>NC_037687.1:28468176-28768176 GCF_003255815.1 Theropithecus gelada | reverse complement strand
ATACTGCAGGCCTTTGTCCAATCTGGATGATATTTTCAGAAGCTGATAGATATAATAATTGAACTGTGGTCAGTGGTAATGTCAATAGTTGCTGGCACAAAACTGATGCTAGCTTAAGGCTGAGGTCAAGTCTATTACTGGAAAAGTGATATTTGAGGAAGGGCTTGAGGTCTTATCACTTAGGCCTGTCAGTAGGTAAACTGTCTTAATTAGGGCAAGTTTAAAAAAAAAATCAGTGTATTGTGGAGAAAAGAAAGAGAGATCAGATTGTTACTGTGCCTATGTAGAAAGAAGTAGACATAAAGAACTCCATTTTGTTCTGTACTAAGAGAAATTCTTCTACCTTGAGATGCTGTCAATCTATAACACTAGCCCCAACCCTGTGCTCGCAGAGATATGTGCTGTATAGACTCAAGGTTTAATGGATTTAGGGCTGTGCAGGATGCGCTTTGTTAAAAAAGTGCTCGAAGGCAGTATGCTTGGTAAAAGTCATCGCTATTCTCTAATCTCAAGTACCTAGGGACATGATACATTGTGGAAGGCCACAGGGACCTCTGCCTAGGAAAGCCAGGTATTGTCCAAGGTTTCTCTCCATGTGATTGCCTGAGATATGGCCTCGTGGGAAGGGAAAGACCTGACCATCCCCCAGCCCGACACCCGTAAAGGGTCTGTGCTGAGGAGGATTAGTGAAAGAGGAAGGCCTCTTTGCAGCTGAGATCAGAGGAAGGCATCTGTCTCCTCGTCCCTGGGAATGGAATGTCTTGGTGTAAAACTGGATCGTACGTTCTATTTACTGAGATAGGAGAAAACCGCCTTATGGCTGGAGGTGAGACATGCTGGTGACAATACTGCTCTTTAATGCACGGAGATGTTTGTGTAAAGTCAAACGTAAATCTGGCCTATGTGCACATCGAGGCACAGCACCTTTCCTTAAATTTATTGATGACACAGAGATCTTTGCTCACATGTTTTCCTGCTGACCCTCTCCCCACCATTACCCTACAGTCCTGCCACATCCTCCTTTCCGAGATGGTAGAGATAGTGATTAATAAATACTGAGGGAACTCAGAGACCAGTGCCGGGCAGGTCCCCTGGGACGACTTTTCTTTCTCTATACTTTGTCTCTGTGTCTTATTTCTTTTCTCAGTCTCTCGACCCACCTGACGAGAAATGCCCACAGGTGTGGAGGGGCAGGCCACCCCTTCAACCTCCAGCCTTAAGGTGGTTTTCTTGTATATCTCAGTAAATAAAAAATACAATCGGGTTTTACACTGAGACATTCCATTGCTCTTTAATGCACTGAGATGTTTATGTATGTGCACATCAAATCACAGCACCTTTTCTTAACCTTGTTTATGACACAGAGACATTTGTTCACATGTTTTCCTGCTGACCCTCTCCCCACCATTACCCTATTGTCCTGTCACATCCCCCTCTCTGAGATGGTAGAGATAATGATCAATAAATACAGAGGGAACTCAGAGACTGGTGCAGGCGTGGGTCCTCCTCCGTATGCTGAGCGCTGGTCCTCTGGGCCCACTTTTCTTTCCCTATACTTTGTCTCTGTCTCTTATTTCTTTTTTTTTTTTTTTTTTTTTTTTTTTTTTTTTTTGAGACGGAGTCTCGCTCTGCCGCCCAGGCTGGAGTGCAGTGGCCGGATCTCAGCTCACTGCAAGCTCCGCCTCCCGGGTTCACGCCATTCTCCTGCCTCAGCCTCCCGAGTAGTTAGGACTACAGGCGCCCGCCACCGCGCCCGGCTAGTTTTTTGTATTTTTTTAGTAGAGACGGGGTTTCACCGTGTTAGCCAGGATGGTCTCGATCTCCTGACCTCGTGATCCGCCCGTCTCGGCCTCCCAAAGTGCTGGGATTACAGGCTTGAGCCACCGCGCCCGGCCTCTGTCTCTTATTTCTTTTCTCAGTCTCTGGTCCCATCTGACGAGAAACACCCACCGGTTGTTGAGGAGCTGGCCCCCTTCAGTTCCCCACTTTGGTCGGCCCGCTGATCAACCCTGTTCTCCATTCTCCACGCCAGTTATAACCTAAGCTTTGCCTTCGTTTCACCCATTCTTTGACTGACTCCTTTCTCTGAGGCTACATCTGATGTAGATGTAAAGATACTTCTCAGGCAGTTCTCAAAGGCAGCTTTCTCCATAAGGTCCCTCCAGCCAGAAGTATCCTCAGGATAATAGCCCCTCCGATTGTTGCTCAGGTCCCTCCCTCTTGAAATTCCTCTCAGATTGCCGAGC
Organism: Theropithecus gelada; assembly: GCF_003255815.1. Taxonomy (NCBI): domain Eukaryota; kingdom Metazoa; phylum Chordata; class Mammalia; order Primates; family Cercopithecidae; genus Theropithecus; species Theropithecus gelada. The sequence continues at coordinate 28,765,930 of NC_037687.1, read as the reverse complement.
CCACATGGTTTCTTTCCATTCTTCTTAGGATTAAAGTGCCTAAATGTCTGTGACCATCTCTACCCAGCCTGCAGACAGATCAGGGCAGGCTTAAGCCTTTGAGAAACTAAGCAGTTTATGTAGCGCCCCTAGCGAATATTGCAAAGCCAAAGTCCAGCAGTTCACGTGGAATGGAAAAAGGGTGGGTCGTTTTCAATCGCTTTTCATTGTCAGAGCCTACCTGTCTTAAGGCGCGAAAAGGGGAACTCCGCCTGCTGTACGGCAGTAGGGTTGAAAATGGCTGCTCCCAGCAAGCATCCCTTGGGCTCAGACATATTGCATCATGAAGTGACGGCATTTGCCGGATTCCGCGTCTCTGAAAAGAAGCTGTGTGGCCCTCGCCGGCCGCCATCCCCGAAACTTGCGAGTGTCGCGTCCGCAGCTTGCGAGGTTCGCGGGTCGGCGGGCAGAGGCGAGTGTTTAGGGATTTAGGGTCCGTGACTCGCCTCCAGCAGTGGAGACAGAGGGTCATCGATCTGGTCTACGTGGGCTTCTGGGAATGTTTCAGAGCCAGGGAGAGCGCGTTGAGGTTTTTTTTGGTTGTTCGCTAGCGCGTGGGGTCCGTGTTGCGGGGAGCTCGTGGGGAGTCCTCGCTGGGGGTTCGTTTTGCAGAGTCGTGTTGCAGTTCCCAGAGTCTGGGAGCTCATGGGCTCCGCATTAGAACAAGCGCTTGGGAGGTCTTCGTTGCACAGTAGCACTAGGGCGTCGTGGCGGGGAAGCGAATCGTGTCGGTGTTGGAGACAGCTCTGGGCAGTTCGTGTTCATTGCTTATCACATGCGTGCTTTGAAAGGGGTCTGCTGGTCCCCTTGCTTCCCTGCTCCTGTATATTCTGTAGAAAATTTGCTTTCAGGATCATTGCGAGCCAAGTAATAACATCCCCATCCTTTTAAATACTCCTCCAGAAAATAACTCTGGTTTAGTGTATTTCATGTTCAGCGTTGGGATCAGATGTCTAGGTATTGGTATAATTTTACTCGTATTTTGGGTTCAGGTGTCTACGTATTGGTATAATTCTATTCGTAGTTCATCTAACATCTTGTCAACTACATATTCCCATATTACATTCTCTTTGAGAGTTTTCTTTTTTAAACTGCTGCGGTTCCGTCAGGTGGTTGCTTTAATTTGGGTAGAACTGATGTAGATCTAGATACAACACTTTCAGGAACATGCGATGGATTTCCATTAACCCAAGGTTTTTAGTTCTTCAACTAGCTGTAGTGTTTTCCATACGTGTCTGGGACATTTCTGGTTATGCTTATTTCTACATAGTTAATACTTTTTGATGTAAATCGTGACTCTTTTTTTTCGCATAAGGCCCCTCCCTCTTTACTTTTTTCCTTTCTAATTTTACTTAGTGGACAAGAACAGAAGTCAAAAATATATACGTTTATTCTGTCACTTCATTCTACTCATGTCATTACACATAACTTATAAATTGATGTCTTTCTTTTTTCTAGTTGAGCTTTTTTGTCATCTGCTAATAGTTTTAGCCAGGTGGCAAGTGGATGGACTGTGGAGTAAGAAGTACCTGCCTCTGCCTCTGACTTGGGTATGTTAATCTCTGAGTCAGTTTCCTTATTTGTGGTAAAAAAGCTGTCCTAGTTTCTTTTTCATGGAATCGTTATGAAGATTAAGTGAGCAAATGTTCTTTAAGTATGTTCAAAGTGTAGTACTAGGTACACAGTATGGTCTGAATAAATAATGATTGTGATTTATCAAGTTTTTATATCTCTTTTCTAAGGGCTTTTGACCTTTACAATTATTTTCATTTATATTTTTTTCTCTTTAAAATTTTCTTTATGTTGCTCTATTTCCCAATTTCATATATTCCTGAGGAAAAAACCATACTTGTCAATAATGGTTTGTTCTTTTAATATGAGACTGGATTTTATTTGCTAATATTTTATTTAATATTTTTGCATCAAGAAATGAAAAGAGATCTTGGATGAGCTTGGGAATAATCCATAATCCATTGGTGGAGAGGGACTGAATGGTGGTATAGATAAAACAAAATTAGGTGTGAGTTCATCATTCTTTAAGTCACGTGATGAATATGTGGAATTTGAGCATACTGTTCTTTTGCTTGAAATTTTTCACAGTAGAAAATTTAAAAAAATTTTTTTGCCTATACATTTATAACAGAAATTGGTCTGTAGTTTTCTTAAGTTTTTTTTCCAAGTGATTATACTTGAAAAATCACCAGGTTAACAAAATAGAATAATGTAGCATCCCAGAAGCCCTCATCTTCTCTGTTCTCTCCAGAGGTAACTGTTATCCTAAAAACATCATAGATGTGCTTGGTTGTCACCTTTATGTAAATGAAATCCTAAGGTACACATTCTTTTGTGGCTGGCTTCTTTTGCTCAGTCTTTTTGTTGTGAAATTCATCTACATTGCTGCATGTAGCAGTAGCTCATTTCTTCTTCGTTGCTATGTAGTATTCCATTGATAATTATACCCCATATTATTTATCCATTCCAGTATCAAGAGACGTTGTTTTGGTTTATGGGAGTTAGGAGAATTGTTGATATGAATGTTTTTCTACATGTCTTTTGGTGCATAAAAGTTCTATTGAGGGCTGAGCGTGAGAGCTCATGCCTGTAATCCCAGCACTTTGGGAGGCTGAGGCGGGTAGATCACCTGAGATCAAGAGTTTGAGACCAGTCTGGCCAACATGATGAAACCCCGTCTCTACTGAAAATACAAAAATTACGCCGGGCGCGGTGGCTCAAGCCTGTAATCCCAGCACTTTGGGAGGCTGAGACGGGCGGATCACAAGGTCAGGAGATCGAGACCATCCTGGCTAACACGGTGAAACCCCGTCTCTACTAAAAAATACAAAAAACTAGCCGGGCGAGGTGGCGGGCGCCTGTGGTCCCAGCTACTCCGGAGGCTGAGGCAGGAGAATGGCGTGAACCCGGGAGGCGGAGCTTGCAGTGAGCTGAGATCCGGCCACTGCACTCCAGCCTGGGCGACAGAGCCAGACTCAGTCTCAAAAAAAAAAAAAAAAAAAAAAAAAAAAAAAAAGAAAATACAAAAATTAGCCTGGCGTGGTAGCGGGTGTCTGTAATCCCAGCTACTCAGGAGGGATGAGGCAGGAAAATCACTTGAACCCAGGAGACAGAAGTTGCAGTGAGCTGGGATCATGACCTTTCACTCCAGCCTAGGCAACAAGAGTGAAACTCTGTCTCAAAAAAAAAAAAAAAAAAAAGTTCAATTGAGCATATACTTAGTGTGTTAAGTATAGAGGAGAGGAGTATGCTAGACACAAGGAGGAACCACAAATGCCCAATCATAATGGGAAATTCTTAACATACCTCTCTCAGTAACTTAGAGAACAGGCAGACAAAAAGCTAAAAGGGTATAGATTAACCAGTGCTGGCAAACTTTCTGTAAAGGTGCAGACAGGTGATAAATATTTTAGTCTCTGCCGGCTAAATGGTCTCGTCTGCATCTACTAGGTTCTGCAATTATAGAATGAAAGTAGCTATACAGAATGTATAAACAAATGGGTGTGGCTGTGTTCTGATAAAACATTATTTACAAAAACAGGCAGCTAACCCACAATAGTCCTAACCCCAGAAAGGTTAGAATGACATAAATAATTAACAGACTTGACCAATCTAAAACACTGCACTCAGTAATTTTCCTCAGATGCACATAGAATATTTATAAAAAGTCACCATATGGTTAGCCATCAGGCAAGTCTAAGTAAATTTCAAAGGATTAAAACCATACGGAATTTTTTCTCTACAGTGGAATTAAGCTATAAATCAATATCAAAATGATTTATTTGCCGTAGAATAGTCATGTGACTTTTTGGAACTATCAATTCAGAATGTGTTTTTTTCTTGTCAGAATGATTGGCAGTTATGCCATACACTTCTAAATAATCTGAGTTCAAAAAAAAAAATCACAGTGGAAATATTTTCAATTGCATTTTAATAAGAATTCTACATGTAAACCCTTGTTGAATTTAACCTAAGCAGTCAGTGGAGGAAATTTATAACCTTGAATGCAAGTATTAGAAAAGAAGGAAGGATGAAAATGAATGAATAAGCACCTATCTCTATAATTCTTTTTTTTTCTATTCTGTTGATTGGTGTTTGGAAATGCTGGTTTTATATAATTGTTAGAGAGGATTCACTTTTTCTGTGATTTGTGAATGTTACATAATGTTGGAGTCATCTATACTGTAAAGATTAGATGAACTCATCAGGCTCCAATGATTCTTTTTAACTTTTTTTCATGGAAATTGAGAGTATAGTATAATATTTGCCCATAACTTAGCTTCAACAGTTATCAATTCATATTCATCTGTCATATCAGTCATATTTATCTGTGCCTCCACTTTTGTTTTACTCTGGAGAATTTCATAGCAAATCCAAGGCTTCATGACTTGAAACTTGTAAGTATCCCAGTATGAATCTCTAACTGGTATGGTCATTAAAAAAATTTATAACCACTAGACCATTTTCTTTTTGTTTTTTCTTTTAGAGACGGGATCTTGCTGTATTGCTCAGGCTGGTCTTGAGCTCCTGGGCTCAAGCAGTCCTCCTGCCTTGACTTCCCAAAGTGCTAGGATTACAGGTGTGAGCCACTTCACCCATCCTAGACCATTTTCAGTGTATCCAAGTTAATAATAATTTCCTTCCTTATCTTTTTGGGCAGACGGACTTTCGCTTTGTCACCAAGGCTGGAGTATAGTGGCCTGATCTTTTCTCACTGCAATTCCCGCCTCCCGGGTTGAAGCAGTTCTCCTGCCTCAGCCTCCTGAGTAGCTGGGCTTACAGGCATCTGCCACCACACCAGGCTAATTTTTATATTTTTTGTAGAGATGGGATTTCGTCCTGTTGGCCAGGCTGGTCTTGAACTCTTGACCTCAAGTGATCTGCCCATGTTGGCCTCCCACAGTGCTGGGGTTACAGGCATGAGCCACTGTGCGTAGCCTATTTCTTTAGTTCATTGAATAGCTAGTCTATATTCAGTTTTTTTCTGATAATTTCATCATTGTCTTTTAACATTGGATTGTTTGAATCATGATCCAAATGACGTGGGTGCGTTCGAGTTGCTTGTATCTCTTAGATCTCTTTAATTCTATAACAACTCCCCTTTCTTTTTTTATTTTTCTTTGTTTTTTTTTTGTTCTCATGCCTCTTCATGTGTTGCAGTAGGAAGTATACAGCACCATCCACGAAGGATTCTTACCTAAAAAAATTGAACATGGGACTAATCAAACCTCTAAGTTGAACTACTCACTTAATTAAAAGGAAAAATTGGGAGTTGGGTAGGCAGAGAACAACAAGTTAAACTATACCATGAGGCTGGGAGCAGTCACTCATGCCTGTAATCCTAGCACGTTGGGAGGCTGAGGCGGGAGGATTGCTTGAGGCCAAGAGTTGAAGACCAACATGGCCAACATAGCAAGACCCTGTCTCTATTTAAAAAAAAAAAATTTAGCCAGGTACAGTGGCTCACGCCTGTAATCTCAGCACTTTGGGAGGCTAAGGCAGGTGGATCATGAGGTCAGGAGTTCAAGACCAGCCTGGCCAAGATGGAGAAACCTTGTCTTTACTAAAAATACAAAAATTAGCCGGGCGTGGTGGTGGGCACCTGTAATCCCAGCTACTCAGGAGGCTGAGGCAGAGAATTGCTTGAACCCGGGAGGCGGAGTTTGCAATGAGCTGAGATCGCACTACTGCACTCCAGCCTGGCGACAGATCGAGACTCCTTCTCAAAAAAAAAAAAAAAGTTTTCAAAAACCCATACAAAATGATACCCTGATACAGCAGTCAGACAAATCTAAAGGTAGGCCATCATATGAGAGAAATTACCTGTTTCCTTCCTTTCTGCTTCATTCCTCCCAAAAGCAGATAAGGCTGAGGGCTTGTAATGGTTTGGAAGCATCCCAACTTTTATTTGAAGTGGAGGGCTTTTTTTTTTTGCCTTTTTTTTTTTTTTTCCGAGGCAGGATCTTGCTGTGTTGTGCAGGTTGGAGTGCAGTGATGCGATCATAAACTCAGTTCAGCCTGGAACTCCTGGGCTTAAGCGATCCTCCTTCCTCACCGTCCTAAGTACCTGGGACTACATGCATGCACCACCATGCCTGGCTAAGTTTTAAATTTTTCTGTAGAGACATGGTCTTGGTATGTTACCCAGGCTGGTCTCAAATTCCTGGCCTCGAGGAATTCTCCTGCCTTCACCTGCAGAATTGCTGCAATTACAGGCCTGAGCCAACACAGCAGGCCCTAGTTTTTTTTTTTTTTATTGGATACTGTTGGCTGACAATCTGACATCCAAGCCCCCTTGGTTAAGCAAATTCCTCTTTAATTTAGGTAGCTGTCCCTCTGGACATTTGACCTGAACCTCAGTTCAGTAGGAAATCCAGATTATTCTTACCAATCAGGGTGATATATCATTGCCATTCTTGGTTACATTGCCATGTTCTCCGTGTGAGTATCTGGTGCAGTTCTGATGTATTACATATGATGGAAGTCTGCCATGAGCTTCTGGGAAATGGCTGGATCCTGGATTTTTCAACCCTGGAGATCTCAGCTCCAACCCATTCATGCATAACTGCCTTTTCTACCTCTTAGCCATCCATACGGATTTCTACATTTGGGTTGGGTACCACTGTTTTTGGACTGGCCCTGTAGGGAGGCTAGACTGAAGGGCTGGGGCTGGGATGAAGCAGTCTCAGGATTGAAGGTAGAGGAGGTTTGCATTTTGACCAGTGTGTTTACCGGTGGGTCAGAAAATGGCTTGGAGATGAGCTCTGTGGGTGTAAAGGATACAGGCTTGCTAGAGAGTCTTGAGAATGACTTGCTGGGGTGACAGCAAAATCCAAGTTGGTCTCACAGTGTGGGTATTCTCAGAGTGTGAGTTTCTAGAGCGGCTCTTGGGGAGACTGATCCCTGAACTGCTGCTTCTGGGGCAAGGATGGGACCCCCTTTGCTTTCCTGCCTGTGTGGAAGGAGCAGGCTGAGCATGCACACTGAATATTGCATTAGGAGATCGCAGGCTCTTGTTTGTGTAGCTGTGACTGTGTGGCCACCCCGCAGTGTAAAGCGCTGGGAAGCAGAGTTCTAAAAGTGAGAGGGAAAGAGAACAAATTTGTACTGTGAGGCTGTTGTAGGAGGGAAGTGTCACAAGGGAGAGAGCCAGATGTAGATTCAAGTTCCCACGCTTCTAATTAGGAAGAATGTTAACCTGCACAACACACTTCGTCTCAGCAAGCCTCAGCTTACTCATGTTTAAAATGGAAATAATAACGAGTACCTTATACAGTAGTATTGAGGGTTTAGTAAGACAGTGCATATGGTTTGTTTGATTAGTAAGACAGTGCAATAAACAAAAAATTTAGGAGCATGTGGCTGCTGGTGAATTTAAGTCAGTTTCCTGAGCCACCACTTCTTTTATGTTTTTATTTTTAGAGACAGTCTTGCCATGTTGTCCAGGCTGGTCTTGAACTCTAGAGCTCAGGTGAGATCCACCCATCTCAGCCTCTACAATAGCTGGGATGCTAGGGCCCATGCCACCATGCCTGGCTTTACCACTTCCTTCATTGTCTTACCTAAAACATATATGTGAGAACTTGGCAGTAGACAAGACCATAAAGTGGTTTTAGTTTACTATCTCCTGTTTCACATCCGTTCTATTTCTGACGTAACCAAAAAAAAAAAAAAAAAAGGCATTCCTCTTGCTCATTCCATATCTTCCTATGGACCAGTGCCCCACGATTCCAGGGTGTTAAGGAGACCGATGAAATATTGGAACCTGATGTTAATGTGAGTCCAGATGGCAATTGGAGACTTGTGGTCCTAGGAGCATGTTTCTTATCATTGAATTTGGTCTTGAATCCCCAGGTTCTAGCCTATAGGAACAAGACATTTTCAGTAATGGAAGAAAGAGCTTCCAGGCTGGGAAAGATCATCATTTCCAGTGGTAGCTTGACCTGAGATGATACCTGACCACAACTTCTGGGAAGGCCCAGAATAGATAGAAGAGAGAGAACACCCTAGAGTTGCTAGCCGCTAAGAGTTGAAGAAAATGGCCAAGGCCCAGGTGAGGTTTGTTTTACCTATTTTGTCTTTTGTTTCCCAGTGGATCTGTGGAAGCTTGTAAAAGGCAGTCTGGTTAAATGAGATAGTGTATTCTGATAAAAATCAGGATCTGTCAGAAAATAAGTTTAAGTTGGAATCTTAAAATCCTGGCAAATTAAGAAACGAGATATGGCCGGGCGCGGTGGCTCAAGCCTGTAATCCCAGCACTTTGGGAGGCCGAGACGGGCGGATCACGAGGTCAGGAGATCGAGACCATCCTGGCTAACATGGTGAAACCCCGTCTCTACTAAAAATACAAAAAACTAGCCGGGCGTGGTGGCGGGCGCCTGTAGTCCCAGCTACTCGGAGGCTGAGGCAGGAGAATGGCGTGAACCTGGGAGGCGGAGCTTGCAGTGAGCCGAGATCGCGCCACTGCACTCCAGCCTGGGTGACACAGCGCGAGACTCCGTCTCAAAAAAAAAAAAAAAAAAAAAAAAAAAGAAACGAGATATATAGATCGGGGGGTTTGTGCCAAGTTCTTAATGTCGGAACATAGCTAAGTGACTGTTAAGACCCTGTGGGTTTTCTCTGCTTTAAACTGTGTCTCCTTTTTTTTGGCAGCTGAAATAACAGGAAACACATGAAAAATGCCACGATTGTAATGTCTGTGAGGAGAGAGCAAGGCAGTTCTTCAGGGGAGGTAAATGTGTCACTGCTGTTAGATCTTGAGAAATTTCTTTCCTTCAGAGAGCTTTTGTGGTTGACAGTATCCTCAAAGTCACCCTTGTAATAAAGGCATGGGATGTTTTCTTTGGCTTTTTCCTATTATTTAGGGAGGTAAGCTAAGGAGTAATGCCAAAGGAAAACTGGATTGGACAAAATTCTTTGAAAATAGGGTGCTTTGAAAATAGACGCTTCTGGTCATCGGACTTTGCCCAGGAGTAAAGCCTGGAGCATCCAATAGAATGAATGGGCTGCCTGACCTTTGATCCTCCATGAAGCAGAATTCTTTCAGCCAGATTTTTGTTATTGATACAGCAGGAGACAACTAGCAGCTCCATTCTTTGGTAACAGCTTGGAATGCAGATACTGACAATGCTTCTTTCTTACCTTCTTAACTCCAGGTTCAAAAAACAAAGCACCAGTTCTGCTTGTTTTGCTTTTACTATGTTTAATTACTGAAATGATACATGGCTACATTTGCCTGCAAGAGATTCAAGCAAATAGAAGCATTTGTATCAAAAGACAGTATCTCCTTTCACCCTTTTTCTGCCCAAACTTCAACCCAAAGGGTAATAAATAAGTGTTCATAGTTTGGGTCTCTATCTAGTTCCTCCCTGTGATTGACATCTGATAGAATATATTTATATTTAGGTACATTTCTGTATACATACGTGTGTACTTATATAATTGTATATATTATTACTTTTTTTTTTCCCCCCAAGATAGAGTCTTGCTCTGTTGCCCAGGCTGGAGTGCAATGGCACAATCTTGGCTCACTGCAACCTCCGCCTCCTGGGCTCAAGCAATTCTCCTGCCTCAGCCTCCTGAGTAGCTGGGATTACAGGTGCGTGCCACCATACCCCACTAGTTTTTGTATTTTTAGTAGAGATGGGGTTTCACCATGTTGGCCAGGCTGGTCTTGAACTACTGACCTCATGAGCCCCCCGCCTCAGCCTCCCAAAGTGCTGGGATTTCAGGCGTTAGCCACCGTGCCCAGCCATATTATTGCTTTTTTTTTTTTTTTTTGGAAACGGAGTCTTGCTCTGTTGCCCAGGCTGGAGTGCAGTGGCACGATCTTGGCTCACTGTAAGGTTCGCCTCCTGGGTTCACGCCATTCTCCTGCCTCAGCCTCCCGAGTAGCTGGGACTGCAGATGCCCGCCACTATGCCCAGCTAATTTTTTGTATTTTTAGTGGAGACGGGGTTTCACCGTGTTAGCTAAGATGGTCTTAATCTCCTGACTTCGTGATCTGCCCTCCTTGGCCTTCCAAAGTGCTGAGATTACAGGTGTGAGCCACCATGCCCAGCCATATTATTACATTTTTTAAAATATGTCTTAGATCATATATTATTTGGGAGCTTAATTTTTTGCGTTTAATAGAATGCCTTGAAGATCATTGATAATCACGTGGTTATGTATACATCTACCTCATTGATTTTAACATTTTTATAGTATATTATAGCATGGAGGTGCTGTAATTTAACCCTGTCTGCTTTTGATAGACATTTAGATTATTGATAAGTTTTTCATTATCAGAAACAAAGGAATAATGAACATTCTTATTACACGTTGTTTCATATCTATGTGAATACTGCCTTAGTGCTTTTTTAGGGTAGGAGGTATTGCTGGAATTCCATGGTCCTTTGGTATGTGAAATAGTCATGGTGTGCATAATTTGTCATGGAGAGAAGGATCAAGACGCGTCCCTGTGCCTCTTTTCTGCATCATCTATTGTTATCCACCTCAGATTGCATTGGAATTGCTCTTACAGGGATCATTGTCATTCGAAGATGTGGCTGTGGACTTCACCAGGGAGGAGTGGCAGTTTTTGGACTGGTCTCAGAAGGTCTTGTACAAGGAAGTAATGTTGGAAAACTACAGCAACCTAGTATCAGTAGGTAAGGACAGCATCACAGTCACTTACCTTTTCTTTCTTATTTGGTGACCTCTGTATGGTCCTGTAAATATTTAATGGTTTGTATGTCATAGATTTTTTTGTTGGGGTGGTAAAATGTATAACATAAAATTTACCATCTTAATCATAAGTGTGCAGTTCATTGGGATTCACTCATAGTGTTATGCACCCACCACCACTACCTTCTGTCTTCTAAAACTGAAACTCTGTACTCACAAAACAACTACCCATTCCCCCACTTCTCCCCAGCCCCTTGCAACCACCATTCACTTTCTGTCTTTAGGATTTTGACTTCTCTAAGTACCTCATATAAGTGGCATCATATAGTGTCTGTCTTTTTGTGTCTGGCTTATTTCACTTAGTATGATGTTCTCAAGGTTTATCCGTGTTGTCACGTGTGCCAGAATTTCCTTTTTAAGGCTGAATGATATTCTTTTGTATGTATATACCACCTTTTGCTTATCCACTTATCTGTTAAGGAACACTGGGTTCCTTCCACGTTTGAGGGCTTGTGAATCATGTTGCTATGAAATGAGTGTACAAATATCTGAGACCCTGCTTTCTATTCTTTGGGGTATATACCCAGAGGTGGAATTGCTGGGTGATATGGTCATTCCATTGTTAATTTTTTGAGGAAGTTTTCCACAATATCAGTACCGTTTTACATTCCCACCAAGAGTGCACAGGTCCCAGTTTCTCCACTTTGTTGCCAACAATTGTTATTTTCTGCTTTTTTTTTTTTTTTTTTTTTTTGATAGTAGCCATCCTAATGGGTATGAGTGTGTCCTAGACTTGTATTTTCCTCCCTGGCACAAAGTGATTGTGCTCTTTTACTGAGTGAAAGGCTTTTACTTTATCAAAGTGCACATGCTGTGGTGCCTGAGACGTAACTCTATCTTCATCCATTCCCCAAGCACACGCGCCAAGTGTTCAGTGATCTCCTGTTTACAGGGTATCAAGGCACCAAGCCAGATTCACTCTTCAAGTTGGAGCAAGGAGAACCCCCATGGATAGTAGAAGGAGCAGCCCCCAGTCAAACCTGTCCAGGTAAGTGAGTGAAAACTCAGAAAACGGGGAGAAATGGCACGAAAATCCCAGCTGGGTCGGAGAAGGGTTGATGCTTTTAAAATGTTCTTTAGAGGACTTTGCAGTAGTTGGTGGCCCAGAAACCTAATCAGCCTTTCTGCATCTGTGTCCATCCCTAATAGAACTGTCCCTTCCTGGCTCTCAAAGGATAATGTCTTCCTTTCTTCTATTTTCTGGATCTAATTTCAGTCCATATCATTGAAGACCTTGAATTCTTAGCTGGTTCCATTCTTCCCAGCCTGCTCCCAGCTTTTGTCCCTTCCTGCTCCCTACCTTACTTGCTTTGAAACTCTCCTTGTAACCCATCTGGATTGTCTTGCCTTTATTTATTTATTTATTTTTTTATTTTTTTTTTGAGATGGAGTCTTGCACTGTTGGCTGGGCTGGAGTGCAGTGGTGCAATCTTGGCTCACTGCAACCTCCACCTCCCAGATTCAAGTGATTCTCATGCCTCAGCCTCCTGAGTAGCTGGGATTACAGGTGCCGGCCATGAGGCCGGCTAATTTTTTGTATTTTTAGTAGAGATGGGGTTTCACTACATTGGCCAGGCTGGTCTCGAACTCCTGACCTCATGATCCACCCACCTTGGCCTCCCAAAGTGCTGAGATTTCAGGCATGAGCCACTGCACCTGGCCGGATTGTGTTACTTTTAGCACTTCTGTCGCTTAAAAGCGTACCCCGGCCCCTTTGTAAAGGGCCGATTTCCTTTACTGAAAATCACCTCACCTTAGCTCATGTCAAAGCACCCACACCTTGTCTCTCGGGGCATCTGTGTTGACTTACTCACCCACTGCTCCCACCTTTCCAGCTTCTGTTTTCTTTTTATCTTCTGCTGATTCTCCTGGTAGAAGTTTAATTCACCCTCAAGGCCTAAGCTCTCTGGCCCCTGCTGGAGACTCGCAAATAGACATCTCTGCTACTAATGTCTCATCTGCACTCTAACCCTCTGTGTGTCGCCAGCCGCCAGGACAGCTCTCCAAATATTTCCTTATTCCAGTATGTGAAACTGGAATCCTCCTTTCTCCCAGATGTTTCTACCATCATATAGTATACTCATATATACTAAAGATTTCAGTTCTGTCTTCTGACAAATAGTTTCATGCAGATATCTCCTTTTCTGTAATCTCACCTGCCTTCTTATTCTATATTTTGCCAGCACCCAGGACGAGTGTTCTGTGAAATTCTTCTTCCCTCGGCTTTAGGGTTAGAAGCTGGGATTCTCTTTCCTCCTGGAAAATCCTTTCCCTCCCTGTGCATTATATTTAGGTTCTGCTGTATTGCTCACCACTCCGGTTCCTGCTCACCTTGGCGCTGCTTTGAGTCTTCTCGGTTTACTCTGTTGTATGTCTGAACGTCTCGACTGCTCCTGTTAATTTTTATTGTTTTGAATACTCCACTCTCAAGCCCCACCTCACAGTAGGCCATGGTAATAGAGGTTCGCATCACCTCCATTGCTGCATGTTTGACTGACTTCCGTTTTTCTGTGAGTTCCATTTGATGTGATGGCTTCATTCCCCTCTGGGCAGGGGCCGTCAAGGCACTGGAACTTGATGAGAAGACGTGAGGAGTGAGTGTTGCTCACTCCTCATGTGGAAGAAACAAGAGGTCCACATATATTCAGAGATTCAGAAGAGAAGAACCCAGCCACATAGGAAAAGTATTAGGGTTGCGGTAGGAAAATCAGAAGATGTCCATGAAATAAGTGACAAAATTATTCCAAGGAGGAGGAAGGCATATGTTTTATTGAATGCTACAGATAATGTCAAATAACGTGAGGACTGACATCTGTGCATTTGATCATGTTGCATTTTTACATCCAGATACTGCTCTCTTTCACTGTCAGCTCTTGTTTTACTTCCAAGAAGTAGTTTTTGACTATTGCAGGGTACATTTGGAGCTCCCTCTTTTTTTGTTTTTGTTTTTTGAGACAGAGTTTTGCTCTTGTTGCCCAGTCTGGAGTGCAGTAGCCCAATCTTGGCTCACTGCAACCTCTGCCTGCCAGGTTCAAGGGATTCTCCTGCCTCAGCCTCCCAAGTAGCTGAGATTATAGGTGCCCACCACCATGCCCGGCCAATTTTTTTTTTTTTTTTTTTAATATTTGTAGTAGAGACAAGGTTTCACCATGTTGGCCAGGCTGGTCTCAAACTCCTCCCACCTGCCTTGACCTCCCAAAATGTTGGAATTACAGACGTGAGCCACTGCGCCTGGCCACTCTCTTTTCTGACTTTTATCTCCTTTGTGTCTATGCTGCACTAACTTAGTAATGGTCCTGTATTGTTTTGTGCGTGTATTTTACTGGTTGGTATGAGGCTTCTTTTACCCTCATTTTATTAAATGGCACCAGCACCTACATAGGTGTTTAAGCCACATATTGAGCAATTATCCTCAATTCTTCTCTTTTCTACCGGCAATATTTGTTCTAAGAGTGAATCCTGTCTTTCCCTCCTCCATACTTATGTCGTTTTTTCCCATTTCTCCATCTCCATTGTAATTATTCCTAATCAAGCCACCTGAATTCTGCCATAGCCTCTGGGGTATTCTCTTCTATAATTTCATCTCTCCAATTCATTCTCCATAGAACAGTCATGTTTTGGAACTGTCAATTCAGAGCATGTTTTCTTGGTAAAAAATGTTTTGTGGCTTACTGCTGTTGTTCTTAGCATAAATTCCAATTTCTAACAAAGTCTTCCTCCAAAATCTCTATGTTGTTAATTCTGCCAGCCTTGCCAAACTTTTGTATTTCTACTTCACTCAAGCTCAGGATATTCCAGGTAAACCAGCTTCTCTTACATTTTTTTTTTTTTATCACACCTAAGTTTTTTCTGCCTCTGGGTTTTCACACTGGCTGTTCCCTTTTCTTGGAATGTTCTTTATTTTGTTCTTTGCATAACATTGCTCATTCTTACCCTATGATGTCAGCCACTTCCTTTGTACTGTTCTTCACATTCTGTAATTTTCTTACTTCTTTGCATACCTGTTGATTCTCTATCTTTACCTGAATGACAGGTTCATGGAGAGAGAGAATATATTATTAGTCACTGTAGTATCCCAAATACCAGTCCATTCAGTGTTTGTTGGGTGAATATATCCATCCCCTCCATCTATTTTTGATTTATTCCGGTTGCAATGTGTTTCTGTTTCTACTCTGTCTCCATTTGCAAGGTCCAATTTGGGAGGCAGCCCAAGTTGTATTGATTCATTATAGAGTATCCATTGTTGTTGCTAAAGTTGCTATATTTTCCTTTTGCTGTTTTATAGTATCATCCTTTTTCACAGAGGGTGAGGTACACTACTCTGAGACTGAGATCTTATAAAAGCCAGCCAAAACCATGGCATCTTTGTACCTTCTGCTACCTCCACAAAAAATTATCATGGATGTTCTTATTGTTCTTTTTCCTAGAAGAAATTTGGGGGGATTGACCATATGCAGTGGTACCCAGAAAACCAAAATGAGCTTAAACATTTCAAAAGATGTCAGTAAAGTTATGCCCTTGGAAATAAGTTTGATTTATTTAAGAGCATTGTTCCTTTAATATAAAGACACAATAAGTTTGGCTCACATTGTAAAAGTCTGAAATCTCATTTAGGGTTTGTTATCCAGAATAGAAGATACACAGGAAAAGATTCTGATGCATTTGGTGGATATGGGAAATCATGCCTCCATATCAAGCGTGACAAAACTCTTACTGAAGTTAAATACCATAGATGTGTTAAACCCACCAGCCCTAAATCACAGCTCAATGACCATCAAAAAATTTGTGTAGGAGAGAAACCACATGAATGCAGTGTGTGCGGGAGAGCCTTCTCCAGGAAAGCACAGCTTATTCAACATCAGAGAACTGAAAGAGGAGAGAAACCCCATGGATGTGGTGAATGTGGGAAAACATTCATGAGGAAGATTCAGCTCACTGAGCATCAGAGAACTCACACGGGAGAGAAGCCCCATGAATGTAGTGAATGCGGAAAAGCCTTCTCCAGAAAGTCACAGCTCATGGTCCATCAGAGAACCCATACAGGAGAGAAACCCTACAGATGCAGTGAATGCGGAAAAGCCTTCAGCCGGAAGTGCCGGCTCAATAGACATCAGCGATCCCATACTGGAGAGAAACTCTATGGGTGCAGTGTGTGTGGGAAAGCCTTTTCTCAGAAGGCATACCTCATTGCACACCAGAGACTTCACACAGGAGAGAAGCCTTATAAATGCAGTGATTGTGGGAGAACCTTCTATTTTAAGTCAGACCTGACCAGACATCAGAGAATTCATACAGGAGAGAAACCTTATGAATGTCATGAGTGTGAAAAAGCCTTTAGAAGCAAGTCAAAGCTCATTCAGCATCAGCGTACTCACACTGGAGAGAGGCCATATTCATGCAGCGAATGTGGCAAAGCCTTTGCCCACATGTCAGTCCTCATTAAACATAAGAAAACTCACATAAGAGAGAAAGCCATACATTCACTGAAGGTGGAGAAACCTTCAAGGAGTCATACCTCCTTATACATGAGTGAACACATAAAAGAGCAAAAGACTGTACCTATAGAAATGCCTGCCTCAGGAACCCCGGCATTGTTAAACAAGAGTGAGTGCCTAGTGGGTAGAAATGTGGTGATTGTAGAACAACCTTTTCCAAGAAATCAAGCCTTTGTAGTTAATCAGGAATTTGAACAGGGAATAAGCCTCGCAAATGAAGTGAATGTGGCCCCATCAGTAATAAATTATATCTTGTATGTTACAGATATTGTATAAGAATAAATCTGATACCAGAAAGGTGGGAAAATCTTTAGTAGGAATCCTGCAGCCACTATATGCTGGAGAGCTCATTTAGGGCTGAAACACTGGAGGCAGTGGTTGTAGAGGACATTTCTGTGAGAAATCAAACCTGTTAAATGCCATTGAAATCATGTTGGGCAGAAATGCATCTGTTATGAGGAAGCCTTTACCTGGATATGATATCTCAATTGGTATCAAAAGAATTCTTACAGGAATGTTTGTGAAAGATTGTGATGGTGCTTTTAGCACTAAATTGTGCCTTGTGTGCCAAAGAAACAAAGACAACTGTAGAGGCAATGGATATGGAAAACATTTTTAGTAAAATATGGGAGAAGTTATAGAAAAGAAAAACTCTTGAAAGTAAGACATGATGGAAACTCACCAAATTAACTCCTGTATCACAGTTTTATGTCTTGAGAGTCTTGGAGGGACATGTCTAATAAATGAAATCTTGAACCCGAGGAATGGTATTATGTAATGAAAACCTATGAATATAACAAATATGGAAGTAAAATTATGTTAGTTTGTTATGAGTGCTGCACCAAACTAATACAGATTTAATGGTTTAGAACAACACAAAATCATTATCTTAGCGTTCTGGAGGTCTGAAGTCCAAATGCATCTCACGGGGCTACATCAAGCTGTAGACAGGGCTGCTTTTCTTTTTGGAGGCTCTAGGGGAGCATCTTTCCTTGCCCTTCCAGCTCCTAGAAGTTGCCCAGATTCTGTGGTTTGGGGCTTCTTTCAAAACTAGCAATGGCCAATCAGTCTGACATCACTCAAACACTTGAGTGTTCTATCTCCCTCTTCCATGTTTGAGGGCCCTTGTGATTACACTGGGAAAACCCAGATAAGCCAGGATAATCTCCCTATCTGATTATGATCCAAGTATATTAACATTTTACTCTATAACCACAGAATCTTACGCTATGATTGTTATATGTGAACATTGTAGATGCTCTTGAAATGTTAAAATCGCATCAGCATGGAAAATAACTCCTAAATGTCCAGAAAGAACATGAGATTTATGATGCTTGAAATGTTGCTAAACGTAAATTTGTATCTATTCCGAAATTACATAAATTAACATACCCGGCCAGGCATGGTGGCTCACACCTGTAATCTCAGCACTTTGGGAGGCCAAGGCAGGATGATCACTTGAGCCCAGGAATTTGAGACCACCCTGGGCAACATAGTGAGACTCTATCTCTACAAAAAAATAAAAATAAATAATAGCTGGACATGGTGGTATGTGCCCATAGTTCCAGCTACTTGGGAGGCTGAGGCAAGAGGATTGCTTGAGCCCAGGAGTTCTAGGCTGCAGTGAGCTATGATCGTGCCACTGCACTCCAGCCTGAGTGACAAGACTTTGTTTCTAAAAAAAGGTTGGGGGGAGGGGGGTGGAACTAACATGCCTTATGAGTATGGAATGCATATGACATAATGCACCTGGATATTGACTAATCTTTTTCATAGCCAACTCCAACAGCCCCTTTTTCTTTTTTTCTTTTTTTTTTTTTTTTTTTGAGACGGAGTCTCACTGTGTCTCCCAGGCTGGAGTGCAGTGGCCGGATCTCAGCTCACTGCAAGCTCCGCCCCCCGGGTTCACGCCATTCTCCCGCCTCAGCCTCCCAAGTAGCTGGGACTACAGGCGCCCGCTACCGCGCCCGGCTAGTTTTTTTGTATTTTTAGTAGAGACGGGGTTTCACCATGTTAGCCAGGATAGTCTCGATCTCCTGACCTTGTGATCCACCCGCCTCGGCCTCCCAAAGTGCTGGGATTACAGGCTTGAGCCACCGCGCCCGGCCCAACAGTCCCTTTTTCTTTTACAGTAAATGTCTAATGTATATAATCTCCTGCCTTAAATGTCTAAAAAAGATACACAAAATGTATGAATGAACTTCATCAGACATTGGAAAGTGAAGGGCTCAGGATGGCTTTCCATGAGAGAAAGGAAACAATGAAATGAGCCTTATGATTGCCCCAGCTTAGTGCCTGGAGAAAGTTTCCAGTCTGCAGGAATGAGAGGAGAAAGCCAAGCAGATCCCAGCCATCTTTCTGAATTGAGACAGAGTTTAGGGTTTGAGGAATTCAAGGTGACCCAAATTCATGAGTTGGATTACTGGAGAAGAGCTGCACTCAGGAATTGAGAGTTCTATCGAGTTTCCCCCACGAGCCTTTGAGTCGTAATCAGCACATGTATGTGAGGAAAACCCTCCTAGGCTGGAGGAAGAACAGGAAGAAATGAACATGCAGAAAAATCCTTGGATTATACACAAGGTTGGGAGTAATTGGCATTTCCACCAGCTGGAATGGAAACGCCTCTTAACATTTGGAGAATCACAGTGGACCTTAAGTAAGAAGTATTGCCTCTGTGGGTGGCTCAGATTCGCTGCACAGTAAAGGCTGACTGGAACCCTCCTTAGAAAGCATACATGCAATCCACGAAAAGGCCGAACTTTGCAAGTAATTTAGCAGTTTTCCAGACAGAGACTAATAAAGAAATAGAAAGCAGTCTATCAGTCAGTAATTGGCCATGTCTGGCATCCAATCAAAACTTACCCAGGTGTGCAAAGAAGCAGGAAAGTATAACCCCATACCATGAAGAAAAGTCAGTAGAGACCCAGAAGTGACACACTGATAGCAGAAAAGGATGTTAGAAACAGCTGCTATAAATGTCCCATATGAATCAAGTGGATTGTAAAAATTATAATTTACTGATGGGTTCCCCCCACCTGAACAAGAGGCAGATGAAGCTCAGTGTAGGCACAGGAGCCAATGCCCCTAGGATGTTCATCGTCCCAGGGAGGCACCAGAAGGAAGCAGTTGCCAGCAGTCGAAAGCAGGTTCCCTGGGAGGCAGAAGCAAGCTCAGCTGAATTTGTGGAGTGTAGTCTACCCAGTGTTTTGCCCCTGTTTGCCTTTTCTGGGAACTGAGGCTTCTGAGCAGGGCTGCTGAGCTTCCTAGGAAGTGTAGTTTGGCCATGGGCAGTGCCTGAGACACCTGTGCTGGGCTGTTGAGGTTTCTGGGAAGTATAGTTAGGAGGCCTAACAACTGTTACTCTAGGTAGCGGCTGGTGTGTCCTGACTGTTTAGCCCCTGTAGGGGTTTCTGTCACACATCTGCCTTTGGCCATTTTTCTCCACATGAGTGAATTCTATCTGGGTTTCAAGGCAGTTGAAGAGGGTAACAGTCAGAACCTTAGCCAGTGCTTGCTGGGGCAGCATTATGAGGGAATTGGCCTTGGGCATATTAAGTCTGAGCTCATCTGGCAGTTCTGCTTTGGCCGGGACAGACTTTGGTGGGTCAGACCCAGTCAGTTCATGGTGAGTCTGCCCTGCTGTGTGGCTGAGGTGGGAAGCAGCCCTACAGAATCCCGTTGTTGTGTGGGACATGTTTGCCCTTGTTCTTCCTGCCATCATGGGCCAGATGGATCCCATGTTGGAGGCTGGGGAGGGCACTCAGGGCATGGGTCTTACTTAACCTTACTCTGCTGACTTTCTCCTTTTACACGCCAGATGAAACTTTTTTAGGTGTGTAGGTGTCTGTGTGTCTTATGGGGTGTCCAGAACTGGCCTATTAAATGCATCACTGTTAACAGAAAGCTTCTAGAACAGTGTCTACAGTGCAGTGCTTTGAGGACTAAGTCAGCAACTTTTAAATAGAACTTTTGTTACAAGTGGGAAGATGATTTATGTATAAAGAAATTTGACACACTTAAAAACTTACAACTCCTGGTGCACAGATTTATAGATTCCATCCACTTTGTCTTGATTCCCAGTTTAGAACTTGGGTCTGTAGATTCTAGAACCTGTCAGACCTCAGAGTAGAAGTTCAGTGTCAGCTCTCCCACCAGAACTTGCATGACTGTGATCCCATGCAAGGGAGAAGACAGTCCAGGTTCTCATTGCCTTGCTCTGTATCTGTATTTAGGGGTGGGGGTAGAGAACTGGAAATTCCTCATTGGTGCTGATTAGTCTGCCCTCTGAAGGCTTTTTCCAACCCTAGCTTTGTTTTTTTTGTTGGTTTTTGTTTTTGTTTTTCGTTTTTTTGAGACGGAGTTTTGCTCTTTTGTCCAGGCTGGAGTGCAGTGGCATGATCGTGGCTCACCGCAACCTCTGCCTTCCAGTTTCAAGTGATTCTCCTGCCTCAGTGTCCTGAATAGCTGGGATTACAGGTGCCCACCACCACACCTGGCTGATTTTTTTTTTTTTTGTATTTTAATAGAGATGGGGTTTCACCATGTTGGCCAGTCTGGTGTCAAACTCCTGACCTTGTGATCCGCCCACCTCAGCCTCCCATAGTGCTGGGATTACAGGTGTGAGCCACCACACCTGGCCAGCTTTGTATTTTTAAAAAGTTGTCCTTCATTAAGGGAGGGAAATTGAGTAATTGTCACAATTCTAAAAGCTGGGCCTCTCTCTGAAATGTCTCCTTTACTCTTGATAAGAGATCTTTTGTCAGATGTTCAGAATCAGAAAAGACAACAGCTAGATCATACCTTAGAAATGATAGCCTTTTCCTAAGAACCGAAGAAAACCATAAAAGCCCTGGTGAGGTTTTGTTTCTTACTTTTGCCTTTCTTTCCAATGGCTTTGCGAGGCTTCAGACAAATAACTATTAAATGGAAATACATTTCTAATTTAAAAATTTTAGAAACCATCAAATCAAGGTTCAGGCAAAGATAGAGTGAGGAAATGTAGCTTCATACAGAGTGCCTTAAGTTTGAATACAGGTGAATAAATATGTAAGAATGTATGATGTACTTAAGTTTCTGGTTTTGTTTGTTTTGTTTTTTTGAGACAGAGTCTTACTCTGTCGCTCAGGTTGGAATTCAGTGGCACGGTCTTGGCTCACTGCAACCTCTGCCTCTTGGGTTTGAGTGATTATCTTGCCCCAGCCTCCTGAATAGCTGGGATTAAGGTGTGCCACCACGCCTGGCTAATTTTTGTATTTTTGGTAGAGATGGGATTTCACCATGTTGGCCAGGTTGGTCTCAAACTCGACCTCAAATGATTTGCCCACCTCAGCCTCCCAAAGTCCTGGAATTGTAGGCATGAGCCACCACAACTGGTCTGTTTCTGATGTTTCTGGTGTCAATAATGTATTAATTTTCTGTTGATGCCAAAACAGATTCTCACAAACATTTAGCAGCTTGAAACAACACAAATTTGTTATCTCCCAGTTCTTTAGGTCAGAAGTCTGGATTGGCTTGCTTGGTTTCTTTGATCTGGATTTCAAAGACTGAAGTCAAGGTGTGGGCCAACAGGGCTCTTACTGGAAGACTCTGGGAGGAATCAATTTTCAAGCTTATTCAGGGTGTTGGCAGACTAATTCTGAGATTTGTTTCTTTGCTGGCTGTCAGCTGGGGGTTGTTCTCTTATTTATTTATTTTACTTTTTTTTTTTTTTTTTTACTTTTAATTTTTTTTTGAGACAGCGTCTTGCTCTGTCACCCAGGTTGGAGTGCAATGGTGCAATCTCGGCTCACTGCAGCCTCTGCCATAGTAGATGTTGAATCTGCCGAGCTGGAAGTGTGTCAGTTCCAGAAACATTTCTGTGCTGTTCATAGACACCTCCCATCAAGCCCAATTATAAGTGTTCAAGTCTGTCATTTCCCATAAACAGGCTCTCAAGCTACCAAACCAGATATCTTTAATTTTTTTTCTTTTTTTTTGTTTTGTGTTTTGAGATGGAGTCTTGCTCTGTCACCAGGCTGGAGTGCAGTGGCACCATCCTGGCTCACTGCAGTCTCTGCCTCCCGGGTTTAAGCAATTCTCCTGCGTCAGCTTCCTGAGGAGCTGGGATTACAGGCGTGTGCCACCACACCCAGCTAATTTTTGTATTTTTAGTAGAGCTGGGGTTTCACCGTGTTGGCCAGGATGGTCCTGATCTCCTGACCTCATGATCTGCCCGCCTCAGCCTCCCAAAGTGCTGGGATTACAGGCATGAGCCACCGCACCCAGCCAGTGATATTTAATTTCAAACATGGAGAAGAGTCATGGAGAATAGAGGGTAAAATGCGAGGTCAGTGCATTTCAGGTGAGTGAGAACCAACAAGATGGGAGACCTGGAAAGTAAAGTAACTGGTCATGAGGGGTGGACCCCTTCCAAATGTGTTTAACAGGGCTAAGACTTGGAAGGTGACTACAGATACCTAGCTCGTTGATGAGGCTCTCTTGTTTGGTGTTTCAAAGAAAATGTGCCTTTTTTCCTCTTTATATTGACTCAGGTTCTCACAATTGCCACATCATCACAGCACTACCTTTTTTCCTGGGGTAAGGGTATTTGGCCTGATTTTTGTATTTCCTAGAGACCTCAGTGAGTCATATGAGAATGTATCAAAGCAACGTAGAAGGTGGGAGTGCTCACCACAGTGGTGTTCCTGTAAATATGGTGTTAGAAGTCTTTGGGAAGGCCGGTCTTGGTGGCTCACACATGTAATCCCAGCACTTTAGGAGGCCAAGGTGGGTGGATCACCTGAGGTCAGAAGTTCGAGACCAACCTGGCCAACATGGCGAAACCCTGTCTCTACTAAAAATACAAAAATTAGCTGGGCATGGTGGCGAGTGCCCTGTAATCCCAGCTACTCCAGAGACTGAGGCTGGAGAATTGCTTGAACCTGGGAGGTGAAGGTTGCAGTGAGCCAAGATTGCGCCATTGCACTCCAGCCTGGGTGACAAGAGCGAAACTCCGTCTCAAAAAAAGAAAAGAAAAAAAAGAAAAAAGAAATCTGTGGGAAAGTTCATTGACTGTTGCATTTAGAATTAAAGAAGAATGAATCAGTGAAACAGGATGACTGCGCTTAGCTTTATGTGAAGAGCTGAGAAGACTTCATTCTATCTTGCTTCCGACAGATGTTGGTTCCTAAGACTTAAGTTGGCCTCTTTTCTTGGTACTCATTGTTTGAACCTGATGGATGGACTTTTTCCATTCTCTGGGCATCTCCTTCTCCTAAAGCCTTCAGAGTCAGACAGCATAAGGGTAGTTCATCGTTGGTAGTTTCCTTTCTTTGTTCCCAGTGTGATCTCTTCGATTTCATGGACTTAACAATACTATTTATATGCTGATGACTCTCAGATTTCTCTCTACAGGCTAGATATTTCCTTATCCTCCTACATTTGCCTGGGAATTTCTTGGAGATCTAATAGCTGACTCAAACTTCAAGTCATCCTTGCTTCACCATTTCACTCATCCCACAAATGCAGTCCATTTAGCAAGTTTGGTCTTTCTCCTTATATCCCAAGGTCCTCTACTCCTTTCTCTAACAGTTATTTTCACTCAAGCTTCGATGTCCATTATCTCTTGCCAAAATTATGATAGTTTTCTCTAATAGACTCTCAGTCCTTTACTCTTGTTTCTATTCTCCACATAATACCCTTAAGGAATTTATTTTACTATTTCTATTTATAAAAATGAATATGGGAGTCAGGGGCAGGAGTCAATGTTTCTAGCTCCTCACCTCCAAAATCCCTAAACATTAAGATAAACATCAGAAACATCTTGGTTCTTAAAGACTTCAGGTTTTGACAAAAGCGTGGAAGGTAATTAAAGCTTCATATAAGAAGGTAAATCTTAGTTGGAAGATGGAAATATCTAAATTGTGGTCTAAAAATGTATGATATAGCAAATCTATACTCATTCACAGGGCACAAGCCTAAAAATATTTATGCTGTAATATTTAAGACATGGTCAGTGTTAGTTACTGAAAAACATACACACAGGATGTTGCTTTTAAATTGGAAATCAGGACATGTCATCCTGCTCCCACTATCATTGGGAATGGCATCCTGTTACTGTTAGCACAAGATCCAAATTCTTTTCAGGATCCTCCTACAAGGGAGCATGCCATGATTTCTGCCTAGATGTTTTTGTTTACTTATTAATGAAAAATGTTGGCCGGGCGCGGTGGCTCAAGCCTGTAATCCCAGCACTTTGGGAGGCCGAGACGGGCGGATCACGAGGTCAGGAGATCGAGACCATCCTGGCGAACACGGTGAAACCCCGTCTCTACTAAAAAATACAAAAAACTAGCCGGGCGAGGCGGCGGGCGCCTGTAGTCCCAGCTACTCGGGAGGCTGAGGCAGGAAAATGGCGTAAACCCGGGGGGCGGAGCTTGCAGTGAGCTGAGATCCGGCCACTGCACTCCAGCCCGGGCGACAGAGCCAGACTCCGTCTCAAAAAAACAAAAAAAAAAAAAGAAAAATGTTTTGGTATAACATACATATAATGTAATTCTACAGCTAGGTAACTTTCTAGTCAGCACACTGTGCAACCAGCATCTAGATCAAGAATCAGAGTTCTGTGCAGAATGGCATTGGGTGAATATTACACTGTTTATCTGTTTTACATTCAGGCTATTATACTTAGTGTCCCTATGTATGTTTTTTATGAGTATCTTTATGTATTTTTTCTTTTCTGCTTTTGAAAATGGTCTAGACTTAATGAGAAGTTCCAAAATAATATACAAATTTCTTGCACATTCTTTTTGCAAGTTTCTCAAAATATGATATTTTACCAATTTGCTTTATTTTATCTATACACACACACCACACACAGGTATGGTTTTTCTGAACTCTTTACCCTATAACTCAAGTGTGTATTTCATAGAAAGAAGGGCATTCTTTTGTATAATCAGAATACTGTGATCAAGATCAAAATATTGACATTGATACAGTATTATTGTCTAAACTACAGAGCTTACCAAATTTAACCATCTTACTCATATTTTTTTTTTTTTTTTTGAGACGGAGTCTCGCTCTGTCACCCAGGCTGGAGTGCAGTGGCCGGATCTCAGCTCACTGCAAGCTCCGCCTCCCGGGTTCACGCCATTCTCCTGCCTCAGCCTCCCGAGTAACTGGGACTACAGGCGCCCGCCACCTCGCCCGGCTAGTGTTTTGTAATTTTTAGTAGAGCCAGGGTTTCACCATGTTAGCCAGGATGGTCTCGATCTCCTGACCTCGTGATCCACCCGTCTCGGCCTCCCAAAGTGCTGGGATTACAGGCTTGAGCCACCGCGCCCGGCCCTTACTAATATTTTTTATAGTAAATGGGAAAAGAAGCCCTTTTCTGGACCTCTTCTTGTTATCTCACTTACTCTGTTGCGCATACACTAGCTTTCATAACATCCGGAAGTCAGAGCTTGCTAATTATAACCAATTCCTTTGGAAAGAAATCATATGGATGCAATGAATGTGCAGTAAATACTTGTAAACTACTCATGACTACACCTGAGAGAACTCATGCGGGAAAGAAATCCCAGGAATATCATGATTTTAGGAGAGCCCTTCCTAGTGAGTTAAAGCTCATTGCTCATCAGCAAACTCAAACAGGAGTGAGACCCTACTGATGTAATCAATGTCATAAAGCCTTCATTGCAAATTCAGGTCTTGTGTATCATCAGAAAACTCATCATAGAGAAGGGAAAGTCTGTACATGCAGTAAATGTGGAGAAGTTTTCCCTTGGAAGTCAAAACTCATTTTACATCAAAGAAATCATTCAGGAGAGAGACCATTCATTTGCAAAGTATGTGATAAAGGCTTCGTGGTTAGGACACATCTCACTGTATATCAGAGAGCTCACACAGGAGAGAAACCATATGCTTGCTCAGATTGTGAGAAAGCCATCTCAAAAAAGGCTTTACTCATGATTCATCAGTGAATCCACACAGGAGAGATACCCTATTAATGTGTTCAATGTCAAACAGCTTTGAAGACCAGATCTGAGCTCAGTTATCATCAGAAAGTTTTTCATAGAAAAGGAAAATTCTAGGGATGCAGTAAATGTGGGAAAGCTTTTCCTTGGAAGTCAAACCTCATTTTGCATCTCAGAACTCATTCAGGAGAGAGACCTTTCAGGTGCAAAGTCTGTCATAAAGCCTTCATTGTTAGAACACAGCTAACTATGCATCAGAGAACTCACACAGGACAGAAACCATATGCTTGCTTGGATTATGAGAAAGCCTTCTTGAAAAAGGCTCAGCTTATGAAGCATCAGTGAATTCACACAGGAGAAAGACCCTATAGATGCAGTGAATGTCAAGAAGCTGTCATCTGGAAGTTGGATCTCAACAATCATAAGAAAACTCATCATGCAGTAAGGAAATCCCATGAATGCAGTGAATGTGGGAAGGTTTTATCCTCCCCCAAAAAACTTTGTTATACATCAGAGAACCCATACAGGTGAGAAACCCTTCAAATGCAATGTATGTGATAAAGCCTTCACATTAAAGGGAAATATCATTGTATATCAGAGAACTCATACAAGAAATAAATAATATGAATGCTCAGACTGTGATAGGGCCTTCTCCAGTAAGGTATATCTCATGAATCATCAGCCAGTTCACACAGGAGAGAGACCCTATCAACGCAATGAAAGTCAACAAGCTTTCACCCAAAAGACAGGTCTCACTAAGCATCATAAAACTTGCCATTCAAGAATGAAATCTTATGGATGCAGTGAATGTGGGAAGGTTTTGTCCTGTAAGTTAACTCTCATTATATAACAGAGAACCTATACAGGTGAGAAACTCTCCATATGTAGCGTGTGTGATAAAGCCATCATAGTTAAATCCTGTCTCACTGTACATCAGAGAATTCATATAGGAGAGAAACCACATAAATGCTGTGATTGTAAGACAGCATTCGCTACTTTGTCAACTCTCATTGGTCACCAGAGAACTCACACAGGAAAGAGGCCCTATAGATGCAGTGAATGTCAAAAAGCTTCACTCAGAAATCGGCTCTTATTAATCATCAGAAGACCCAGCATAAAGGAAGAAAGTCCTTCATGCAGTGACTTGGAATATGAGAAAGCTTTTTTGATTAGTCACATCAGCTCAGACATAATAGAAGTTCCATAAATACTATGATTGTAATGGGCCCTTTTGGAACTCTTGTGGGAGAGAAACCTTACAGATGCAATGAATATTTTAAGCCTTCTTTTTTGAAGATCTCTCTCATTTACCATAGAGATCTCATCAAGAAGAATGATTGGCCAGGCGCAGTGGCTCATGCCTGTAATCTCAGCAATTTGGGAGGCTGAGGCAGGCGGATCACTTGAGGTTGGGAGTTCGAGACCAGCCTGGCCAACATGATGAAACCCTGTCCCCACTAAAAATACAAAAAAAAATTAGCCAGGTGTGGTGGTGCACACCTGTAATCCTAACTACTCGGGAGGCTGAGGCAGGAGAATCTCTTGAACTTAGGAGGTGGAGGTTGCAGTGAGCTGAGATTGCACCAGTGCACTCCAGCCTGGGTGACAGAGTGAGACTCTGTCTCAAAAAAAAAAAAAAAAAAAAGGGCGGGGGAGAGAGTCATTATGAGTGCAGTTATTGTCAAAGGAGCTTATTAGAAGATGAGAGGCTTTGCATTTAGTAGGCAGCACCTGTGGATGTAATGAAAATGATAAGTCATTTTCAAATTATATTTGTTACACATTAGGGTATTCATTCAGGAGAAGGACCCTACAGATCGAGTGAATGCGGGAAAGCTAAGAAGAATCACACCTCATTGCAGGTAAAAATTAAAATCTCATGAACGTTTTTATAATGAGAACCTTCTCCAGAAAGTCAAAACTCTTTGAATATCTTGTTTAAGAGAGAAATCTCATAGATACAGTGAATGTGATTGTGATAAAGTCTTCCCAGTTAATGTTTATCTTCCTTATTGTAGCAAACTCATACAAGAGGAAACCCCTATTAATGCAGTAAATGTGGTAAAACCTTCATGTAGATACCA
The DNA here is from genome assembly GCF_003255815.1 of Theropithecus gelada. Lineage (NCBI taxonomy): Eukaryota > Metazoa > Chordata > Mammalia > Primates > Cercopithecidae > Theropithecus > Theropithecus gelada. The sequence goes on along the minus strand of NC_037687.1, from coordinate 28,737,619 downwards.
AAGGTCACTAATTATATCAGCAAACCCATGTAGTAGATAGGTCATTCTGAAACGGAATGTGGAAAGCTTTTGAAAGTGACGTATACATCAGGTACTTAAATCAGAAGGGAAAATTGGATAGAGTTAAACTTGGCCATCGGCCACAAAACCCATTGCATAGCAGGAAAGAATTGCAGTGATTGTCTAAAACTCTTATTTAAAATTCAGAGCTCCTGAATTTCCCCCTAACTCACTTATCAGAGAGATCCTATTCTCAAAGAAGGCAATAATATTTAGGTTCAATGCAGGTATAAAATCCTAATGGAGCCATATCTATTCTGCTTCAGCAGATTCATACATTTACCTAAAAGCTATGGTTATAGTCACAGGAAATAGTTTCTGTGGAGGATTAGATAGCATTAAGCATCATAAGTTTTTAAATATAGGGGCAGAATTTGCTCCATACAGAGATTTTATGAACGCAGTGAAAGTGGTAAAAGCATCAGTGATAAGTTATTTTTTATTTCATGGATTCAATTCTTCACATCCTACCATGTCTTTTTTTTTTTTTTTTTTTTTTTTTTGAGACGGAGTCTTGCTCTGTCGCCCAGGCTGCAGTGCAGTGGCGCGATCTCGGCTCACTGCAAGCTCCGCTTCCTGGGTTCATGCCATTCTCCCACCTCAGCCTCCTGAGCAGCTGGGATTACAGGCGCCCACCACACGCCCGGCTAGTTTTTTGTATTTTTAGTAGAGACGGGGTTTCACCATGTTAGCCAGGATGGTCTCGATCTCCTGACCTCGTGATCCGCCGGCCTCGGCCTCCCAAAGTGCTGGGATTACAGGCGTGAGCCACCGCGCCCGGCCCCTACCATGTCTTCAATTGTGAAGCATCTTGTGATCTGGAATGTCGTAGTAATTGTCAGGGCTTTTTAAATGTGTGATGGCAGTTTAGATTTGAGTAATTACACTTGCCTGTATATATAATCTTACAATGGTTTTGCGTTATTATAGAAAGGATTCCAGAAAATATTCTATAAATATTAGACATTTCATTGTCAAATATTCCTTTTTAATATATGAAAAATAAGAATATAATAAGGATTAGTCAAATAGTGACAAAGGATTTTAGGAGTTATGTTGTGGACTGTACTATGTAACATGGACTTTATATCTTTATAAACTTTGTTGTTTATTTGGAATTACATGAAGAAACCATTTTCAGGGTTAAAGAAATTCTCAACATAAGACAAAATGTTGAATAATACAATGTAGTGCAAATAAAATGTTTTTTTCTTACGAATCAAAATGTCTTGTAATACATAATTTGACTCATTATTAAGGAGTTTAAAGGATTATGCCACTTAAGTGTGAATTCCTTATTTTTACTGTCATTTGTAGTATTTTTGCCAACTGTGATGATCCATCACAAGTAAAAGTTTACATTTTTCTAAAGCCTTATGACTCTGAAACATCCAAAGATTATAAAAGATTTACCTAAAATTTTTAAAATCCAGCAACACATAAGAGTAATGGAAGAAAAAAGTGTGAGGTTATATGAGGTGAGTTTATGGCTGTATATTTCAAGTTTGTGTGGGTCACACAGAAACTTTTGATTTGTTATGATAATATGCCATTGCTTTGGTGGTTCCTCAAAAAGTTAAATCCAGAATTACCATATAACCCAGGAATTCCATTCCTAAGTCAAATACCCATGAGAATTGAAAACAGGTACTCAACCAAATATTTGTCCATGAATGTTTATAGCACTGTTCACAATAGCCAAAATAGCATTTGGTTGAAAAATCTCAAATGGTTATTGAAGGATGAATAAATGAAATATGCTACATGCCTGTACACATGAATACATAAATGAATATTCAGCTATACAAATGAATGAAGTACTGATGACATGTTGCATGAATGAGCCCCAAAAACATTATACTAAGTGAAAGAAGCCAAAGGCAAATTCCACATTTTATACTTTCATTTATATCAAATCCTCTGAATAGGTAAATCCATAGAGAAATAAAGCAAATTAGTGGTTACTGGGCACTAGAGGGGAAGGGAGAATGGAAACCATCTGTGTAGTATGTATGGGGTTTTCTTTTAGAATGATGAAAATGTTTTTGAACTAGTTAGAGATGGTGGTTGCATAATATTGTAAATGTACTAAACTTCACTGAATTGTACACTCTGCAATGGTTAATATTTGATTTGTATATGAAGAAAAATATATTTAAGAAGAAAAATATTGCATGAACTCTGGCACTTCAAATATGGACTTTTTTTTTTTAACAAAATGAGACTTACTTGATTGAATCTTCTATAAAACTTCTAGCGAGTATTCTAGTTATTAAAAATCAAGGTTTTTATTACCTCCATGTAAAATAACTGACCTATTTTGGTTATCAGTGAAACCTATTGTTTTGCAAGGAATTCTGTAAAAATGTACCAGCAAAATCTTGCTTATTTTTTTCTCCAGATTTTTGCCCCTTCTCCACTTTGTTTGACAGTTGTCAAGAAACCTTTTCTTCACCATTTTATTATGAAAATCTTCAGACATAAAGATATTTAAGGAATACCAAAGTAAACACAAATCTGGATTTGACCATTGCAACATTTTTCTGTGTGTGTTTGTGTGTGTCATATATTCTGACAACGTCCTATTCACCCTGGTGGGTGAGGGAGGGATCCCCTACCCTAAATGGTATGGCATGGCTGAACACAACACCTGACACTGGCTAGTTGAAATTGACAGCAGTTTATTAGTCACAGATACTCACAGCCTGAGAGGGATGGTCATTGCATATAGGTATTGCACTCAGGAATAGAGTGAACAGGCACTTAGATTATGGGAAGTAGGCTTTATAGTAATGGAGAGGGTAATGTGCCCATGGTTTCCGTGGAAGAATGCAATTGCTTTGTATAATTCCATGGGCTGAATATTGATTGAGGACCATGTTGGGTGCAGCTTGTTCACCTGATTGGGGAGTTAGCTAGGTGGGAGCCTTTCCTGTGCAGTGGAAGCCTATCTGGTGAGAGTAAGGGAATTCAACGATAGGCCTTCAGGGCTCTGTAAAGCTCAAAGACTAAAAGCAGGCCAGACACAATGGCCTGCACCTGTAATCCCAGCACTTTGGGAGGCCAAGGTCGGAGGGTCCCTTGAGCCCCGGAGTTTGAGACCAGCCTGGGCAACACAGCAAGACTCCATCTCTATAAAATATTTAAAAATAATAATTTTAGGAAGATTTAAAAGCAGCATATGAGACAATAGGTTCTTAGAGTTCAGTGTGTGTGCCTGTGTGTGTGTGTGTGTGTGTACAGGTATATATGTATCTCGTGTGTGTGTGTGCAGATATATATGTATCTATGTATTTCTGATGAGCAGCCTGAAAGCTACGGTCACTTGCCACTTGAGCAGTTGTCCGGCAGTCACCCACCTGAGAGCTGGTGGATGGATGAAGTTCAAAGACAGCTTTGAAGAACATTGGTTTCTCCTGTTTTCTGTATTGGTTCACCAACCTACTAATAAAAATCTTTGTTCTTATACATGTGGAGGCCCTTCAGCATATCCCCAATTCTGTCAAGATACGAAATTGTGGTCTATGGTCTTCTAAAAATCCTGAAACATCTACTACAAAATACATATTTATTCTCTTTTCTTCTTCTTTTTTTTTTTTTTTTTGGAGATGGAGTCTCACTCTGTTGCCAGGCTGGAGTGCAGTGGCATGATCTTGGTTCACTGCAGCCTCCGGCTCCCAGGTTCAAGCAGTTCTCCTGCCTCAGCTTCTTGAATAGCTGGGACTACAGGCATGTGCCACCACACCCAGCTAATTTTTGTATTTTTAGAGAGGTGGGGTTTCACCATGTTGGCCAGGATGGTCTTGATCTCTTGACCTCGTGTTCTGCCTGTCTCGGCCTTCCAAAGTGCTGAGATTACACAAAATACACATTTCTGTTGACTTTCCCAGATGTTGTGTTCATGGGACTCATGGTTGGAGCTAGTATCTACATGGTATTCCTCCTACATAGACACCACTGGAGAGTGAGGCATATTCACACCCTCAGCAACTCCTACAGATTCTCCCCAGAGGCAAAAGCCATTCAAATCATGCTGCTTCTAGGAAGTACTTTCATTTTGTTTTACTTCTTCAATTTTGTCCTGCTCATTTATAATGCTGTTCTTTTCCAATCAAGCCTCTGGCTGCAACATACTACCACCTTTCAGGCAGCATGCTGTCCCTCCCTTAGCCCCCTGATCTTGATGCTTCGAGGTCCCTGAGCACCAAGTTTCTGGTCTTAAATGGTGAAAAAAAAAATCCAATATTACTGATGGTCCTGTTCACAACAGTGTCTTCTTCAAAGAATCTGGTTATTGACTTAATAAAGCAAGGATTTGTGAAGGGGGCCAGCCTCTCCACACCTGTGGGTGTTTCTCGTCAGGTGGGATGAGAGACTGCGAAGAGAAATAAGACACAGAGACAAAGTATAGAGAAAGAACAGTGGGCCCAGGGGACCAACGCTAAGCATACGGAGGACCCGCGCCAGCACTGGTCTCTGAGTTCCCTCAGTATTTATTGATCACTATCTCTACCATCTCGGAGAGGGGGATGTGGCAGGACTATAGGGTAATAGTGGGGAGAGGGTCAGCAGGAAAACGTGTGAGCAAAGGTCTCTGTGTCATAAATAAGTTTAAGGAAAGGTGCTGTGCTTTGATGTGCACATACACAAACATCTCAGTGCATTAAAGAGCAGTATTGCCACCAGCATGTCTCACCTCCAGCCCTAAGGCGGTTTTCTCCTATCTCAGTAAAAAGAACATACAATCGGGTTTTACACCGAGACATTCCATTCCCAGGGATGTGCAGGAGACAGATGCCTTCCTCTTATCTCAGCTGCAAAGAGGCCGTCCTCTTTCACTAATCCTCCTCACACAGACCCTTAACGGGTGTCGGGCTGGGGGACGGTCAGGTCTTTCTCTTCCCACGAGGCCATATCTCAGGCTATCACATGGGGAGAAACCTTGGATAATACCTGGCTTTCCTAGGCAGAGGACTGTGTGGCCTTCCGCAGTGTATTGTGTCCCTGGGTACTCGAGATAGAGAATGTCGATGACTTTTACCAAGCATACGACTTTCAAGCACTTTTTAAACAAAGCACATCCTGCACAGCCCTAAATCCATTAAACCTTGAGTCAACATAGCATATGTCTCTGCAAGCACAGGGTTGGGGCTAGGGTTACAGATTAACAGCATCTCAAGGCAGAAGAATTTCTCTTAGTACAGAACAAAATGGGGTTTCTTATGTCTACTTCTTTCTACATAGACAGTAACAGTCTGATCTTTCTTTTCCCCACAGATGTGTGGATGTCTAGAATATGACAGACGTACACCTAAGATACAGATAATTAAAGGATTTGCATGACATTGACTTAGTGACTAGAGGCTTTACTCAGAAGGCAGGCATACAACCAAATCAACACAAAACTGTGTGTTAGCATTATCCTGATGCTGTCTGTATTTTTCCTTTGAGATACTTGATGGAAGCATGGAGGTGAGGTTGGGTAGAAATAATCTGGGGATATATTCAAATTTTTAAGGGTTCATTAGCACAATTATTAAATTGGTGCAGTATTAGGTATTGATAAACAGTAATGGCTTTGTGCATCAACTGTATAACCCATGGTAAACCATTTAATCATTAGAAGACTTAGGGTATTTACTTGTAAAAGTAATAAATTTTATCCTAGAGATTACTGTGCAAAAAATAAATTACGTGATAAGGCATGATGTCCAGAATAGCAGAGGCAAGGCCTCTGTATATCCATTCTTTCATTAAATCAACATAAATATCATCACAGTCAATTTTGGAAAATAACCAAAGGCTTACAATATTTTGAACAGCATTTTTTTTTTTTTGAAGAAAAACATTTTGAACTTCATTAAAAATACTGGGGTATGTGGAATTTTGGCCTACTTCCATATCCCTTTCCCCAGATCTGCATTACCTTGGGAAAACAGCAGCCTCAGAACCACAGTAGCCATGAAAACCATCAGCCTTGCAACTACCACCCTTACATCAGAGGAGACAAATAAGCTTGGAAATCCTCAAAAAGCCTCATACTCAGAGCAATGTCATTATGTATCTTATCTTACAGCTCCATGATGCAGTTCCATTCTTTGTCCTAAGTCATTCTTTCACCTGACTCAAAGCTGACTTTGAAGGAAAAGTGAGATACTAGGGCACTGGTAAAAAAAAAAAATCAGCTTCAATTGTTTAACGTTGTAGTAGCCTAAGCCTGCAGTACCGTTAGGGAGCAAACAAGAGCTCTGAAAAATTGTTAAAGGGACATCTGAAGAACAAGATGTTAATAGGGAGCTCTTGAATACTCTGACATATTCCTGAGGATCTAGAAGACCCAACACATACACAGGGATGTGTGCATGCCGTTGAGATACCTGCGGGTACCAGTAGTTCACTTCTGGCTGATCTTGAAGCCCTTGAGAAGAAGGAAGAGAAGGCTAAAGTAGACTTATAAACTGCTTGAGCATTGAAGTAGACACACACACACACACACACACACAGTGCCCTCAGCAAAGAGTGGAAAACTTACTGGCTCAAAGAAATGAAGGAAATCTTGATTAATCATTAGCTAACCAAGAAGAGACTTCAAGTGACTGCACACTGCAGGGAATACATGAATTACTCCAGGAATGCCACTAAACAAACTGCAGCAACAACAGGAACAATAAACCCTGGGCAGAGAGGGAATCTGATTTCCAAAGAAACAACTTTATATGATCTAAAGTTTCTGTATTCAACAAAAATTTGTGACACACAAAGAATCAGAAAAGTGTAGTCCATATTCAGGTAATGAGGTTGTCAACTGAAACTATCCCTGAGGAGGCTCATATGTCAGACTTTATATGCAAAGATTAAAAGTCAGCTGTGTTAAATATGTTCAAGGAACTGAAATAAACCATGTATAAAGACCTATGAAGTAGCAACAAAGAGAACAGGTCTCAACAACAGATTCGAGCTGGCAGAAGAGAGAATAAGCAAACATGAAGCTGGGTCAATGGAAGTTATCCAGTCTGTGGAACATGAAGAAGTGAAACAGAAAAATAGTGAAAAACATAAAGAGAACGGACCCTCAGAAACATATGGTATACCTTCCAGCATACCAACATATATGTAATGTAAGTCTCAGAGCATGATAAAGGGAATAAGGAACAGAATATTTGAAGAAATAATGGCCAAACTTTCCCAAATTTGATGAAAATTATTCTGTCCATCTAAGAAGGTCAATAAATTTCAAATAGGCTGGGCACAGTGGCTCTCACCTGTGAACCCAGTACTTTGGGAAGCCGAGATTGGAGGATTGCTTGAGTCCAGGAGTTCAAGAGAAGCATGGGTAACATAGCGAGACCTCATCTCTTAAAAAAAAAAATGGCTGGGCATGGTGGTGCATGCCTGTAGTCCCAGCTACTCAGGAGACTGAGGCAGGAGGATTGCCTGAGCTCAGGAGGTCAAGACTGCAGTGAGCTATGATCGTGCCACTGCACCCCATCTGGAGTGAGATCCTATCTCAAAAAAAAAAAAAAAAATCCAAGTAGCATGAATTCATTACCTTCTCCACAGGCTTTCATCCTGGTAAACTAAACAGAAACCTGGTCATTCCCAGATGGGTGCAGAATGGGTTATTATCAGATGAGCACTGAGAATATTTATGCCAATGATATATGATAGACAGAACCTCCACTTTATTCTTGGATTTCCTGCTACACAGAAAACAAGCAACCCAAGAATCAATTACATACAATCCAGTATCAGTCACTGGTAGATTTCTCAAGGATTTTATTGAAAAATTTTTCAGACACATAGAAAAACTTAAAAGAGTAGTATAGCAGAGACCCTTACATACATCACATAGATTCAACAAATGTTAATTTTTGCCATATTTTCTTTATCTTCTACCTGTAATCTATATCGCTTTTCTATCCAGTTTGCTGCTTTTGACTGAACTATTTGAAGGTAAATAGCAGACATCATAACCCTTCACCCCCAAATGCCTTAACTTGGATCTTACAATAATGTATTGTCCTACAAAGCACAACACCGTCACGATGTCAATCCTTTAAGGGTGTAGTATTTAAGAAAGAAACCTTATGAATGCAGTGAATGTGGGAAAGCTTTTATAGACAACTCACAGCTTACTGTTCATCGAAGAATGCATATAGGAGAAAAACCTTATGAATGCAGGGAATGTAGGAAAGCCTTTAATAAAAAGTCGTCCCTCATAACACATCAGAGAATTCATACAGGAGAGAAGCCTTATGAATGCATTGAGTGTGGAAAAGCTTTTATAGATAAGTCACATCTCATTGTCCATCAGAGGACTCATGCAGGAAAGAAACCCTGTGAATGCACTGATTGTGGAAAAGCTTTTATACAAAAAGCAATGCTCATTATACATCAGTGAACACATACAGGAGAAAAGCCCTTTGTGTGTCTTGAATGGCAAAAAGCGTTTAGCAGTATGGCAATGCTCTGTAGACATCAGTTGATTCATACTGGAGAGAAACCCCATAGATGCAATGAATGCGGAAAAGCCTTCTGCCAAAAGAGCCATCTTATCCATCAGTGATGCCATACTGGAGAAAAACCCTATGGATGCATTCCATGTGGTCAAATCTTCAACCAAAAGTCACAGCTCATCAGGCATCAGAAATGTACAGGAGAAAAGCCATATCAATGTAGTCAATGTGGGAAAAGCTTTTTTGAGAAATCATACCTCAGTGTCCACCAGAGATGTCATGCAGGAGAGAAGCCTTATCAGTGCAGTGAATGTGGGAAATCTTTTTCTGTCAAATCTTTTCTCACTACCCATCAGGAAATTCATACAGGAAACAAATTTCACAAACACAGTAAGTGCTGGAAGGACTTCAGTGAGATGTCAAATATCCCTAAATATAAGATGATTCATATGAGAGACAACCTATGAGTTCAGAGAAAGTTGGCTATTTTCTCATTAATTTTGGCCTTTGTAAGCATCAGAAAAGTTATTCAGGAGACAGATTTTTTCAATGCATTGAACAAGGGAATATTATCTCCCAACAATGTAGCCTCATATTCGGTTAAAGGCAATATGAATTAATTGAAAGCTGGAAATTTTGAGAAGATAAATTCTATTGTATGTCACACAGAAACAAAACTTTTTGAGTGCAGCAAATATTTTTGCATAGGCCATCATAAAATAGGGAATTTTTACTGAGAAAAAAAATCTCATGAATATGTTGAATCCTGGATTGCTTTTCAAGCAAATGAATTTTTATACCCGAGAATACAGGACTGAAGACCTGTGGATGAGATGCCTCTGGCATAAAGCCAAAACTCATTGTGCATCAGAGAATATTTATTGAGGAGATATAGTGCAGTGATAAGGGGAAAGGTTGTCTACATAAGCAATTTTAGAATAAAAGTTCTCATCCTGCCACATTACCATGCATTCATGGAAAACATAACACCAAATAGTTATGAAGAGTAAATAACCTCAGTATGACAAATATCACTTTGTTGCATATTTGAATATGTGGTATAGTCAGAGCAGTAAGTTAAGAATGGTCCCATATGTATGTATTTGCTTTGTGTGTGAGTTTGTAGAACATATATGTAATGATTTTCAAATTTCAGAAGATAATGAAAGAAAATTGTCTGTCAGATATTACTTGTCCTAGTTTGTATGTTTCGCTGCCAGCCAGAATACATCATTGTAAATTTTTGTGTATCATATAAATCGCAAGGGAAGTGATCAAATTTAAGATTAAAGAAGAACTATGTAATATAATACCATGTATCTTTTTTTTCTTTACTGATTTATGTAAATGGATATGGTAGTTCTTTTCAGCCTGTTGAGTAAGAGGTTTTTGTTTTTTGGGGTTTTTTTTTTTTTTTTTAAGCGAGAGTTTTGTTCTTGTTGCCCAAGCTGGAGTGCAATGGTATGATCTCAGCTCACTGCAACCTCTGCCTCCCAAGTTCAAGTGATTCTCCTGCCTCAGCCTCCCAAGTAGCTGGGATTACAGACTACTACCGCTATGCCCAGCTAATTTTTGTATTTTCAGTAGAGACAGAGTTTCGGCATCTTGGCCAGGCTGGTCTCGAACTCCTGACCTCAAGTGATCCACCTGCCTCAGCCTCCCAAAGTGCTGGAATTACAGGCGTGAGCCATCATGCCCAGCTTGAATAGTAAGATTTTAAAACCAAATTGTACTCTGGTCAGTCAGGAAAAAAAGTTTATTAAAAAGACTGAACTCTAAAACTGATCAGTAATCACAACTCTTCTGTCCCTAGCTGAGTTCTGAAAAAGTAGACACAGCTTCTATTTTCAAAGAAATGAAATTAAAATGTCACCTTTGGTGGTGGTATTGCTCAAATGGGGAATGGGGGTTGGACCTATTACGAGATGTGCTTCTTACTGTATCCCTGCAAAACCTAGTGTATGTGTTTCTTAGGGCTTGCATAACAAAGTACCACAAACTGGGTGGCTTAACACATTTTTCTTTTTCTTTTTTTTTTTTTTGAGACGGAGTCTCGCTCTGTCGCCAGGCTGGAGTGCAGTGGCCGGATCTCGGCTCACTGCAAGCTCCGCCTCCCGGGTTCACGCCATTCTCCTGCCTCAGCCTCCCGGGTAGCTGGGACTATAGGCGCCCGCCACCTCGCCCGGCTAGTTTTTTGTATTTTTTAGTAGAGACGGGGTTTCACCGTGTTAGCCAGGCTGGTCTTGATCTCCTGACCTCGTGATCCGCCCGTCTCGGCCTCCCAAAGTGCTGGGATTACAGGCTTGAGCCACCACGCACGGCCTAACACATTTTTCATCTTATAGTTCTGGAAGCTGGAAGTCTGAAATCAAGGAGTCAGCAGGGCCATGCTCCCTCTGAAAGCTGAAACCTCCCTGTCATCTTCCTAACTTTTGATGGTTTGTTCAGATTCTTGCATTCATTAGCTTCCAGCTGTATAACTCCAATCTTTATCTTTGCATTCACATGGTGTTTTCCCTATGTGCCTCTGAGTCTTCATATAGCTAGTTTACAAGGACACCAGTCATTGGATTATGAGTCCATACTACTATATTCTGACCTCATCTTAACTAATTAAATCTGCAACTGTTCTAGTCCCAAATAAAGTCATATTTTGAGGTACTGGAGATTAGGACTTCAAAATGTCTGGTTTTTTTTTGTTTTTGTTTTTGTTTTTTAGAAGTGAGGCTATTCTATGCATAAAACCTAGCGATTTAAATGTAAATCTGTAAAGATAGTCTCAATTTCAGATCAGACACATTCAGACACAGGTACACTTGTCATGCCTCCCCACTGAAGAATGAAAAAAACAATCTGCATATCTGTCTCTTTGAGGTAAGCCTTGAATCCCATACCAATGATGCTTACTACTGTGACAGCACATACGAGATGGAATGTATCATTCTGCTGACAGGTAAACCCAAACACAAAAAGAGTATAAACTATGCATCCATGAGCTATTTTCATAACTCACAAATATGATACCTCACTTCTCCTTTGGAAAAACAAGGTGAAAACACAAAAGGAATGATGTAAAGTGTTCTTCCCAATATGGTGGACATACCCGAAGTTAAAGTGCAGTTATAAGTATGAAAAAATGTTTAGTTTCCATCCAGAATAATCCATGACTGTAAAATTTTGTGTATCATATAAATTGCAAGGGAAGTAATCAGATTTAAGATTAAAGAACTCTGCAATATAACACCATGCATCTGTTTACTGATTAATGTAAATGAATATGGTAGTTCTTTAAAAAGGGGGCAGGGGCTTTCCAATTACACTGAATGTGCAATACTATTCACACAATAGAATACCAAAACAGCAAAAATAAGTGGCAGAGGGATGACCATCACAAACCAGGTACACAAACTAGATAAGAACATATTTAGTGTATTTGTACCACTTACTGCCTGTATTGACTCTCAGACCCAAATCTACCCTTCCTAAACCTACTTTGTGGTCCTGGAACTGCAACTGATGAACATTTATTTGTCAGCTGGCACTGGCAAGGACATATTGAGTGCAGTAGTAAAGATACACGGCCATAGCAAAGGAGCTTCTCTTCCTTGTTCCAGTACTTGTTTCTGAAAATGTGACTGCCAGCAGATTGGCAAGCCAAAGTTCTGGTTGCCTTCACTTTAGTGTCTCTCATTGTTGAGCTCACCTCTCTTGTACCCTCTAGTAGGCTCCTCCACCACCTTTAGGCCACTTTCTGCAGATCAAGTGTGTTCTGCTGGCACCCTTCTGTGAGTTCTGGCACCCTGTAGACTGCTTTTATTTCAAGTTACTTTCCCCTTGGCAGGTTGCATGTACCTATAGCAGCCACATTTCTCCAACGAAATGTACATCCTAGCTTTTGGGGATTGAGTTTCCCCTTTAACGTTCTTAGTGCCTTCTTTTTAAGCTTCCTTTAGCTCTAGAGTTACTAGCTACTTCTTGCATCTGCTGCTTCTGCATTGCTTGGAGTTCTCTTTTACTCCATTGAATAGTTAACTCCTTTTAATTTTTGAGAACATGTCAAATTACTGATAAAATTTCTCAGTCCTTCTGAACCCTGAGTGATTTAAAAATAACTTCTATTAAATTAGAAAAATTACAAAACAACTATGTTTTTCCACATACGGACAAATACAGACAAAAGAGAAAGAAGATAAAATTTGCGAGGGCTGCAATTATTGTGGGGATTTGGGGCAGGGGAAGATTTTATCAGAGAGGGCCATGTAGTGCTTACATTGTATTGATACTATTGTCTCCCATTTCCCATATCCTCAGGTTCTATCTGTATCTATTTTTGGAACTGCAATAAAGTGCACAAACATTCCATCTTTACTCTTTTTAACAGTTATGATCATGGTAGAAATAATTTTCTGTTGCTCTATCTTGAATCTTTCCTCTAGCATTTTCATTCTGCTATAAAGTAACCCTAATAAAATTTTAATGTAAGATTTTTTCAATAGTAAAATTTCCATTATTTTCTTTTTTGTTGCTTTTATTTATCTACTGAGAACTTGAAAACTCCATCTGTTTGATTTCAAGAGCGTTTATACTTACCTCATGAACTAAGTTTATCACAGCTACTTTAAAGTCTTTCCCCTGATAATCCTAATGCCTTAGTCATCACAAGTTTGGTACCTGATGATTGTACATTCTCTTTAAAATTGGTCAGGGTCTCCTGGTTCTTTGTATGGTAAGTAACTTTTAATTGTACCCTTAGCATTTTCAGTATTATGTTGTGAAACTTTGTCCTTTTAAAATCCTCTTGAAAATGTTAATTCCTTTTGTCTTAGACTGAAGTCAATCAGGTTATATTCAGACCATAAATCTTTCTGTGGGTAGTGGTTCCAATGTCAGTGCAGTTTTCAAAATCCTTGCTGTGATCTTTGGATGCAGCCCTCACATAAGCCACCTCACAGTAGTAATTTTCAGAGACTTTGCTTCTTCGTGTGTTTTTTATACATGTGCAAGCAGGGGGGTGAGTCTTAGATTTATGTCTTAAGGAATTCACTTCTTTACTATCTTCTTTCCAGGATTTTTTCCCCCACAGTGTCTGGTTTCCTGGGGCCCCTTTTATCCAGCACTTTGCCTCAAAAGATGGAGTTCTCTCTATGAAGTCAGGTAGCTTTATGCTAGGCTCACCCAATGACAAAGCAGTGAAATAAAAATAATGGGAAAAAAGATATTTTCCCCATTTTCTTTGCACAATAGGGAATCATTTCCCAATATTTTCTTTTTAATTTTAATTTTAATTTTTAATTTTAATTTAATTTAATTTTTTTTTTTTTGAGACAGAGTTTCACTCTTGTTGCCCAGACTGGAGTAAATGGCGCAGTCTCAGCTCACTGCAACCTCCACCTCCCAGGTTCAACTGATTCTCCTGCCTCAGCCTCCCAAGTAGCTGGGATTACAGGTACCTGCCACCATGCCTGGCTAATTTTTGTATTTTTAGTACAGACGAGGTTTCACCATGTAGGCCAGGCTGGCCTCAAACTCCTGACCCCAAGTGATCCACCTGCCTTGGCCCCCTAAAGTGCTGAGATGACAGGTGTGAGCCACTGCATTGGGCCTAATATTTTCTATCTATAGATTTTTTCCCTGAGTTTCAGGTGTCCATGTCACTGCCAGTACTGTGGCAGTGCAGTTTCAACAGTAGAGCTAGCAAGACCATGCTAGAAAAACTAGAAAAACGGAAAAAAATACAATAAAACAGAGATCCCCACAACACACTTTTTGGCTCATGGGGATTCATTTTCTCTATTTTATGGCCATCAAGACTGGTTTTTCTTAGTGTCCTTGCTCTTCACCCCAGCAGCAAAATTTCTGTTGGGTTTTGAAGGGAAGGCAAGGGTGAAAGAAAGACACGGAGTGGTGGCTCTACAGCAAATGCAGGCTTTATGTCCAGCGTAAGACCTACAGAAGTGGGGAAACAGCCTAATGCCAGTGCCCACCGCTGCTTATAGGCTGGGACAATTTATAGGCCTGGGTGGGAGGGGCCTGGGGTGGCATGGATAACGTGTTCCCAGGATGAGGTGGTTCCCGCGCAAAGTAGTGTTCCTTGTACTTTCTCCCAGCAGAATATGATAAGAGGCAGGATGTTTCTCACAGTTCGAACCCCCCGTGAAATGATTCACTTTGATCAGGGTTTGTGAAATGGTGGGGGGCTTCCAAAATGGTGCAGTTTGGACTGGCACTTTCCTAATTTGTCTTACTCTTAGGTCAAAGGCAGGAGATACAAACAGAAAAAAAAAATTGGGGAACTTACTCTGTGTATTGCTTGGTTTTCAACTCTATACTTTATTCTCCAATCTCTTTGCAATTATTCATTTTAAAAGTTCTCAAGTCGTTTTTATTTATTTATTTTTCCAAAAGTTTTAAGTGTAACCAGTGGGAGTGATAAACTAGGGGGCTTACTCAATCAGGGCTGGCACCAGACATTACATATATTTATTTTTAAGGGATAAAACATCCTTGTATTCCTGGGAACCTGATCTTGAAGTTCATTCTTTTCATATAATGCTAGATTTGATTGCTAATAATTTCTTCATGACTTTTACATCTATTTCACATGACTGTTCAGAATACATGTGATCTTTCTGAAGTACAAGTAATACTCTCTTGGAATGGGTTGTGGTTGTCAGTGTCTGCTCAACAACCATTTTGGCCCAGTCCTTACCCCTCAAGGTCTCTCTCCACAATCCCACACCCAGTTGTACCCAGATGGCTCCCTGCTTACTACCTGAGCTCCTCCAGACCCAATTCTGGTTTCCTAAGACTTTTCTCAACAAACACATTCCCTGAATCCACCCTCTTCCTGCTCCCACTTCCTTGCTCCACTGCCTAATCTTTGTTCAACAGATCCCAAAACGTTTTCCAAAATGGCTGCGCCTTACCTGCTGCTTTAAGGGCCTACAGGGCTCAGTAGGTGCAGCCATTTTCTGCTTAGGTCTTGTCTGTGATTGGCTTAGGGCTGTTGCTAGATTTGAAGTAGACAGGTGAGAACGCTGAATGTTGTTCCCGAGAATGCACAATGCTGCTGGTAGCAGCGGGGAAGGTGGTGAAAAGGATAAAAGGATAGTAGATCAGCTGCATTGCCTCTTTCCTTTCCAGCAAGATGGAATTTAGTCGCCAGAAAATGCCCATCTCGCTATCTGTAAGAAGCATCTTCCAAGACTGCTGCTTCCATATGCACGCCTAGTTTCAAAGTCTGTAGACATCTTTTTTTTTTGAGACGGAGTCTCGCTCTGTCGCCCAGGCTGGAGTGCAGTGGCCGGATCTCAGCTCACTGCAAGCTCCACCTCCTGGGTTTAAGCCATTCTCCTGCCTCAGCCTCCCGAGTAGCTGGGACTACAGGCGCCCGCCACCTCGCCCGGCTAGTTTTTTGTACTTTTTAGTAGAGACGGGGTTTCACCGTGTTAGCCAGGATGGTCTCGATCTCCTGACTTCGTGATCCGCCCGTCTCGGCCTCCCAAAGTGCTGGGATTACAGGCTTGAGCCACCGCGCGCGGCCTCAAAGTCTGTAGACATCTTGTGTACAGCGAAAGTGCTACCGAGTCTGCGCAAGAGCGTGGGTACGGCAACGAGTGAAGAGGCTACGGAAGCCTGCTAGTCCTCAAGTGAATGTTCGTGCGACTCCAGCTGTCGGGTGAGTTTCCCGGTGCTGGTGGGACGCTTGACCGGATGAGACCAGCGTGGGGTACTTGTGGAGGTTTGCGGTATAAGAAGGCTTCAGGGAATGGTCAGTGGAATCTGAGGCTGGGAGTTAGCCACTGAGGGCTTCTGTGGTCTGCATTGGAGCATCCTCAGCGTCGAGTGGAAGTCGGTGTCTGGGGAACCAGGAAGAGCGAGCAAGCGATGCGGAGTTGGGGGCTGTTATGGCTATCAGTGATGGGAGGGGCCAGGGAAGGAGGTACTTCATTGCTTCAGATGTCAGGGATTTGGGTGCTATGCTAAGTATCCAACCGTATTTCCCAACATTTCATACTGAAACCTTTGAAGTACACTGAGGGAATAGCAACATGGTGGTCATCTGTGTACCCATCACCTAGATTCAGCAATTACTAAAATCGTGTCATAAATACCTGGTACATGTGTATGGGTATGTGTGTGTAATTTCTTCTTCTCTTCTCCTCCTCCTCCTCTCCCTCCCCCTCCCCCTTCCCCTCCTCCTCCTCCTCCTCCTTCTTTTCTTCTTTCTTCTTCTCTTTCTTCCTCTTCCTCTTCCTCTTCTTCTTCTTGTTGTTGTTGTTATTATTATCATTATTATTATTATTAGAGAAAGAGTCTTGCTCTGTCACCCAGGCTTGAGTGCAGAGGGGTGATCATAGCTCACTGCAGCATCAACTTCCTGGGCTCAAGTGAGCCTCCTGCCTTGGCCTCCTGGGTAACTGGGAATAGAGGCATGCTCAACCACGCCTGGCTAACATAATTTATTTCTTGATGAATCCTTTGAAATAACATTTTAGTCCTGATTCTTTATACCGATTCTGCTATTTACTGTCTGCATGACTTCGGGCAAGGTATTGAAATACTATAAGTTTTACTGTTAGGAAAAAATGATGGTATCTCCTTGGCAAATTTCTTTTGAAGATTATTGGAATGGTGTGCCTGAAATGCTAGCAAAGTGCCTGGTTTATAGTAGATAATTGAGAAATGGTCTTTTATTATTATTCAAATATGTACCTTTCTGTGGGAATTTTAATTCTCTAACTTTTCCTTTTCTGCTTTCATATAGTTCGTTTTCCTATATGAATTTATCTTTGAGTACATATTTGAAAACTTCTGAGGATTTTAAATAAAGATCTCCTTACAACAATTATTTATTACAAAAATTGTTACATGCTTGTAAATAAAAAACCAGGCAGTAATAGTAAAAGCATCTGCGATTTACCACCTATAGCAAATTTATCTTTTGTGCTGTTATTAAATTGAACTGCAGAGTATGAATATTTCATTTTTTTAAATATATAAAGCAGATCAGGTTAAATGCATAAACTTTTAAATTAAATTTTAAATTAAATTCTATTTAATTTAATATAAATTTATATATAATATATTTATGTTTATACATATATAACATTTATATAATAAATATAATTTAAGGTTTTTTTACCCTCTTATACCAGGAATAATGAGTATTTAAAAAAATTTTTTATTATACTTTAAGTTCTAGGGTACATGTGCACAATGAATAATTTAGTTTCTAATTAAACATTTAAATGCATATTTAACCATTGGCTCTTTTTGCTTAATAAAGGTAATGTTTGATAATATGCAAATGACAAAGTCTTTCATTTCTGTCCCATCTTTGCATCAATCGTGTATTTGCCTAATCATTCCCACCCCGCTAAAAATTTCCATCTAGAATTGTGTATGTGATTTCCACATATAAGTACATATTTTTAGAAATATGTTTAGAAATATGTACTTATATGTGGATACCTAAAGAACTCAATATTTAGATTTTTAAGTTTTATAAATAGTATTATAATATTTGTATTTGTTCTTAGTTGCTATGTAGAAATTACTACAAATTTAGCAGTGTAAAACAATGCTCATGTTTTAGCTCATAGCTCTGTAGGTCAGGCATCTGAATGCGTTTGGCTGAATGTTCTGCATAGGATCTTAAGGCCAAAATCAAACCAAGGTGTCGTCTGGGCTGGGCTTTTATCTGAAGACTGGGGAAGAAGTTGGCTCCAAGCTCAGTCAGGTGGTTGGCATAAATCAGTTCCTTTGCACTTCTGTAATAAATGCAACTTAGTCATAGTACAATATTTTTCTATCTATTTTGGTATACGATTTGCTAATATTTTATTATTTATTTATTTATTTTAGGTTTGGTTTTTATGAATAAAACCTCAATGAATGTTCATCTGAAAATGCTCATGTGAAAACAACAACCAAACCAATAATTCCATTAAAACGTGAGCAAAGGACGTGAATAGACGTTTTTCAGAAGAAGACATAGAAATGGCCAACAGGTACATTTAAAAAGCCGAACATCACAAATCGTCAGAGACATGCAAATGAAAACCACAATGAGATATTGTCTTACCCCCGTCAGAATATCTATTTGAAAAAAAGTGTAAAATATAAGTACTTTGAATCAAGGAATTAATTTATTTAAGTGGTAAGATTTTATGATGATTTCACACTGTTTTTACCACCTTAAGATTTAATGAAGTGTCTGACAATAAAGGCAAAAAAACCTTATTATACTAGTCAGGTATTCCAGAAATACTACATGCAGAGATTTTTGAAGAGTAGATATTAAATTACTTGGCTTCATTTTTGTTTCACTGCAAATTTCCACATGATGAGTAATCATCAGAAACAAAGGTTTTCATTATTGTTTTCAAGAACTAGATATTTTTTTCTTCCATTTATTGCCATGACATCAATATGAGAAAAACTTTTTAAAACCACTAATGTGTAAAGTATGTGTCACTTTAAAATTGGATGATCCAAACATTACTTAAGATATTGATTTCAAGGCCAGGCACGGTGGCTGACACCTATAATCCCAGCACTTTGGGAGGCCAAGGCAGGTGGATCACCTGAGGTTAGTAGTTCAAGACCAGCCTGACCAACATGATGAAACCCCGTCTCTACTAAAAATACAAAAATTAGCTGAGTGTGGTGGTGGGCACTTGTAGTTTGAGCTACTCAGGAAGCTGAGACAGGAGAGCTGCTTGACCCCAGGAGGCGGAGGTTGCAGTGAGCTGAGATCGTGCCATTGCACTCCAGCTTGGGGAACAGAGCAAGACTCCATCTCAAAAAAAAAAAAAAAAAAAAAAACGATATCGATTTCAGTTATGTCTGGTCATGTCAATGAAAACACAGCTTTTCTGAAATATTGGTTAAAATTTAAAAATGAATTAATATTTTAACTTCAGTTCATAAAAATCACTTTATTTTTCAAGCACAATTTTTGTATTGAACAGATGTATTTAAAAGTAAACTAGTAAGTGTTCCTTTTTCCCCTGTCTTTTGCAAGTATTTCTTGTAAGACTGATGTTACTTCTTTCTTAAATATTTAGTAGAATTCACAGGTGAAACAATGCAGGCCTGAAGTTTTTTTTTGTTGTTTGTTTTTTTGTTTTTTTAATGGGTATTGATTAGAAATTCAACTTCTTTACTAGGTATTGGACTATTTAGATTTTCTAATTCTTTTTATGGCAGTTTCATATGTGTGCTTTTCAAGGAGTTTGTCCATTTCATCTAAATTGTCAAATATAATGGTATAAAGTGATTTGTAATATCATTTTAATGTGTTTAGTCTTTGTAATAATGTTCCTTTTTTCATTCCTAAAATTAGTCATTTGCATTTTCTCTTTTTTCTTGATTAGTATTGCTAGAAACTTATCCATTTTATTGATCTCTTAACATAATTTTAATATTTCCTCATCTGTTGACCTCTATTTCATTTATTTCCACTTTTAAAGATTATTTTCTTATATTCTCTTTAGATTTAATTTGATCTTTTTCTAGCTTCTTGAGGTGTAAATTTAGATCATTGAGTTCACACATTTATTCTCTAATAAAAACACTTAAGGTAAAAATTTCCCCGTAAGGGAGGTTGAGGTTGGATGATTGATTGAGGCCAGGAGTTCAAGAGCAGCCTGGACAACATAGCAAGACCCCACCTCTACAAAAAATTTAAAAATTAGCCAGATGTGGTGGTGAGTGCCTATAATCTCAGCCATTCAGGAGGCTGAGGCAGGAGGATTGCTTGAGCCCAAAAGGTTGAGGCTACAGTGAGCTGTGATTCTGCCACTTCACTGCAGCTTGAGTGATAGAGCAAAACCCTGTGTAAAAAAAAAATCCTATGCACACTACCTTTAGCTTTAAATCACAAAATTTGAAATCTACTCTTCTTATCATTCAGTTTAAAATATTTTCTAATCTTCGTTAAGATTTATTTGGCCCATGGGTTATTTATTATATGTTGTTTAGTTTCTAAAGATTTGGGCATTTGCTAGTTATGTTATTATTACTGGTTTTTAATTTGATAGATTATGGTCATGGAATATACTTAGTATAATTTAAAGCCTTAGATTTTTATTGAAACTTATTTTATAACCCAGCACTTGAAAAGAATTAGATTGGATATTATGTGAAATATCCTACTCTTAGGTGTAAGAAATAGTTTATAAATGTCAGTTAGGTTACTTGATTGTGATGTTTAAATCTCTCTATCTTGAGGCCAGGAGTTTGCCTAGCAACCTTGTCTCTACGAAAAAATAAATAAATAAAAGGAGTGTGGCTGCACATGCCTCAGCTACTCCAGAGACTGAGGTGGAGGATCACTTGAGCCCGAGATTTTAAGGCTGCAGTGAGCTGTGATCGTGCCACTGCACTCCAGCCTGGGTGACAGAGCAAGACCCTGACCCTACCCCAGTACTATTTTTGCTAGCTACATAAGTGACTAGAAAAAAAAAATTATTGTGTGTTTTCAGAAAGCTGGAGGAGAGGATTTTGAATCTTCACACCCAAAGGAATGATAAATGTTTTAGGTGATGGATATACTAATTACCCTATGACTATTATACACATTGTATACATGTATCAGCATATCACTCTGTATCCCTTAAATATGTACAATTATGATGTGAACTAAAACTAAAAGAAAAAAATATATCGTACCCCAACTCTTAGTCTAAGTCATCAGACCTGACCACTTCCCAAAATTTCAGCCTCATAAAATCAGTCAACTTCTTGGAATTTCTGTGGACACAAGCAGTAGGCATGACAAACTAAACATTCTGAAAACAGTATCCCCAATTCTCCTATTCCCTGACCTGCCCCTTCCTCAGTTTTCTTTCTTTTAGGAATCAGAGGCATTGTCCTCTCAATAGATTAAGTGCCAAGTCTAAAATTTATTATTGATTTTTCTCTCATTTGGTAAGCAAAATCCAAGTGCTGCTGATTTTATGCACCCCAAGAATCACCTACAGGCTCATGCCATCTCTTGTCTGGATGCCTGAACTGGCTTTTGCGAACAGATCTCTCTCTCCATGAACAGAAGCAAAAAATGACTTTTTAAAACACAATCAACATAACTACTTCCAGCAGTGATGACATGTAAGAGAGACCAGATTTATGCTCCTACCTTAAACAACTAAAAATCTAGGGAAAATGCGAAAGAGTGGTTTTCTGACACTGGACAACAAGTAGTGTAGCATTGTAATCTCCAAAAAAAGGGGAAACAAATAAGATGATCCCCATGATTGCCCTGCTTACTGACTTAAAAGAGTTTCCAGGCCACAGTGTAGGAGGGGAAACACAGGTAGAGCCCAGTAGACTCTTTGAAATGAGTTTGAAATAAGAAGATAAAGTTGAGAGTTGGGAAGAACAAGACAGATAGATTTCAAAGATTAGTACTAAATAAGAGAGTATTGCAGACAGAATATGATTAAGACATCAATTCTTCCTCAAGCAAATCCATAGATTCAATGTGATTCAAGTTAAAAAAACATTAACAACCAAATTCTAAAAATTTATATGGAAAGGCAAAGGAACTAAAATAGCCAAACTACTTTTGAAAAGGAACAACATTGAAGTACTCATGCTACTTAATGTCAAGACTTGCTCTTAAGCTACAATTATCAAGACAGTGTGATATTGGCTAAACGGTAGACAGATAGACCAGTGGAACACAATAGAGTCCAGAAATAGATCCACACACATTATTGACTTTTGACATATGTAAAAAATTCAATGAAAAAAGAATATTGTTTCCAACAAATGGTACTGGCGTAATTGGAGATTAAAAAATATTAACAAAGGGAACCGCCATCTTCCAGTAATTTGCCAAAATGACGAACACAAAGGGAAAGAGGAGAGGCAACCGATATATGTTCTCTAGGCCTTTTAGAAAACATGGAGTTGTTCCTTTGGCCACATATATGCGAATCTATAAGAAAGGTGATATCGTAGACATCAAGGGAATGGGTACCGTTCAAAAAGGAATGCCCCACAAGTGTTACCATGGCAAAACTAGGAGAGTCTACAACGTTACCCAGCATGCTGTTGGCATTGTTGTAAACAAACAAGTTAAGGGCAAGATTCTTGCCAAGAGAATTAATGTACGTATTGAGCACATTAAGCACTCTAAGAGCCGAGATAGCTTCCTGAAACGCGTGAAGGAAAATGATCAGAAAAAGAAAGAAGCCAGAGAAAGGTACCTGGGTTCAACTGAAGCGCCAGCCTGCTCCACCCAGAGAAGCACACTTTGTGAGAACCAATGGGAAGGAGCCTGAGCTGCTGGAACCTATTCCCTATGAATTCATGGCATAATAGGTGTTAAAAAAAAATAAAAATAAAAGACCTCTGGGCTGAAAAAACAAACAAACAAACAAATATTAACAAAAAAGAAACTCAACCTAAGCCTCACATTGTTTGCAAAAGATAATTAAAGATGGATTATAGATTTAAATGTTAAATGCAGAACTACTACATTTTTAGGAGAAAACATTAAAAAATGTCCAGGACCAAGAGCTAAGCAAAGAATTCTTTGACATGACACCAAAAGCACAATCTGTGAAAAAGGAATAAGTTGGACTTCATAAAAATGAAAAAATTTTACTTTGAAAGTTATGGTTGATTACTCAGGCATGGTGGTTTGCACCTCCAGTCCCAGCTACTTGGGAGGCTGAGGCAGGAGGATCACTTGAGCCGGAGGGGGCAGAGGCTGCAGTGAGCTGAGATTGCACCACTGCACTCCAGCCTGGGAAACAGAGTAAGACTTTGTCTCAAAAAAATAAAAAATAAAAATAAAAAGGAAAGTTATGGTTAAGCTTTATACTCAATAAAAATTTAAAAAGAAATAGAGCAGATCATCACATTGCTCTGCATCATTTATTGGCTACGAGGCATCTAACTCAGGCTTAACAAACTCTGCTGTATATGGCTCAGACCTCATTTTCTGGATACCCAATCTCTTTCTCACTGAAAAATGACAGATGAATGTGGAGGCTGTTGCAATAGATGAAGAAAAAGAGAGGCATCGAAGGCTCTCAGACCAGCGAAGAATGAGAGAAGGGAGGTGATTTTGTGATTGACAGAAAGCTACAACGAGTGCTATGAAAAGAACTAAAATATTTGCTGAACTAGACTGGAGAGCGTCTGAGAGGCTACGTTATCTCAGGGACTCAGAAAAAAAAATATTCTGAGGAGGTTATGTTTAAACTGAGATTGGAATTACATGAACTGGTCACATGAAAGTTCAAGAGGAAGAATATTCCAAGCAGGAGAGCAGTTAGTACAAAGATTCTGAGACAAGAATGAATTTGGTATGTTTGAGAAATAAAGATATTACTAGTGTAATTACTAACAACATAATCGATGAAAGAAAAACTGTTGAGGAAGAACATCAGAAGGACAGGCAAAAGCCAGATAATATGAGGCTTTGGGAGTCAGATAGCAGATTCAGATGTTTTTATTATTAGCACGATGGGAAGCTGTTGGAGGGTGTTAATCAAGAGATGGGCATGCTCATATTTATATTAGAAGAAAAAACTTTGGCTGCTGGGTGAATAACTGACTGCTATAGAGCAAGAGTGAATTCAGAAAGATTAGGAAACTATTGTAGTGGTCCGAATGGTGGTGGTTTGAAGTCAGGTGGTGGTGGACAGGAAAGAAACACACAGATTTCGTCCATGTTTTTGACATAGAGTCAATGGGATATGGTGATGGATTAGATTAAAAGAATCAATAGGCCGGGCGCGGTGGCTCATGCCCGTAATCCCTGCACTTTGGGAGGCCAAGGCAGGCAGATCACTTGAGATCAGGAGTTTGAGACCAGCCTGGCCAATATGGTGAAACCCCATCTCTACTAAAAATACAAATATTAGCCAGGTGGGGTGGCATGCACCTGTAACCCCAGCTATTTGGGAGACTGAGGCAGGATAATTGCTTGAACCTGGGAGGTGTAGGTTGCAGTGAGCCAAGATCATGCCACTGCACTCCAGCCTGGACAACAGAGCGAGACTCTCTCTCATAAAAAATAAACAAAATAAAAAGAACCAATAATTACTTGTATTTGGAACTTAAGACATTTGGTAGAGTGTGATGACTTTTCCTAAATTTGGAAGAAATGTAGAAGATTTGGCAAGCAACTGTTTTAGGGGGAATCAAATTGATAGTTTTACTTTGATGATGCCCCATAGGTTTTCAAGTGGTAATGCAGAGGAAGGAGGTAGATACCACTCTGGAATCCTGAAGAGAAGTTGTGGATTATGATGGATGTTTAGGGGGAGTCATTTATGTACAGATGGGATTTCAAGTTATGGGAACACATTACCTAGGATGACTGCATTGAAGCAAGTAGATGAGGGGGTCTAGAATTGAGCCCTCGGGTACACCAACATTTAAAAGTCAGAAAAGAGCCAGTCAAGGAGATTGAGAAAGATAAGTCACGGAGGTAGGAAGAAAACCAAACAAGTGGGATGTTGCCAAGAGAATTATATATTTTAAAATAAAAGGGAGTCATATATGCTTAGGGGCCTAAGATTCCCATCATTATCAGATAAGCATATATGACTTAGATTTACCCCGTTGAATTCATAGTCAGGCACCAAATGTCTGAACCTGCAGTGCAATAACATGGCAATGGATGTCACTGTTGTCCTTGATAAGAGTAGTCCCACTGTAGTAATCAGGACATGAACCCATTTAGAATGAGTTCTGGAGAAAATGTGAAATTAGGAAGTAGAGAAAGGAACTGGAAGTGACCCTTGAGTTTGCTGTCAAGGAGAGCAGAGAAATTGGTTGTAAAGTTCAGGAGGATGTGTGTGGTACAAGAGGTTTTTACATTTTCAGTTAGTAAATGAGAGAACAGATGTATATGCTGATGGCAAAAACACAAAAAGAAAATTTCGTGATAAAGAAGACCGAGAGAGAAAGACTATTTCCATTTCTACCACTCAATTTCTACTAATTTCTATTAGTTAATGCTTCATCTTTCCTCTGTGTTTTTTTGTTTGTTTGTTTTTAAACACTAGAAACATATGCTGTGTCAGTCAGGTTTCCACCAGATAAATAGGACTGAAAATGAATCAGAGACCTGAATGTAAAAGACAAAATTATAAAACTAGAAGATAACAGGAGAAAATCTAGATGACCTTGGGTTTGGCACCCTGTTGTTTTGACTTTACCGATTGTTACTAAAAAAATCTGGGGGTGAGCTCCATTTGCACTGGCCTTGTAGGCAGCTGTTTCCCTTTTGAAGGTGTCCCACTTGACCTCTGAGTGGCTGGTGGGGACAAGGAGTGATAACAGCAAGGAATGTAGCAACCAAGGAGGCACTAGCCTCAGCAGCACTTGCTTTTGCAAATTGCCAAGGGGACTCAGGTGCAGTTGCCATATCACAGGTTAGGCTTAGGTGACTTGATCCTTTCATCCTGGCTCTCCTTTATGAACACACTGAAGCCCAGCATTTTATCATCTTTTCTGGTTTCACTGTGAGGGAATTGCTGCTACCCAGGAGCCTGGTATCCTATGGCTCTCTCATCAGTGAGATGTGTAGGAGATCGGTCAGGATGGTGGGAAAAATTGTAAGATAAATTATAGGAAAAGGACACAAGCCTTCTCGGAAGGCCTGGGGTTTGCATAGCTTCAGAAGAGGATTTGGCTGAAGTCAGCTGAATTTTCGCAGAATGGATAACAAGGAAGTGTAAAGGAATTGATCTAGATAAGTTTGTTTACTTAGGCCTTGGAACCTGGTCTTTAGTCATCTATGCACAGGACTGCTCTCTTTTGGGGGGCAGGGTGACAATGTTAATTACCCACAAGATGTGTTGACTTGAGGCCTTTGTCATTAAATCTGTACTGAATAAATGCCCGCAGTGCCAGCTTGTCAGGGCCGTGACTGCTGACTCTTTACAGCTCCCTCCTCAGTGTCTGTGAGCTTCCCGGTCCCCTAGCCTGCTTTTTCACTGGATATCAGCATCAGAATGCATTTGTTCATCCATCGTTCAGCCAGCTTCTGCAGGTCGGATCCGGCAGAGATGAACGTAGAGTTTCACCATACTGGCCAGCTCACTCTGACTGGAGACCAGGACTTTGCAACTTATACCCAGTACAGGCCAGACCACTACCAAGACCCCATGTAACAAGAACAGCATATACAGCTCAAGGGACAACATGCCCTGAAGTAGTGGCCCGTCAGCAGGGGCCGGATTGGAGAAAGAGTGACTGCTGTTCATAGTGAAACATCCTCATTACAATGAAACCTGCCTTCCAGGAGCTGCAGGGGAGCCTGAAGGCTCAGAGAGCCGTCTATATTCACCAGAGTTTCTGGAGCATCCCCAAGGCAACACCTGACAACAGCAGTACTAAGTTGCACAAAGCAGCAAAATCTGAAACCAGCAAGCAGTAGTGCCATCCCAGACTGACCAGGCCTGACACAGGAAGTTAGTGAGCCATCCACATGAACACACATTGGGAAGTATTTCTGTGTGGTAATTGTCCCATAATTTAAAAAAAAAAAAATCTCAGTTTCCTGAACCCACAATATATCATCATGAAATGGGAATTGAGAATCCACAATGAAAACTCCTGAAGAGGAAAAGAAAAATGGAGAGAATGTAGTGGCTTTGTTCTACTGCAATTAACCAAGGCCAGTGGGAAAGAATAGTAAGAATCCCCTGTCCTGGCAGTGGAGGAAGTCTCTTAATTAGCCCATCTCTAAGCCCTGGCATTCCTATCTAAATTTTGTCCTCCTTTTATTTTCTTTCTTTCTTTCTTTCTTCCTTTCTTTCTTTCTTTCTTTCTTTCTTTCTTTCTTTCTTTCTTTCTTTCTTTCTTTCTTTCTTTCTTTCTCTCTCTCTCTCTCTCTCTCTTTCTTTCTTTCTCTCTCTCTCTCTCTCTTTCTTTCTTTCTTTCTTTCTCTTTCTTCCTTTCCTTTCCTTTCCTTTCTTCCTTTCCTTTCCTTTCTTTCTTCCTTTCTTTCTTTCTGATGGAATCTTTCTCTCTCTCCCAGGCTAGAGTGCAGTGGCACATTCTCAGCTCATTGCAACCTCTGCCTCCCAGGTTCAAACAATTCTCCTTCCTCAGCCTCCCAAGTAGCTGGGATTACAGGTGCGCACCACCATGCCCAGATAATTTTTGTATTTTTTGTAGAGACAGGATTTCCACATGTTGGCCAGACTGGTCTAGAACTCTTGACCTCAAATAATCCACCCACCTTGGCCTCCCAAAGTGCTGGGATTATAGGAGTCAGCCATCATGCCCAGCCTTGTTCCTTCTTTTCTATGGCTACACCTTGGTTGGGCATTTAAGAATATACACCTCCTGAGAACTCTAAAGCGTTTATAGGAGTCAAACGTGCACATGAAATGCGCAAACTGCTCTACCTTGGAAATGCAAATAACTTTAGGAGAGACAGAAGGGAAAAGGAGAAGAAAACGGAGTAAAGCAGTGGAGTGAGTGAGAACGTTGATAACAGGACTGCCTGATATTCATGTTGAGTGGTGTCTTTGGCCAGTGCATCAGGGAAGTATGTTACACAATACAGAATTAACAACTTCTGAGTGTTTATGTGCAGAAAGCAAGGTAAAAGGCTGAGTTATGAGTTATTTATTTAAATATGAAGTCATTAGGCAATAATTAGCCAGAGTAGTTTACTTAAGCAGAAGCTCAAAATCAGCAATGTTCATGAAAATGTAAGCCAGCTGGGAATTTACAAATATTGTGGACATGAGGATGGGATTTCCTAGACCTGACCTGATTCATATTATGAGGACTGGAGATAATTTTGACTGGACATTAAGTGATATTATTGTTTATTAATGAGGTAAACATTTATTGAGTGTCTATCACATATCAGACACTATCTTATATGCAGGGGATTGGGATTCATCAGCAAACAATATAGACCAAAATTCCTGCCCTCAGATAGCTTACATTCTCATTACTTGAAAGAAACGTATCAACTACCATACAGTTATTATACTGTTTCATGCCAATATTGTGAAATCACATTTGCAAAAATTTTGACAGTGAGAGATGTCTAACGTGGCTGACTCCTTCCTGCCTCTAGCCTCAAAGGTTGTCTGTCTTTGCCCACTCCTGTATATAGGCTAAGATAACCAGGGGAAGAATTTAGTTTATGGTTTAACATGGAAGCAAGGATGATAGTAGGCCTTCCCTAACTCACACCCTCCTTGTTCTGGGACTGAAAGGCAATGAAAGGCCTAAGATTAGGATTGTGTGAGGAGTCTGAATTCTGCTAAAATGCAGGATTATAGTTTCTATAATCCTTTACTGCCAGGTGTCATGTGGCCGGTGACACCTGGGCAGTAAAGGCCAAGATTTGTAACTTCCCCAATCACTTCTATAGGTGACACCTCTATTGTAGACCCTAGGATTAGTCTTTTGAGATGTTTTTCAGACTTTCATTGTAGCAACTGACTGACCCCACAGGGAGCTCATGACTCATGACTCAAGTGGTCCTGTGACCCCCTCACTCCAAGGCAGACTCAGTGCATGAGGACCACTTTCAACTCTCCTATGGTTGCCTTCCCAACCAGTCAGCAGCACCCATTCCCTAGTCCCCTGCCCACCAAACTATCTTTGAAAAACCATAACCTCTCAGCCTTCAGGGAAACTGATTTGAATGATAACTCCAGTTCATCCATGTGGCCAGCATCATGTTAATTAAACTCTTTCTTTACTGCAATACCACAGTCTCAGTAAACTGGTTTTGTCTGTGCAGCAGGCAGGAAGAACCCACTGGGTGATTACATAAGTTTGGTAGTTGGGATGAAATGGCCAAATTTCTTGAATTTGAAAATCACAGTCTACCAAAAGTGAGCAATGTGAAAAAGAAAATGGCCAGGTCTAATAATTATTAAAGAAATTGAACCTATATTTAAAAGCCTTCCCAAAAAACAAACCCAAGATCCAGTTGACTTCACTAGCAAATTTTTCTAAATGTTTAAAAAAGATATAATACCTGAGGATAGAATTAGAAAATTGCTTCCAAACTCCTTTCAGGAAAATATACATTTTATGTAAAAGTTAACAAGGACAGTAGAGAAAAGTGAAATAACAGAGCCATCTCTACATAAACATAAATACAGAAATTCTAAACAAATCTGTGACACAGATTATAAATGTTCAAAAATCATGGGCAAGCGTGGTTTATTTCAGAAATGCAAGGGTAGTGTAACATTGAAAACGTAATCTAATTTATAATGATATAAATAAAAGAATAAAAGTAATATGATCTTGTTAATATTTACAGAAACCGCATTTAATAAAGTTCAATATTCATTCACAATTTAAACAATAAAAGAAAACTCTTAACAAATAAGAATAGAAGAAACCTTCTACAGTCTGACTTTAAAAAGAGAAAGCCCGAGGAAGCTTATGGCAAACATTTTACTTAATGGTAGATAAAGATTTTTTCTAAAAAAACACTATATCATCTAAGCCTTACAAATCCCCCCACTTTGTCTCTTCTCTTGTACTCTTTTCCCACTTCCACTTAGTCTCAGGATACAGGCTGAGGTCCAGACATGAAAAATAACACCCACAGTGGCCTCATTATCTACTTCTTACCCTCAAATCAGGGAGGGCACTGAAGTATTTTCCCTGAGGAAATACTTGAGCCACTCATCCTGTAATGACTCAATGTGACCAAGGTTAAATGAAGTTAGGACTGAGATTAGGGTATCTGGTATTAAGATGTATGTTGGTTTTAGCCCATGGTTTCTGCTTCATAACTCCCGTATCCCTTGCTACACGCCTTTGTTATAATGTTGGGTGGGTTAAGCCTCAGGAAACAGAATCTCTCTCCTTTCCTTTCATCTACCCCAAAGCAGGACTCTAATCTTCCCTCACCTTTCTAATTGTGGGTCTTAAGACCCTCCCCAGGGAGGGTCCCATCCTGTACTCTGGAGGAAAGAATGCTGACATCATGAAGCTTCCATAAAAACCCAAGAGGACTGGATTTGGAGAGCTTCATGAGAGGTGAACACGCAGAGGTTCCCGGAGGGTGATGCACTTAGGAAGGGCATGGAACCTGCTCATTTCTTCCTGCATACCTTGCCCTATGCGCCTCTTCATCTGTATCCTTTGTAGTATCTTTTATAATAAACCAGCAAGCCAAAATAAATGTTCGCTGAGTTCTATGAGCCACTCTAGCAATTAAATTATCTCTCTGAGTTCCATGAGCCACTCTACCCCCAAAGAGGGGGTAATGGGAACCCTGATTGAAGCTGGTTGGTCCAGAGTTTCAGAAGGCTGGATTTGTGACTTGTGTCTCAACTGGAGGAGCAGACTTGGGGAATGAGCCTTAAACCTGTGGGATCTGACACTAACTCCAGGTAGATAGTGTTGGAATTTAATTGTACGACACCCAGATGGTGTCTACTGCTTGGTTGTGGGGAAAACCTCCTACACATTTGGTACAGACTTCTTTTATGTTGATAATTGTGGTGGTGGTGGTAGTATGAATGTAGAAGAAAAACACTGTCAGAATTTTTTTTCCGCTTAATGCAGGGTAGAAAGAGACAGAGCCCCAAAATATCCCCGACCTCACATTGCTTGTAACTCCCTCTCCTCAGGAGGTGAAGCGGAATTGGTGTCTGTGTTGCTGGTCTGGGTTGAGTCAGGGACCTCAGTCAGGGCCCTCTCCAAACTAGTGGGCAAGGAGCGAATCAGTCTTTCTTGGAAGTTATGACCCATGAAGGCGTAGAGAACTGGGTTGAGGCAGCTGTTAAAAAAGGCCAAGGAGCTTGTTGGGTAAAGCAGGACAATAATGATTTTGTATTTGCCATTGAACAAAATCTCTTTGAGCCAGACTGCCATTAGAATGCCAGTTAGTTCATAAGGGAACCAACAGATGAAGAAAGAAGCCACCACAGCAGTGAAGACGTGTAAGGGACGGCTGGATTTAGTCATGCGCTTTTTGTGAATTTTGGCAACGATGATCCCATAGCAGACTGTGATGATGGACATGGGTATGCTGAAGCCAATAATGAAGTGGAGGATCAGAGAGACCTTGGCCATGGTAATGAAGACGTTCATCCTTTCTACAACAGTGTCACCCCAGAATGGAAATCTGAAAATACAGTGTGTGTCCCCATTCTCAGTACTTACTGTAGTCCAGAAGATGAAATCTGGTAAGGTAAGGACTATGGCAAGAACCCAGAGTCCCATGATCACCCTCTTGGCCAGACTCAAGGTGCGATGGTTCTGGGCCCAGGCTGGATGCAGGACACAAATACAGCGGTCCAGAGCAATGACAGTGATCAGGTAGACACTGACAAACAGGTTGATGTCTATCATGACATGAACTAACTTACATAGGAACGAGCCAAAAGGCCATTTTTCTCTCATGGCGACTGAGACCATTCGGAATGGTAGGATGGCACTGAAAGAGAAGTCAGCCAGGGCCAGGTTCAGGTAACAGATGGTGCTGACTGTGCGTGTCATCCGGAATCCAGCCACCCAGATCACGAGCCCATTGCCCAGGACTCCGAAGACAAAGGTGACTCCGTGGACTAGCAATGAGAAGATCCACAAAACGGTGTAGCCAGCAGGCTCAGGGAGCACCTCCTCAGATTCATTCAGAGGAATGGAGAAGTCGCTTTCCATCTTCCCACACCTGTAACATTTCAGCAATGGCCATTTCTCAGCTGTGGCACCATCTTACAGTACAACTATTCATTAACTTCCACTATAGCTCCTCCTCCTACCAAGACCCGCCCTAGTGAGCCTTGTGAATAGTTATAACATAAAATTGGCACTCTCTCAGAGTTCCTTTGGGAAAGGATAGTTCTCCATATCCCCATCATTATTAATATGCATTCCATCTATCAGGCTGATTAGCAAGAGGATTAAAGGGCTCTATCCACCAGCGGAAATACTGAACTGAGAGTGTATGGACAATGGAAATTGAGCATAGGCAGCTTCAGCATCGTGAGGAAGGCACAAGACTCAGAGTCAGAAGGTTCACATCTGTGGCCTCTATCGCTCAATGCAAACATGCTGGCAAGCTCTGCAACTTCTTTCGGCCCCATGCTCTCCCAGTCTCCCAGCTCCTGTCCCTCCCACTGTGAGGACCCTTTACCTATTTTTTAGTTGATATTTAATTTAAAGTTTTAGGATTTGGGTTGAGTTCATAGCTGAAGAGGATTTGGAACCATTACCTGTAATATGTAGACATACATTACGTGTTATAGGCCGGGCGTGGTGACTCATGCCTGTAACCCCAGCACTTTAGGAGGTTGAGGAGGATGGATCACTTGAGGTCAGGAGTTGGAGACTAGCCTGGCCAACATGGTGAAACTCCATCTCTACTAAAAATACAAAACTTAGCCAGGTGTGGTGGCGAGAGCCTGTAACTCCAACTACTTAGGAGGCTGAGGCAGGAGAATTGCTTGAACCCAGGAGGCGGAGGTTGCAGTGAGCCAAGATCGTGCCATTGCACTTCAGCCTGGGCGTCAGAGCGAGACTCCGTTCCCCTTCCCCCACCAAAAAAAAAAAAAAAAAAGAGCAGAAATATATTACATCCTATAGATTCTACGCTAGAGGAAGTCAACAAAGGGGACCCTATATTTACTTTCTCCCTTCTGCTTTTCATTGTCCCTACTTGATATAAAGTTCTGTGCTTGGGATGCAGTGAATTAGCATTCGTTGTATATCTTCAAGGTCTGTGGGATAAACAGAATGAGCATGAATATTTAGCTAATATTTGTAGGGTTCTTATCAGAGACTATTCACTGTGTTAATTGCTATGTATGGGTTGTAGTTTGGTCTACATAATAGCTCTGTAATATTCATTGTTTGTAGTTTCCATAGGAATGACTCAATGTTGAGAGCAATTGTGAAATCTGCTGGTCACTTAAGTAGGAAACAGTAGACAAAGATCTTTAATTTAGCTTAGTCTGAATTCTAAGCCCTATCTCTATGCAACAATTTTGACAGATATTGCTGGTGGTTCCCCTCCCCCACAAATAACTGTTCATCATTTCTTCTCTGCAAATCAAATCGCAATTTTGTTCAGTTACTCACTCTTTGGGGAAGGTATCCCTCCTCCATCTTTGCGGGCATATCTTGATTTTCTAATTTGTTCTAACTAGAATTACTTTTGCTTTGCAAGGGATTGCTTATTGGTGGACACATGACTAAATTCTGGGCAATAACACTATGGGAAGATATCCTGGTGTGTTTCTGGGATCTATTTCCTTGCTTTTAAGAAACAGAATCACAAAATTACAGTCCCTGTCTCTGCACCAGGTCACATGGGAAGCTGTTGCATCCAACTCAACCCAAAGGTCTCTGTGTCCCTTGTGTCTTTGCCACTTGACCAAATTTGCTTATACTGTGGTCTGTGGGCTTTATCAGAAACATCCAAGGTATTTGTTAAAGTGCATATTCATGAACCCCACTCTAGAATCTCTCTGTGTAAAAGCTACAGTGATTTTTATGGCCATGAAAATTAGACTGTTCCCACCCTGGGCTATCCAGCCTCTCTAAAAGTAACAGCAATTATCTAGCACTTGTTCTCATCTAATACTCATAGTAACATTGTGGGCAGCCATCATTACCCCCCTTTTTTTTTTACCAGAGGGAATTCATGCCCTACGAGTTTTTTTTAGATTTTTCAGCATCATGTCCAGCGGGTCAGTGGAGGCAGCAAGATTTGAAATTCAGGATGAACAACTTTAGAGCCACTACCTTTGCAACTCTAAAGTGCTGCATTTGAAAGGAGTTCCCCAAAGATTTCCAGCATATGGTCATACCCTAGTATCATGGTTTTTTCCTCCTTTCCCTTTCTCTCTTCCTTCTTTTCTTCCTGTCATTACCAGTCACATTCACTGAGGTCTTTCGTGGGACATTGTTTAATGTAGCGCCAGGTTTCTCAACCTTGACACTACTGACAATTGGGGCTGCATAATTCTTTGTTGTGGGGGACTGTTCTGTACACAGTAGAATATTTAGCAGCACCCCTGGCCTCTATCCACTGATGCTAGTAGCAACTCCCCCTTCAGGAGTGACAACTGAAAGTGTCTATAGACATTGTCAAAGGTACCGTGGGAGGCAAAATTCCCCCTAGTTGCGCATCACGGTTACAGAGTAAAGAGCCCTGGGCTTTGGGGTCAGTTAGATCTCTACTCTTTGGTACCTTGCCAATATGGGTTCTTGGTCAGTGACATCTCTTTGAGCCTCAGTTTTCTCCTCTGCAGAACAAGGACAATTTTGTGGTGACGTCTAACTTTCAGGTGAGGATTAAGTGAGGCTGGACATGGAAATCTAGGCTAGACTGAGTGTCTGTGACAAATGGGAACTCTTGGTCCTCACCAGACTGTGTGCTGTGTCATGGGGCTCAATCCTGGGTCATGCCTTACAGAGCTCAAGGTCAGGACAAGAACAATGCTCATAGCAATAGTGGCTACTACTTATGAACATTACTCACATGCCAAGAGCTTCTCCTTTAACCCTAACAATGCTTCTCACAGCCTCTACAGATGAAATGTGTTAATATGTGTAAGCACTGAACACACCCTGAGACATGGTGCATACTGACTAATCTTAGTTTGAATTAGTATAATCATTGCACAGATGAGGAAGTTGACTTATATTGGTTACATTAATTATTTAAAGCCCCCAGTCAGAAAGGGGTAGAACCAGAGTTGGAGCTCAACCAGACTGATTTCAACAGAATTGTATGGTTAACCCTCTCCCATTCCTTAGTTCCTCAGCAGACTCAGATTTTCTCCACCCACTCTCCAAATATCCTAGAAGACATTCAGACAGTATGATGTATCCATATTCTCTAAGTCATTTGGAAATGTTGACACAAGAGGAAAAGATGAATGTGCAGTGACAGGTGGGGACAGACCAACAAGACAATGTTGTAAAATTTTGGATCCACCCTAGTTATAAAGTGGAGAAGAGAACCATGGACTAGAGATGACACCTGTACTGATTATGAGGGCTGCTATTTGATGCAATCCCAATGTGTGTCAACCAATGTATATTTTATTATTTCTATATCCTTGCTTTGGGACAAATACCGTTCTTGTGTAATCCATAGGAAACCATGGCTCAGAGAGGGGAAGTGACTTGTTCAATGTCACAGTTATTGAGAGGCTGAAATGGATGTATGATTACAGATTTCAAATGGAAACTCAGCACTTCCTTGTTAGCATCTGCTTCTCCAGCACGTATGATTTCTGATGCATTAAAATAACATTCAGCCCTTCTGCTTTCTCCTCAAACTGACCAACTTCCTCTACTGTTCCACTCTCAGCTGATGGCCTTGGCTGATATTTTAATGAGAAAATGGTAACAATTAGATGTGCATTTTTTAGCCTTTTCTTTCCTAACCCTCAATTTACCTGCCGTTGTTATTGTGAATAAAGACTTCTTTTTCCCAGTGACTTCCCTCTTCACATTTGCTTTCCATCCCTCTGTCTCTCGTTTCCCCAAGAACTGGTATTTGTCCTTCTACTTTCTGCTAAAAAGAAACTCTCAAGATTTTATTTCTACTAGATACTTCTTGTTACCACATAAACATTATCCTATTCCTTCCCTTTAAAAAGAAACCAATCTTGGCCCCTCTTTCTTTCCAAACTTCAACCCTATTTCTTTAAGAGAAGTGTTTTCTGTAAAGAGATTTCCTAGCTAAACCTTAGAAATGGTTGTCTCTAATTGCTTGCTTTTTTTTTTTTCTCACCTCACCTATTCTGCTGAATCCATTCCATATTGACTTTACTCCTTAGCACTCCAGCTAATGCACTCTCCTAAGGATGCACATGACCTCCAGACTGCCAAATCCAGTGGACCTTTCTCAGTTTTTATCCTGATGTTCCAGTGACATAGGAACGACTGGATCTCTTTCCCCTAATTCAAGCATATTTTTTTCCATATCATAAGATGATAAGATGTACACACAATCCACTCTGGGTTGTCTTTACGGCTCAGTTGGCCACCTCTTTTCAGTCCAATTTACTGGTGCTTTCTGCTCTGAATGTCTCTAAATTTAGGGTGTCCCACATTCTATAGGTGATACTCAGTCTCACAGCTTAAAGTATCATGCTGTCTTCTCATCTGAATTGTTAGCACTGGCCTCCCCTGGGGCTCTAGTCTCATATAATCAATTGACTTCTTGATATCGCCCCATGAGAGTCCCATAGACACTCCAAACCAAACATTGCCCAAACCAACCGGGTGTTTGTCCCGTGCTCCCAAACCTGCCGTTCTTCCAATATTCTCTATCTATTTGGAGTTTAAATATTCAGTTATTAAAGCTCTAAATCTAGAACTCACCTTTCGTTTTCCTTACCAGCCAATACAATCCAAGTCCTATTGATTATATCTGCAGAACATGCTGAATGCACAGCCAGAGCCATCTCCGTCTCCACTACCCATGTCCATGGCCCTGTTAGACTTGGATATTTGTACAAACTTTGCAGATAGCTTGTTCCTGGCCCTGCTGTTCCCTCCCCTAAAGCCCAGACACAGACAAATTGTATTTTAATAGGAAAAATAAGACAATGAGTTATTCTTCTCAGCACTCTTCTATGGCTTCCACATTTCTAACTCACACTTCTCAAGCACCCTGGGATTTGTCTTGTGTATCCCCAGACCTCATCTCTGCCCTCTCACCTGACACACTGTGCTGGACCCATGGTGGACTCCTTGATTCCTTGACCATGCCAGCTTCTTGCCATTTCAGAGCTTTTGCTTTCTCTCTTCCTTCTGCCTACTATGATCTTCCTCTGGAGCTTTCCACACCTGGCTCTTTCTGAATATTTATATTTTAGCTTAAATAGCTTGTCCTCAGAGATATCCTCTTGACCCATTTGCAAAACAGCTGCCCCAGGTCCAACCTATCTCACCAGATGCTTTTCGTCTTTGTTCATTCCTTTATTTTCTATCCTAAATACTTTCTGCATTGATATCCAAACTCCACAAGTAGCACCTTCTTTCAGTGCTATGTCTCTAGCATAGCACTGTCCAATAGAAACATAATGTGATCTGTAAACATGGGTCACATTTGTGTCTTATAATTTTCAAGTAGCCATGTGTAAACAGAGTAGGAAACATTTGGGAAATTAACACCAATAATGTATTTTCTTGAATCCTACATATCAAAAAGGATATCATTGGAACATTTAATCAGAATAAAAATTATGAATGAGATAAATGGCATTCTTTTTTCATACTAAGTCTTAGAAGACATGAAATGCATTTTATACTTATAGCACACTTAAGGTTAAATGAGAAAAATAGCAAGCACCCAAAAGCTGTATTTGGCAAGTGATACTTCATTGCACAGCCCTGCTCCAGAGTTTAGGAAATGTCTGTCATAGAGCAGGCATTCCAACAATAATTTTTAAGTTGCCAGACCCCAACTTACCACCAGCTGAGTTCCTTTTCTTGTGGCCAGTTCCTGACTTCCTGTCGAGCAACACAAGCTCCAAGGATTTGTCAAAAGACAAAATTACAACTAATTTAGTGTAAAGTTTTTATTGACTTTATTTTTAATTCAAGAATCAACACCTCATCCCTCAAAATAGAATGCATGTGTTGATGAGTAGAACAGAGAAGTTTGAGTTTATTGGGAGAGGAGGGCTAAAGAAAGCAGAAACAAAGAAAAAAAATGCTGAATGGTAATTTCGAAGTTGCTTTTTCTGTACAGTGGGAATAGGGAAACAATAATTTAAGAAAAAAAAAAAAAAACAGATTGACTGACATGGTTACTTAGGTTACTTCTTTTGTAAGGATTAAAGCAGAGGCATTTTCATGGCTACTGAAAGTGACCTGTTTGGGAATTTGGCTATCTTCTCTCTCCCTCTTTATGATTTCTTAGAAAGCCAGATAAACAACTTAATTTTTGGTTTGGTGTCATAGAACTTTAGTATGAGTGACTCTATTTTGGGTTTGTTTGTTGAGTGTAGTACAGTAGCTCAGTTTAAGCCAATGGTGTCCTGTGATTTTTACATAATAGGCTTCAGCAGAGACTTCGCTGAAGGACAAGGGGACAGTGGAGCTGGAATCAATCCAGTGACAGAAACTCAGAGTTTCTTACCATTCCCAGAAGACACCTTGGAGATGTCATCAAACTACTCATCTTAGAAACCTATGTGTCTGAATGTTCCTTCACCTCTAACCTTCTGTGGGAGACTGGAGTTCATCCCTCCAAATAACAAGGGTCAAGGAATATGAGAGTCCAGGCCCTTTCTTCTTCTTCTTCAGAGATTCGGGAAAATGAAAGAAACAATTACCGAGGTGAAAAAATGAGAGGAAAACAATAAACAACAAAGATGCATGATTAAGCAAAAACTCACTTCTCTATTTACACACATACTTCTAACAGCATATGTGTGGGCTTTTTTCCAAACAAAGCAATTCTTCAATTCTCTGAAGACACCACTGTCTATCCTACAATTAAATTCAGTTCTGATGCTGTCTAACTGGAGCCAGCGTCAGATCACGCAAGTTAAAGCACTCACTCCCACAAGACTGTCTTCACTTCAGACACCAATCCAAGTCCCACGTGGCCACCTGTACTTCTGACTGATGGGCTATAAATCAGGGGTTCCTGTGACCCCCTCATCAGGTTTGGTAATTTGCTAGAATGGCACACAGAACACAAGAAATCACTTTGCTTTCTTTTACTGGTTTATTCTAAAGAGTACAGCTTAGGCCAGGCATGGTGGTTCACGCCAGTAATCCCAGCACTTTGAGAGTCTGAGGCTGGTGGATCACTTGAGGCCAGGATTTGGAGACCAGTCTGGCCAATGCGGCAAAACCCTGTCTCTACTAAAAATACAGAAATTAACCGGGTGTGGTGGCACATGCCAGTAATTTCAGCTACTGAGAAGGCTGAGGCACGAGAATCATTTGAACCCAGGAAGAAGAGGTTGTAGTCAGCCAAGATCATGCCACTGTACTCCAAGCCTGGGCAACAGAGTGAGACTTTGTATCAAAAAAAAGGAGAAAAGAATACAGCTCAAAAACAGTCAAAATAGATGCATAGGGCAAGTATATAGCAAGGGAGAGGTTGGGGTGGTACATGGAACTTCCATGCTCTCTCTTCAGGCACTCACCCTTCTGGCACCTCTATGTGTTCACCAACTCAAGACGCTCATCTAATCTCATTTTTCAAGAGGGTTTTTTTTTTTTTTTTGATAGGATCTGACTCTCTTCCCCAGTCTGGGGTTCAGTGGTACAGTCACAGCTCACTGCAGTCTCAAACTCGTGGGCTCAAGTGATCCTCCCACCTCAGCCTCCTGAGCTGCTGGGACTGTAGGTACGTGGAACCATACCTGGCTAATTTCTTTTCTTTTTTTTTTGAGACAAGGTCTCATTCTGTCACCCAGGCTGGAGTCTAGTTGCATGATCTCTGCTCCCTGCAACCTCCACTTCCCTGGGCTCAAGGGATTCTCCAGCCTCAGCTTTCTGAATAGTGAGGACTACAGGCGTGAGATAACCATGCCCAACTACTTTTTTGTATTTTTTTGTACAAACAGGGTTTCACTGTGTTGCCCAGACTGGTCTCAAATTCCTGGGCTTAAAGTGATCTGCCCGCCTTAGCCTCACAAAGGGCTAGGATGTCAAGTGTGAGCCACCATGCCTGGTCTCTAACTTTTTTTTTTTTTTTTTTTGGACAGAGTCTCACCGTTTCCCCCCGACTGGAGTGCAGTGGCGGGATCTTGGCTCACGGCAACCTCCACCTCCCAGGTTCAAGCGATTCTCCTGCCTCAGTCTCCTGAGTAGCTGGGGCTACAGGCGCGCATCACCGTGCCTCTCTAATTTCTGTATTTTTAGTAGAGACAGGCCTGATCTCGAATTCCTGACTTTGAGATCCACCCACCTCGGTCTTTGACAGTGCTGGGATTACAGGCGTGAGGCCAACATTTTTTATAGAACTCAATCTCCAGTCCCCACTTCCCCTTCCTGGAAGTCAACAGGTGGAACTGAAAACTCCAACCCTCCAGTCACTTTATTTTTGTGGTGGCCAGCCCTAACTGAGGCTATCAAGGGACCTCACCCTAAATAACCTCACTAACATAAAATGAGATGTGATAAAAGGTGGCTCATGCCTGCAATCCCAGCACTTTGGGAGGCCAAGGTAGGTAGATCATTTGAAGTCGGGAGTTCAAGACCAACCTGGGCAACAAGGTGAAACCCTGCCTCTACTAAAAATACAAAAATTAGCCAGGCATGGTGGTAGGTGGCTGTAGTCCCAGCTACTTTGGAGGCTGAGGCAGGAGAATCGCTTGAACCCAGGAAGTGGAGGTTGCAGTGGGCTGAGATCGTGCCACTGCACTCAAGCCTGTGGGGCAGAGCGAGACTGTATCTCAAAACAAACCAAACAAACAAACCAAAAAAAGTGGTTTTTAGGCTGGGTCTGGTGGCTCATGCCTGTAATCCCCACACTTTGCGAGGCTGAGGTGGGCAGATCACCTGAGTCAGGAGTTCAAGACCAGCCTGGCCAACATGGTGAAAACCCATCTCTACTAAAAATAAAAAAATTAGCCCGGCATGATGGCACATGCCTGTAGTCCCAGCTGCTCAGGAGACCAAGCAGGAGAATCACTTGAACCCAGGAGATGGAGGTTGCAATGAGCCGAGATCATACCACTGCACTTCAGCCTGGGTGACAGAACTAGAATCTGTCTCAAAACAAAAACAAA
Source organism: Theropithecus gelada (assembly GCF_003255815.1). Taxonomy (NCBI): domain Eukaryota; kingdom Metazoa; phylum Chordata; class Mammalia; order Primates; family Cercopithecidae; genus Theropithecus; species Theropithecus gelada. The sequence continues at coordinate 28,696,410 of NC_037687.1, read as the reverse complement.
ACAAACAAAAAACCTTGAGAGGTGAGGCAGATGCATGAGAGAGTACCCTTTATCCAATATCATTACCAAGATTAACCTCTTAACCTTCTGCTCCAGAGGGAGATAATTTGTGGGACATGCAACATAGCTCTAAGGATTAGTTAATAGACAAAATTACAACAAATTTAGTTCAAATATCTTAATCTGAGAAGAGTTAAAGGTCTAAATCTGAGGAGATGGGCCCTTTCTGAGATTTTAAGCAACATCAAGACATTGTTCTCCAGCTGAAGCACCACAACCGTGAAGACAAGTGGAGAGGCAGAAAACAAGAGTCAACTATTTTCTCTTTTCTCCCTGAATCACTATACCAAAAGGATGTTTTCAGCGATCAAGTATAGGAAACATATGAAGCACATAAACCAAAAAGGAATTTATTATTACAAAAAGTTTTGCAAGGTGGTAGAATCTGAGTCTAAATAAGAACTGGGTTTCGCCGGGCGCGGTGGCTCAAGCCTGTAATCCCAGCACTTTGGGAGGCCGAGACGGGTGGATCACGAGGTCAGAAGATCGAGACCATCCTGGCGAACATGGTGAAACCCCGTCTCTACTAAAAAATACAAAAAACTAGCCGGGCGAGATGGCGGGCGCCTGTAGTCCCAGTTACTTGGGAGGCTGAGGCAGGAGAATGGCGTAAACCCGGGAGGCGGAGCTTGCAGTGAGCTGAGATCCGGCCACTGCACTCCAGCCCGGGCGACAGAGCGAGACTCCGTCTCAAAAAAAAAAAAAAAAAAAAGAACTGGGTTTCATTTAAGCCCTTTGCTTCACCATCCTATTGGCATTCTTCCAGGGCCTTCTTGAAAATGACCACAGAATGGCTGCCACTGTTCTGGACATCACATCAACGGGCCCTCCTGAGCAAGAAGAATAAAGACAAACAGAAAAACTGACTTCATTCACATGCCTGTCTCATTTTATAAAGGAGGAAAACATTGGCCAGGTGCAGTGGCTCATGCCTGTAATCCCAGCACTTTGGGAGGCCAAGTCAGGCAGATCACGAGATCAGGAGATTGAGACCATCCTGGCTAACACGGTAAAACCCCGTCTCTACTAAAAATACAAAAGCAAAATTAGCTGGGCTTGGTGGCAGGCACCTCTAGTCCCAGCTATTCAGGAGGCTGAGGTGGGAGAATGGTGTGAACCCAGGAGGTGGAGCTTGCAGTGAGCCAAGATCACACCACTGCACTCCAACCGAGGCAACAGAGCAAGACTCTGTGGGGAAAAAAAAAAAAAAAAAAGAGGAAAATATCTTGTCTTCCTTTAGATCATTCCCTAGGCAAAAATTAAAAATAAAAATGAGGTTGCTCATATTGGCTTAAGCCAATCATAGTGCATCTTCCAGCATAGTGGTACATTGCCACCTGATTAGAATGGAATTTACTTATCAGGTAATGAGGAGTGGCAGGTATTATATTGATGCAGGTCTCTGAAGAGGTACTTCCTTGCCAGCTGCTGGAGACATAGAGATCAACCAGACATGGGCTCTGCCCTGGAGTTGCCGATCACCCGGATAGAGAGATGAGAGTGCAGTGCTTGGGTCATGGTAGACTTGGCGTATATAATGATAGACAGATGCCTGGTTCATTATGGGATCCCCCAAAAGGAACAACTAACTCAGACTGACAGGGTCTAGGATTACTTCCTGGAGCAGGTAACACCTGAGCTGAGTTTGAAGGCCTGGGTAAAGGAGAAAAAAATAATTCAATTTAGGCAGAAGGGAGTGAAAGCACACAGGAAGAAAGATAAGACATAGCAGGCTATCTTTTGTTGTTAGAGCATAGATGGAGGTAGACAGGCAGACAGCAATACACATTGAGTGTGCAGCAAGAAGCAGAGGCCATCTCTTGGAGCATCTTGAATCTACAAGAAAAACTTGGAATTCTCTTTAAGGACACAAAAAGTCACTTAAGTAGGAAAGGGACTCACTTATCAGGTGTGTACTTCAGAAAAATATTGCTCGGGCCGGGCGCGGTGGCTCAAGCCTGTAATCCCAGCACTTTGGGAGGCCGAGACGGGTGGATCACGAGGTCAGGAGATCGAGACCATCCTGGCTAACATGGTGAAACCCCGTCTCTACTAAAAAATAACAAAAAACTAGGTGGGCGATGTGGCGGACGCCTGTAGTCCCAGCTACTCGGGAGGCTGAGGCAGGAGAATGGCGTGAACCTGGGAGGCGGAGCTTGCAGTGAGCTGAGATCCGGCCACTGCACTCCAGCCTGGGCGACGGAGCAAGACTCCGTCTCAAAAAAAAAAAAAAAAAAAAGAAAAATATTGCTCTAGAGTCCTGCAAAGGGATGGCTTTGAGAATGTTTCTGATTAGAGGCAGAGGCTGTAGAGTGGAGAATGTTGCTGGAGATCAAGGTGAACTTGTTGAAGACTTAGGGAGAAATAGTGTGACATAGAAGAGGTGTGGTTTAGGGAGAGATTGTCCAGGCTTAGTAGATGAGCCTTGAAGACTGGGTGGCTATGGAGAGTGAGGAAGAATGAGTGCTCTTTATAAATCCCACATTCCTTAAGTTGTGATTGCTTTATTGTAACTCATCTGCTATGATGTGAATGTTTGTTTCTCCCCTCCCCAGTATGGAGCATAGATGGAGCCTCAAGCCAGTATGGAGCTTCCCCCAATATACAGAGGGGAGAAACAAATGTTAGTATGGGAAATTCTAATCTCCAAGGTGATGGTATTAAAAGGTGGGGGTTTTAGATTATGATTGCTCTGCCCTCATAAGTAGGATGAGTGCCTTATAAGAGTCTTATAGGCACTTGTCTTTCCCTTTTACCTTGTGAGGACTGATAGAAAGCACTGTCTGTGAGTAATGGCCCTCACCAGATGTTGAATGTGCTAGCACCTTGATCTTGAACTTTACAGCCCCCAGAACTGTGATCAATAAATTTATGGTGTGTGTGTGTGTGTGTGTGTGTGTGTGTGTGTGTGTGAGAGACAGAGCATCACTCTATCACCCATGCTGGAGTGCAGTGGCATGATCTCAGTCCATTGCAACCTCCATCTCCAGGGTTCAACCAATTCCCTTACCTCAGCCTCCCCAGTAGCTAGAACTACAGGTGCACCACCATGTCCTGCTAATTTTTATATTTTTTGGTAGAGACAGAGTTTCACCATGTTAGCCAGGCTGATCTCAAACTTGTAACCTCAGGTGATTCACCCACCTCAGCCTCTCAAAGTGCTGAGATTACATATCAGGGGAACCTGCCCCCGCTAATTCATGTAGGTTCTTTTTTATTTCCTTAAGTGTCAGCCAGTCTGAGAAATAAAGGGAAAGAGTACAAAAGAGAGAAATTTTAAAGCTGGGTGCCCAGGGGAGACATCACATGTTGGCAGGTTCCATGATGCCCCGCAAGCCACAAAACCAGCAAGTTTTTATTAGTGATTTTCAAAAGGGGAGGGAGTGTATGAATAGAGTGTGGGTCACAGAGATCACATGCTTCACAAATTAATAAAATATCACAAGGCAAATGGAGGCAGGGCGAGATCATAGGACTGGGGCAAAATTAAAATTGCTAATGAAGTTTCGGGCATGCATTGTCATTGATAACATCTTATCAGGAGACAGGGTTTGAGAGCAGACAACTGGTCTGACCAGAATTTATTAGGCGAGAATTTCCTCATCCTAATAGGCCTGGGAGCGCTACAGGAGACCGAGGCTTATTTCATCCCTCATCTGCAACTGTAAAAGACAGACATTCCCAAAGCGGCCATTTCAGAGGCCTCCCCTTAGGAACGCATTCTCCTTCTCAGGGATGTTCCTTGCTGAGAAAAAGAACTCAGTGATATAGCTCCTATTTGCTTTTGAAAGAAGAGAAACATGGCTCTGTTTTGCCCAGCCCACAGGAAGCCAGAGTTTAAGGTTATCTCCCTTGTTCCCTGAAAATCACTGTTTTCCTGTTCTTAAGGTGCCCAGATTTCATATTGTTCAAATACACATGCTCTACAAACAATTTGTGCAGTTAACGCAATCATCACAGGGTCCTGAGACGACATTCATCCTCAGCTTACGAAGATGATGGGATTAAGAGATTAAAGTAAAGACAGGCACAGGAAATCACAAGAGTATTGATTGGGGAAATGATAAGTGTCCAAGAAATTTTCACAATTTATGTTCAGAGATTGCAGTAAAGACAGGTGTAAGAAATTATAAAAGTATTAATTTGGGGAACTTTAATAAATGTACATGAAATCTTCACAATTTATGTTCTTCTGCCATGGTTTCAGCCGGTCCCTCCATTTGGGGTCCCTGACTTCCCGCAACAATTACAGGCATGAGCCACCATGCCTGGCCTAACTTTATGTTGTTTAAAATTATCCAGCATAATAAATTTTGTTATAATACCTTGAATGGACTAAGAGACAAATTAGTCTAAATGACCGTAATGTGTGTATCAAGTGAATCTTCTTGGAGGAGGATGTCCTCAACATAATGCTGTATCTGTGCTCATGGAGATTGTGGATGTCATTAAGCTCTTGTCTGCAAAGCTTGTGTGTGATGACAAAGCTATGAGGGTACCCCAGGTGGCCTGGAAAGGTGTATTGTGTTTCTTCAGAGGTGGAGGCAACTGTAGCTGAGGGTCTGTAGAAATAAGCACTTAACAGAACATGCTAGCCAAATGAATTAGAGCAAAATGTTTACCAGTTCTTGATTGAATAGTATTAGCAATTTTTAATAATATTAGATGTTAGATATGGGGGCCCTGATAGATGGGACTACAGCCTTAATGCTGTAGTCATCCATCATAAGACATTCTTTATGATTTTTTTTTTCCAGATATGGGAACAAGAAGCACTTTGGACTGTTAAATGGAGATGCAGTATGGATAGTCACTCTTTTATTAATCATGTTTTGTGTAACAAATTTTAATTATTGAAGGCCATGTTTCACCCTACATTGGGCCGTATTAACTATCTTAACTGGGGGACTAAGTGATCTGATTTTATCAAGCCAATCTCTAAGTGCAAACAACTTACTTTAATTTTAATGTATTATTTATTATGTCTGCTCTACCTCCAACATGTTCTATTTTAGAGCAACGTACCTCCAACATAGGCTATTTTAGAACAATAGGTATGACTATGGGTAATTTAGGCAAGGCTGTAGTTAAAGTGAGGTATACTCATTTTTCAAAATTTTATATATAGTTGCCTTCTCAAGACAATAGGGGCAGAGTGAGTACATTTAGCGGGATCCTTGCAGGGAGCCAAAGACCCCATGGGATGTGACCAACTCAGCATTCCACTGGAGGCTATATGATCAAACAGCACACGAATGCAGGATGTGGGCAAACTCACGATTACTGCTGCTACCAGAAGGTTTGCTGAGGGCCATCGCTTCCTGGTGCCGAGCTCCTTGAGGTTGTCTACTGGGACATCTAGAGAATGCAGTCTTGCAAGCCTACTCTGGACTGAGCAGCTGACCCCTTCTTCCACCCCCCTTCTCACTATCTCTTTTGACTAATAAATATGGAGGGCTATGTAAAGCTCAGGGCCCTTGTCCACTAGAGGCAAGGTGCCCCCTGACTCCTTCTTCCAGATGTACTCTTTTGTCTCTTGTCTTTTATTCTCGTGTTCATCCCCCTTTGTTCAGTCCACCAGGGATTGTGGCACATTACATGGTGGTGTCCCGAACAGCCCCAGAATTGGGTGCTCTACAGGTGGCACTCAAACAGGCGACAGTCTGAACACGGGACTATGAGGACACGAATGAAGAAGATCTCCTGGAACAGGGGAAACGGGGACCCCAGGACGAGTCGGCCGGCAGTGGATATAAGGTCAGTGCCCTAAAGAGGTACTGGGAGCAGTGCCTTAAAGAAGTACTGGGAATGGGAAGTTTTCTGAATCAGGGTAACATGGGGCAGATTTTGTCTACTGAAAAAAAACATTATGTGCAGTTGCTTAAAGTTTTGTTGAAACAAACTGGTGCTCAGGTTAGTTCTCAGACATTAACTAAGCTGCTGCAGGAGATTACTACACATAACCGATGGTTTCCACAGGTAGGCACTCTTGATGTGGAAAACTGGGACAGAGCAGGAGAAGGATTAAAACAAGCTCATCAAAAAGGTCTTAAAATTGATTATTTTGTTTTATCCACTTGGAGTTTAGTTCATACTGTACTTGTGCCATTATCTCTTTATTATTCTGCGGGACAGCAGGCTGAATCTAAAAATCTGAATCTGTTGTCCCACCCACAGTTCCAATTGAAAATAAAAAACAGGAGAGGGAGGATAAAAATTGGCCTATACCGCCTCCTCCAGTTGCAGAAACATGTGTACCGCCTCCTTTGGTAGCAGAAATAGAGACCCCAATACAAAGAATTTTATGCTCTACTGCCATAGCTGGAGAGCCCTTAGGATCTTGTGTTTTTCCTATTTCCATAAGGCCTGATCCAAACAATCCACAGCAGGTTATTCATGAACACACCGCACTGGAGTTTAAGTTGTTGAAGGAATTAAAAGCAAGAGTGGTAAATAATGGCATACAGAGCCCATTCACCTTAGGATTGCTAGAATCTGTGTTTGGTGCTATGCGTCTTTCACCCTTTGATGTGAGACACTTGGTGCACACTTGATTGTCCGCTAATGCATATCTGACATGGAATTTAAATTGGCAAGAAATGTGTGCAGACCAGGCTAAACAGAACCGTGTTGCTGAACAGAGACGTTACAGAGGATATGCTGTTAGGTAATGGCCCTTATTCAGACCTGGGAAGTCAAATGGCACTCCCAGATGCTGCTTATCAGCAGTGTGCACAGGCTGTTGAATGCGCCTGGGCCACAGTTCCTGAAGAGGGAGTCCCAGTACAATCCTTTTTACAAATCATGCAAGGGTCACAGGAACCCTATGTGCAATTTCTTGCAAGATCACAAGAGGCAGTGAAGCATCAGATTCCTCATACCACGGCTACAGAAATGCTAACCTTAACTCTAGCTTTTGAGAATGCAGACACGGATTGTAAACATGCACTGGCACTGGTGAGGTGTATAAAAAACTTGGGAAATTTTCTCAGAGCTTGTCAAGATGTAGGAACTGAGCTTCATCACTTTGCAATATTAATGCAAGCAGTGGCTAATTTAGCAATTGACAAATCTAAAAGGAGCCAAAGGTCAAACCCTAAAATGGGAAAATGTTATAATTGTGGAAAACCTGGGCATCTTATAAAGGAATGCCACCAGATCTCAGGAAAGAAAGGACCTTACAATGCAGTGCCCCACCCAGCGGAAGAAACGCCAGGGCTTTGTCCTTACTGTAACAGAGGAAATAACTGGGCTAATCAGTGCCACCCAAAATTTCATCAGAATGGCACCCCCCTGCTGGGAAATGAGACAGGGGCCTGGACCCAGGCCCCACAAACAATGAGGGCATTCCCAGTCCAGACCTCAACCCCGTTTCAGGCATGGGTTCCCAGAGGCACATTGATTCCCTCACCCCAGGAACACCAGGAGTGAAGGATTAGATCTTCCAGTCAGAGAATGGGTAATGTTAGTTGGGGCAGACAAACCCATCTAAGTTCCCACTGGTATTTGGGGACCTGTACCAGCCGGATATGTGGAACTAATTTTAGGCAAAAGCTGCCTTAACTTACAGGGCATTACTGTAGTCCCAGAAGTTGTTGACTCTGATTATGGAGAAATTCAAGTAGTTTTAATGTCACAAAATCTTTGGGGTTTTGAGCTGGGAGAATATATTGCTCAATTATTGCTTATTCTCTGCAAATCACACCCTTCTCCATGAAAGGAGAAATGAGAAAACAAAGGGTTTGGGAGCACAACTACATGGGAAATCTATCTGTCCCAACCCATAGCCTCTAATAGACCCACCTGTGTAGTACAAATTAAAGGAAAGACATTTTATGGTCTTATGGATAAGGAAGCTGATGTGTCAGTAATATCTAAAGACAGTTGGCCCCCATCCTGGCCTTTGCAATTAACTTCTACATCCTTAGTGGGAGTAGGAACAGCTCAAAGTGTTCAACAGAGCGCTGAGATTTTACCTTGTCTTGGTCCGGATGGACAGTCATGTACTTTTCAGTCTTATGTTGCAAATATAGCTGTTGATTTATGGGGTTGAGACTGACTTACAGCATGGGATAGGAGACTTACAAATGAAAACTTGCATAACCCAGGATTTAAAATGTTGAAGAACATGGGCTATCAGAGGGGAAAAGGTTTAGGAAAATTTCTTCAAGGAAATCCTAACCCAGTATCAGTAATGGAAAAACAGAGAGAAAAGGGATAGGATGTCAGGATTTCTGATGAGGGTCATTGATACTTCTCCTCCGCCCACTGCCTTTACCATTAGAATGGCTCAGTGAAAAACCTGTATGGGTGAATCAATGGCCCCTATCTCAGGAGAACCTGATGCAACTTCAGCAGCTAGTAAAAGAACAATAGGATGCCAGACACATAACCCTGGAATTCTCCAGTGTTTGTTATTCCAAAAAAGTCCGGAAGATGGCGACTACTACATGATTTAAGAGCTATTCATGTACACGTAAAACTGATGGGTGCCTTACAAAAAGTTTTACCATCTCCAGCGGCTATTTCAAGAGACTGGCCTCTTGTATAATAGATCTTAAGCATTGTTTCTTTACTACACCCTTACATGAGAAGAATAAGCCTGTTTTGCCTTCTCTGTGCCTTCTATTAACCAAAGAGAACCTGTTTCCCATTATCAATGGAGAGTTTTACCCCAAGGCATGCTTAACAGGCCTACACTATGTCAGCATTTTGTAGGACAGGCATTCAAGGAGCCTCGGAATATGTTTCCTACCGCTTATGTCATTCATTTTATGGATGATATTCTTTTGGCCGCTCCTACAGATCAAAACCTACATCAGTTATTCAGAGAAACGAAGCAGGCTCTGACTAAATGGAATCTCAAAATAGCTCCAGAAAAGGTACAAACAACTTCCTCAGACCAATATTTAGGAACGATTGTTACAGAGAGAAGTGTACCGACTCAGAAAGTAGTTCTCCGTAAAGACAGGTTACAGACTTTAAATGATTTTCAGCAATTATTAGGAGATATTAATTGGCTACGCCTGATGTTAGGTATTGCTACCTATCAACTTACACATCTTTACCAAACCCTGCAAGGAGATTCTTCCTTCAATTCCCGGCAGCAACTAACTAAAGAGGCAGAAGCCGAATTACAGCTTGTAGAGCAAATGTTACAACAGAGATATGCCTCATGGCTACAACCACAAAAACCTTTGCTTTTGTTTATTCTTCCTACCCCCCACTCTCCAACAGGACTTTTGGGCCAGTTCATAGACAAGTCTGTAACAGTGACAGAATGGTTCCTTCTATCTAATCAAACAGTCAAAACCCTGCAAGTTTATCTTTCTTTAATTACACAAATTGTAACTATGGGCAGGCATAGGTCAAAAATGCTTACGGGATATGATCCTGACAAAATTATTGTTCCTTTAGACTCCCAGCAACAAGCTGCAGCTTGGGAAATGAAGACTGCCTGGCAAACTGCGTTCGCAGACTTCATGGGTGCTATAGATAACCATTACCCTCAGACAAAATTTTACGTTTAATAAAATCCATTCTTTCATTCTTCCTGTTATTACTCATCACAAACCTATTCCAGGTGGGCACACTTGTTGTACTGATGGCTCTTCCAAAGGTCATGCCGCTATCTATGGACCAAAACATACTCAAACAATAACGATCTCGGGTTTCCGCTCAATGCTCAGAGCTAATTGCAGTCAGCTGCGAGGTTTTACAGCTCACAGCTTCAGATCCTATCAACTGCAGGGAGACGAAGGCCTGTGGGATGTGAGCAACTCAACATTCCGCTGGAGGCTATGTGATCAAACAGCAAACTGTTTATCATGAATGCAGGATGTGGGCAAACTCACACTGCCCTGCCACCAAAAGGTCTGCGGAGGGCCTCACTCCCTGGCTCCTTGAAGTTATCTATTGAGAGTTATCTATTGAGAAATCTAGCGCCTGTTGTTTTAAGAATGCAGTCTTGCAAGCCTGCTGTGAATCAAGCTGCTGGCCAACAACACCCCCCCTCCCCAATTCTCGCTATCTCTTTTGCCTAATAAATACGGAGGGCTGTGTAAAGCTCAGGGCCCTTGTCCACTAGAGGCAAGCTGCCCCCTGACCCCTTCTTCTAAATATACTCTTTTATCTCTTGCCTTTATTCCCACACTCGCCCCCTTCGTTCACTCCACCAGGGACCATGGCAGGCTACAATCAACATTGTCAACCATAAAGACAGGTTGCAGACTTTACATGATTTTCAACAATTATTAGGAGATATTAATTGGCTACGCCCGATGTTAGGTATTGCTACCTATCAACTTATACATCTTTACCAAACCCTGCAAGGAGATTCTTCTTATTCAGCTTATGTTGTAAATGTAGCCAGTCGCATAGAAACTGCTACAGTTGAAAGTACACTAGGCCCAGAACTGCTTAATTTGTTTCGCTTATTCTCATATGCTGCATGCTACATGCCAAACAGGTGAGACAGCTGGTCATGCACAGTGACATTGTCTGTCATCATTTGCTCATGTGGGGATACCTAAACAATTAAAAACTGACAATGGACCCACTTATACTAGTCATGCTTTTTAAAATTTCCTACAGCTTTGGGCTCTAACCAATAAAACCGGAATTCCTTATAATCCTAGAGGACAAGGCATTGTAGAGCGGGCACATCAAACATTACACTGCATGTTGAAAAGACAAAAATGGGGTATAGGAGGCCAACTACCACCTCAATCAAAACTACATTTAGCCTTACTTACTTTAAAATTTTTCACTCCCGGTACGGATGGTAAGACTCCAGCAGAAAGACATTGGCAAGTGTTAGAGGAAAAGAGGAAAGTTTATCCAAAAATGTTATGGAAATCCCCAGAAGAACAATGGAAAGGCCCGGTGGATTTACTGACATGGGGAAGAGGATATGTGTGTGTTTTACAGGAGATGGACAAGCTGTGTGGGTGCCCTCAAGGTGCGTGCGACCATGGAATGGGAGACTGGAGGGACCCAGGGTGGCCAACCATGGGCCCAGTCCCTCCGGTATGAGTCATGAGTCAGCTGAGCCTGAGTGCAGAGATGGAGAGAAGGCCGACTGGAGTCACGACACAGTCTTAATGTTACATTTGTAAAGAATATCACCAGTTTGCAGTTTGTGTTTTTAATACTTATGTCTTTTTGGCAGCTAAGAACGACCAGTTCCAGGTAAACAATAACCTGTTGACCTGTAAAGCTTGCCAGTTGTATCATTGCATTAATCATAGCACATTGCGAACACATAGTATCTCTACATTGATCATTTTAGGTCGCATCCCTGGGCTATGGATTCCTGTTCATCTGTCCAAGGCTTGGGCTGCCACACCTGCTTTGCATTTTGTGAAACTTCTAACTCAGCTTACTCATTGTGCCCATAGAGCCTTAAGCATAATAATTTTTGTTATCGTTTCCTTGGTCACACTAATAACTTCTGTTGTGATGTCCTCTGTAGCTTTGCATAATTCTGTTCAAATGGCTCAGCACGTAGAGAACTGGACACGTACAGACAAAGAAGCGTGGCTACCTCAGAATAAAGTTAACACTGAGTTACAAACTGAAGTGGCAATGTTGAAATCCATGGTTCTGTGGTTAGGGGAACAAGTACAAAGCTTGCAGTTGCAGCAGCAATTGTGTCATCATTTTAATCACGCTCATATTTGTGTAACCAACTTAGAATACAACCAAAGTGAGTATCCATGGGACTTTGTGAAAGCCCATTTGCAGGGAGCTTTCACATCCAACCTCAACTTTGATATTGGTGAATTACAAAACAAAATTCTTGATTTAAATAGGCAAACTCAAGAATTTCAGCCTTCTTTAGAAGACTGGACTGAATTCCAGGAAGGCCTGGAGAGCCTCAACCCTTGGACCTATCTAAAGTACCACAGTAACATCTTATATGTAGTTCTTGGAATTATGTTGTTTTATCTCTATCTTCTGTTTATAGTCTGTAAAATTGGATGGACCGCCAATTGGAGTATGAGAACCGCCCAGAAAGGGAGATATGCAGGGAGCTGAAGGCCCATGGGACGTGACCAACTCAGCATTCCACTGGAGGCTATATGATGAAAGAGCAAACTGTTTATCGTGAATACAGGATGTGAGCAGACTCACAACTGTTCCTGCCACCAGAAGGTTTGCAGAGGGCAGTTGCTTCCTGGCGCCAAGCTCTTTGAAGTTATCTACTGGGACATCTAGAGAATGTAGTCTTGTAAGCCTACTCTGGACCAACCAGCTGACCTCTTCTTCCACCCCCCTTCTCACTATCTCTTTTGACTAATAAATATGGAGGGCTGTGTAAAGCTCAGGGCCCTTGTCCACTAGAGGCAAGGTGCCCCCTGACCCCTTCTTCCAAATATACTATTTTGTCTCTTGTCTTTTATTCCCACATTCACCCTCTTGTTCAGTCCACCAGGGATCATGGCAGGTTACATAGTGGCGCCCCGAACAGCGACAGAATCGGGTGCTCAACAGATCCTCATGTATAATTTGAGCCCCAATGTAAAGTCCATAAATTTTTGTCAATTTGAGCATTTTTGCTGTTGTTGAAGTTAAGTTAGTACCTATGTTGTAAAGGCACAAAACCAAATCAGTGCATTTTTATCTTTTTGTTATATAATTTTTTTGGTATAAAAATTAATATATGAATTTTGAATTCCCAAACAGATCAAATTGTAAAACTTTATTTTGATGCGGTTATATATTAAATGTACATAATCCACCTATTTGTCATATATTTACATGAAAATATATACATATATACATATGATGTATTGAATTTCCTTTTATCACCCTCCCATTAGAAGTTTGTTCATAAATCACTAAGTATTCTAGGGCTAGGATTATGTTTCCTAGAACTGGATTCTGCTCAGTACTTAAAGTTCTTCTTTTTTTTTTCTTGGACTCATGACTGTGGTGTAGAACTGGAAACTGTGTCAAGGGTGACTGAATCCTGAGCCTCATATGAGAAAATTAAGCTTGTTTTCAGACTGGATGCCGAGGCAACAGACCCTTATAAGCATTCACTGCAGTGAAGAAGAGTGATGAATGTTGGGTAGGCAGCTGTCAGTCTTGGCCAGAATTATGCCTTCGGGTACTCAAGATCCCTTTACACTGTTCTCCCAAATAGAAGAAGTAGAGCCATCCTTCCCAAGGATGATATCCCCACCGTTTTATGTTGAAGTTTCTTTGTGATAACTGTCCCATAACTTAAAAGAATACTCAGATTCAAAGCCCCAATATACCACGATGCAATGAGAATTGTGAATCCACAATGGAAACTCCTAATGAGGAAAAGAAAAATGGGGAGATGCAGCAGGCACTGTTCTACTGCAATTAACCAAGGCCAGTGGGAAGGAATAGTAAGAATCTCCTGTCCTGACAGTGGAGGAAGTCTCTTAATTAGCCCATCTGGAAGCCCTGGCTCTCTTATCTAGAAGTCACACACTGTCCTTCATGGCTCCTGACTTTCTCTCTTGCATTTTTTTTCATTGTTCCTCATTTTCTATGGCCACAACTTAGTTGGGCATTAAAGAATATACTTTTTTTTTTTTTGAAATTAAAAGCATTTATAGGAGTCAAAAGTGTGAATGAAATGGGCAAACTGCTCTGCCTTGGAAATGCACAGAACTCTAGGGAAGACAGGAGAAAAATGAGTGAGTAAAGCAGTGGAGTGAGAGAGGACATTGATAACAGGACTCCTTGATCTTGTTGAGTGGTGTCTTTTGCCAGTGCATCAGGAAAGTATGTTACACAATACAAAAATGACAATTTCTGAGTGTTTACGTGGAGAAAGCAAGGTAAAGGGCTGAGTTATGAGCTGGTTGATTTGAATACAAAGTCATTAGGCAGTGGTTAGCGAGAGTACTCTATTGAAGCGGAAACTCAAAATTTAAGGTGTTCATGAAAATGGAAGCCACCTGGGAATTTATAAATATTGTGCACATGAGGATGAGAATTTACTAGACATGACTTGGTTCATGTTATGAGGGCTGGAGATAATTTTAGACATCAAATGTTTCTCACCTAAATATCTAGGTGACACTACTATTTATTGATTCATTAATTCAGTATTTATTGAGTGTCTACCACAGGTCAGACACTATTTTACACATAGGCGGTGAGGATCCATCTGTAAGCAATACAGACCACAATCTTTGCCCTCAGATAGCTTACATTCTTATTATATGAAAGGAACCATGTGAAGTTTGTATACAGTTGTTATCCCACTTCATGCCAATAAACTTCATGGTAGGGATGAAATGGCCAAATTTCTTGAAAATAATAGTTTACCAGAAGTGAAAGATATGAAACAGAAAACTGAACAATGTAATAATTGTTAAAGAAATTAAACCTATATTTAAAATCCTTCCCAGAAAGAAAACCCAAGACCTAGTTGGCTTCATGTAAATGTTTTTAAAAAGTATTTTTAATAAACACTTTTTATATATTTTGAAGCCAGGTGTGGTGGCTCACGCCTGTAATCCCAGCACTTTGGGAGGCCGAGGCGGGCAGATCACTTGAGGTCAGGAGTTCAAGACCAGCCTGGCCAACATAGTGAAACTCCATCTCTACTAAAAATTAGCCAGGCATAGTGGCGTATGCCTGTAGTCCCAGCGACTCGGGAGGCCGAGGCATCAGAATCGTTTGAACCCAGGAGCCAGAGGTTACAGTGAGCCGAGATTACGCCACTGCACTCCATCCTAGGTGACAGAGTGAGACACTGTCTCAAAAGAAATTTTTTTTGAAAATTAAAAAAAAAAGTTTAAGTGTAACAGTGTTTAAAAAGATATAATACTACAGAAGAGAATCAGAAAATCATTTTCCAACTCCATTCAGGAGACCATTAGGAGTGGATGTAAAACCTAACAAGGACAGTAGAGAAAAGTGAAATAACAGAATCATCTTTACATAAACATAAATACAGAAATTCTAAACAAATCTAGAAGATCAATTACAAGTATCTAAGATATATCATGAGCAAGCGTGATTCATTTCAGAAATGCAAGGGTAGTATAACATTGAAGAATTCATCAACCTAATTTGTAATGATGAAAATGAAAGAATAAAAATAATCATGTTAATATTGGCAGAAATTACATTTAAAAAAATTTAACGTCCATTCATAATTTAAGTAATAGAAGAACAAAACTCTTAAAAAGTAAGGATAGAGGACACCTTCAATAATCTGATTAAAAAGAGAAACATACAAAAAGGTGACAGCAAACATTATACTTAAGGGTAAAGTAATTAAGTTTTCCCTTTAATATATACGATCTCATCTAAGCCTGACAAATCCCCACCACTCTTTCTGTTTTCTTATAGTTTTTTTGCACTTCCAATTACCCTAGGATACAGGCTGAGGTCCAGAAATTAGAAATGACAGCCACAATAGCCTCATTTTCTATTTCTTACTCTCAAATCAGGTGGCACAGAAGTGTTTTTTCCTGATTAAAAACTTGATCACTCATCCTTGAATGGCTTAATATGACTCAAGGGTAGATGAAGCTGGAACTGGCATGAGGGTAGCATGAGAAAGAGCTAAAAAATATCCCTGACCCCCTCCTCACATTGCCTGTAACTCCACCTCTGCAGGAGGTGAAGCAGTGTTTGTAGCTCTGTCACTGGTCTGGGCTGAGGGGTTGAGGCAGCCCTCAACAGCCCATCTGCTGTAGTCATCCATCATAAGGCATTTTTAGGAAATTCTTTTTTTTAGATTTGGGAACAGGAAGAACTTTTGGGTTGCTAAACGGAGATGTGGTGTCGATAATCACGCTTTTATTAATCAGGTTTTGTATAATACATTTTAATCCTTGAAGGTGCTGTTTCAACTTCTGTTGGGCTGTAATAAATTATCTTAACTGTGGGACTAAGGGGCCCCATTTGATCAAGCCAATTTGTAAGTGCCAAAAGCTTACTTTAATTTTAATTTGTTATTAATTGTGTCACAGAGTCTACATCTAACATGGAATATTTTAGAGCAATGACTGTATGACTATGGGAAATTTAGGTGACACTACAGATAAAGTGAGGTCTACTCATTTTTCAAAATTTTAGTTAGCTTCTCAAGATTATGGGGGTAGAGTAAGTAAATTTAATGGGATCCCGATGTACTACTATAAGTTGAGTCCCACTATTAAGTCTATAAATTTTTGTCAATTCATGCGGCTGGAGCACAATCTCGGCTCACTGCAACCTCCACCTCCCAGGTTCAAGCAATTCTCCTGCCTCAGCCTCCCGAGTAGCTGGGATTATAGGCACCTGGCATCATGCCCGACTAATTTCTGTAACTTTTAGTAGAGATGGGTTTTCACCATGTTGGCCAGGCTGATCTCGAACTTCTGACCTCAGGTCATCTGCCCACCTCGGCCTCCCCAAGTGCCGGGATTACGGGCGTGAGCCACCGCACCTGGCCACTAATGTTAAAAGTTAAGTTAGAACCTATATTGTAGAGAAACAAAAGCCGATCAGTGTCCTTTTTGTCTTTTTTTCATATAAACTTTTACTACAAAAATTAATATATGGATTTTGACTTTCTAGTCAAATCAAATTATAAAACTGTTTCAATTTGGTTATATATTATGTATACATAATTTATCTATTATATATTAACATTAAAATATATGCATATATAATGGATTTAATTTCCTTTTGTCACCCCCATATCTAGAATTTTCTTCATAAATTAGTAAGTAATCTAGGGCCAGCATTATGTTTGCTAGACCTGGTTTTGGCTCAGCACTTAAAAGTTTCTCTCTTTTTTCTTGGACTTGTAGCTGCCTAGAGCGTCAGTATCTCGTTATTTTTTTCTATTTTCTTTTTTCCCCCATCAGTCTTTTAGCCACTTGAAGCCAAAATTCTTAGTTTCTGCCCTGGTTGATAAGAGAAAAAGGGGAAGGAGGAAAAGGGCCTGGTGCCACTAAATTGTCACCTCTCTCTGGGAAGGACCCCATTACAGGACAATGAGTCCCTCTCCTCTCTTTTTTTCTATTTTCTGTAAAATCTTTAAAATGGCTTGCATTTCTAGGCATCTAATATTTATGCACTTTTTATTTCCTATCCTCACTCTCCGGATGTTTACTGGACAAGATCCCAGTGGTATGGAGTAGCACTCTGCTCTTTTCACTTTACACATTGTTATCAAAAAAGGAAAAAAAAAAATGGTAATGAGAGTTAGTCCAAACTGCACCACTTTGTAAGCCCGCCACCATTTTGCAGACCTTGATCAAAGTGAAACATTCCACAGGATTTCGGGCCATGAGAAACATCCTCCTAATCACCTGACCACGAGGCAGAAGAACATCCTTATCATACCCGGCTGGGCAAAGGCCCAAGGCATGTCACTATCACATTCTGCAGGAACAAGTGCCAAACCGCCTCATCATGGGAACATGTTATCAACATTTTCCCAGGCAACAGGCCATGCCCTGCTTCCAGACCTCCCCCACCCAGGCCTGTAATTGCCCAAGCCTGTAAGCAGTGGTGGGCACTGGCACTGCTGCAGGTTTATGCTAGACGTAAATGCTTGCATTTGCTGTTGAGATGCTCTCTCTCTCTTCGAGTGTCTTTCTTTAGCCTCACTTTCTCTTCAAAACCGAACAATGAGTTCCGCTTGCACCGGCCTTGTAGGCAGCTGCTTCTCTTTCCAGGGTGACCCGATCGACCTCTGAGGGGCTGGGAGAATGAGAAGTGATAGCACCAAGGAATGCAGCAACCAAGGAGGCGCTGGGCTCAGCAGCACCTGTTCTCGCAAGGTGTCCTGGGGACTCAGGTACGGTTGCCCTGTCACAGGTTAGAGTTAGGCGATTGGATCCTTTCACCCACCTCCCCTTCACTGACACAGTGAAGCCAGCATTCTGTCATCCTCTTCAACCTCACTATGGGGGAATCGCTGCTCCCCAGGAGCCTGGTGGCCCATGGCCCTATCGTCAGCAAGATGGAGGTAGAGCTGAGGATAGAGCCACAGCTACCAGGTGGCCAGCTCACCATCCTGACCAGCTCTCTCTGGCCAGAGGCCAGTGCCTTGCAACTTAGAGCCAATACAGGCCGGACCACTACCGAGGCCGTAGGTCACCAGAGAAGCAGGTATGGCTCAAGGGGCAACATACCCTCCAGTAGTGACCCCCCTGTCAGGGGCCTGATCCCAGAAAGGGTGTCTGATGTCCCACAGGGAAACACCCTCATTACGATAGGATCTGCCCTCCAGCAGCTGCTGGGGAGCCTGAAGCCTCAGAGAGCCGTCCACAGCCACTGGAATTTCTGGAGAATATCCAAGGTAACAGCTGAGGACAGCAGTACTAAGCTGCACGAAGCCGCAAAATCAAGCACCAGCAAGCAGTAGTGCCATCCCAGACTGACTGGGCAGGAAGTGTGTGAGTCATCCACAAACACAGACACTGGGATTGTGTCCAAGACACAGCCAAAAGCCTGCCTGGTATGCCAGTGGTATTAAATGAAGCTCTTCAAGTTTCTCTATCAACTCAGCTGGTAGTGACCGTCCTCAGCAGCCACCAGAAGCCAGGACAAAAGAACATCAGGAGGGGATCCACCTGCCCAGGTTTCATTCGGGCAACCTCGCATCGCGGGTCAGATTGTGGGCACAGCTTCGATGATGCCACCACAGTGTTAAAGTTTGAGAGGTTTTAGTATTCACAGACCCTGGGAGGTACATGAGACATCCAGAGGCCACACTCAGAGGAGCAAGAGAACAGGCAGGAAGAGAGCTGATGGGGGTGGCAACTGGCAGTGGGAGTGGGGTGTGGCGCACTTCAAGTTCAGGGGCAAATGTCTGTAATGGTTCCCTTTTTTCCTCTGTTGCCCAGGCTGGAGTGCAGTCGTGTGATCTCGGCTCACTGCAACCTTCGCCTCCCGGGTTCAAGTAATTCTTCTGCCTCAGTCTCCCCAGTAGCTGGAATTACAGGCGACCACCATCATGCCCGGCTAACTTTTTGTATTTTTAGTAGAGATGAGGTTTCACCATGTTGGCCAGGCTGGTCTCGAACTCCTCGGCCTCCCACAGTACTGGGATTACCGGTGTGAGCCATCGTGCCCAGCCAAGCTACGGTGATTTTCTATGATCGTGAAAATTTGAGCATCTTCCCACCGTGGGCTATTTAACCTCTTTGAGAATGATAGCAATTATCTAGCACTTGTTTACATCTAATACTCATAATAACACGGTGAGGTAGCCATGATTATCCCTTTGTTACCAGGGAGAATCCATGCCCCAGGGACCTCTGTAGTTTTTTCAGCATCATGCCCAGCCAATCAGTGCAGGCAGCAAGATTTGAAAACCAGACTGAACAAGCCCAGAGCCACTACCTTTGCACACTCAAGCGCTGCCACTGAAAGACATTCTCCCAAAATTACCAGGATAGGGCCCTGCCCTCATATGATAAATTTTTTCTCCTACTTCTTTTACGCATTTCCTCCTTTTTTTCCTGTCATTACCAGTCACTTTCACTGAGGTCTTCCAAGGGACATTGTTTACTGTAGCTCAGGGTTTCTCAACCTTGGCACCAATGGCATTTAGGGCTGGTTAATTCTTTGTTGCGGTGGACTGGTCTGTACACAGTAGGATGTTTAGCGGCACCCCTGGCCTCTATCCATAGATGCCCGTAGCAACTCCTCATTCAGGAGTGAGAACCAAAAGACATTATCAAAGATCCCTTGGGAGGCAAAATACCTCCCCACCCCCTCCCCCTGCCAGTTGAGTATCACTGTGACCGTGTAAAGAGTACTAGACTCTGGAGTCAGTTAAATCTCTACTATAATCTTATCTCTGACACCTCGACAGTGTAAATTCTTGATCAGTGACATCTCTTTGAGCCCCTGTTTTCCCCTCTGCAGAACTGAAATGGTTTTTTGATGAAGACTGATTTTCAGGGGAGGATTAAATAACAATAGACATGGACAGGAGGCTGAGGCAGGGGAATCGCTTGAACCTGGGAGGCAGAGGTTGCAGTGAGCTGAGATTGAGATTGCAGTACTGCACTCCAGCTTGGCAACAGAGCGAGATTCCATCTCAAAAAAAAAAAAAAGAATAGACATGGAAATCGTCTAGGATAGATCTGTAAATCTATAACAAATTAGAACCCTTAGCCCTCACCAGGCTGTGTGATGTGTTGTGGGGTGCAATCCCGAACCCTGCACTATGAAGCTCAGGGTCGGGACAAGAACGATGCTCATAGCAATAGTAGCTTCTACTTATGAACATTAATCCACACACCAAGAGCTTCTCCTGTAACCCTCACAACTCCTCTCGTAGGCTCTGCGGATGGGTTGTGTTAATATGTGTAAGCACTGAGCACATCCTGAGACACAGTGAATATCGATTAATGTTAGTTCTAATTCGTGTAACCATTGTACAGATGAGAAAGTTAACACTTAGATTGAGGTGGGATGTGGTGAGGGACAAAAGACCATTTTTTATACCAAAAAAAAATTGAAAATTGTATTTCTACTAGATCATTCTATCACATAATCACACCCCCTTCTCTTTGAAGAGAAACCTCCTTTGAACCATATTTCTTTCCAGCTTCAACCCTATTCAGCCAAATGACCTCTCTGTCAGGGGAATTTTCAGCCAAACATCCAAAGATAATGTCTCTAATTCCTCCTTTTTCTTCCTCGCCTCAGCTGTTCTCCTTAATCCACTCCATATTGACTTCTGTCCTTAGCACTCCACCTAATGCATTTTCCCAAGGATGCTTATGACCCCCAGGCTGCCAACTCCAGTGAGTTCTTCTCAGTTTTTATCCCGATATCCCAGTGACACAGGACCCATTGGATCACTTTCTCCCTTTTCAAACACATTTTTCCTATGCCATGCGATATATCCAAGAGATACATACACACGATACACTCTTGGTCTTCTCTACAGCTCAATTCACTTCCTCTTTTCAGTCCAATTTACTGGTGTTTTCTATTCTAAATTTGACTCCAAATGTTGGGGTATCTCACATTCTATAAATGATATCATCCAGTCTCCGGGATTAAACCCTTGTGTGTCTTTTCATCTAAATTATCAGCCGTGGCCTCTCGCTGGCACTCAAGTCTGATAAAACCTCTCCCCATGGGAGTCCCATAGACACTCCAAACCTCACATGGTTTTACCAAACTGTTGATGTTCCCTGCCTCCCAAACCTGCCACTCTTCCAATATTCTGTATCTATTTGGAGATTAAACATTCAGTTGTTAAAGCTCCAGATTTAGAACTCACCTTTTATTTCTCTTTTCCTCACCACCCAACGCCATCCACGTCTTATGCATTCTATCTACAGAACATGCTGAATGCCCAGCCAGAACTATTGCCATCTCCATGG
The DNA here is from genome assembly GCF_003255815.1 of Theropithecus gelada. NCBI lineage: Eukaryota > Metazoa > Chordata > Mammalia > Primates > Cercopithecidae > Theropithecus > Theropithecus gelada. The sequence continues at coordinate 28,675,006 of NC_037687.1, read as the reverse complement.
CCCTGTCAGGCTTGGATATTTGCGCAAACCTTGCAAATAGCTTTTTCCTGGTCCTGCTGCCCCCTCCCCTAAGATCCATTCTCCAGACAGAAACCAAATGAGCTTTAAAAAGGTCCAATAAGATGGTGACGTTATTCTCCATACCTTCCGACGGCTTCCAGACTTCTAAGTTACCCTTATCTTAGGTTCCCTTATTCACTGCCACATGTGCCCTGTGCATCCTTCAAACCTCTTCTCTGCACTCTCTCACTGTGCTCCACCCACTGGGCTCTCATTCCTTGAACATGCAGCTCATTGTCATCTCAGGGCCTCTGCTTTCTCTGTTCCTTCTGCCTACCGTGCTCTTCGTCTTGAGCCTCCCACACCTGGCTCTTCTGAATATTCATATTTCAGGTCAAATATTATTTCAGAGAGATCCTGCCTGACCCACTCTGCAAAGCAGAATGCCCAGGTGCAGCCTATCTCACCGGGTACTTATCTCCTTTATTTGTTGTTCATTTATTTTCTCTCTTAAATATCCTCCACACTAGTACGTAAGATCCACAGGACTACCGAAATCCTCCAGTGCTACATCTTTAGACTAACACTGTCCGATAGAAATAATGTGTTAACTTTAGCCACATATGGGACTTACAACTTTTTTGTAGCCAATATTTTTTTTAAAAAGTAAAACACCTTTGGGGAAATTATTTTAGTAATACATTTTATTTAATTACATACATGATAAAGAATTGGCCAGGCACGGTGGCTCACACCTGTAATCCCAGCACTTTGGGAGACCGAGGCGGGCAGATCACGAGGTCAGAAGTTCAAGACCAGCCTGGCCAGCATATTGAACCCCGTCTCTAATAAAAATACAAAAAATTAGCAGGGCATGGTGTCAAGTGCCTGCAATCCCAGCTGCTTGGGAGACTGAGGCAGGAGAATCGCTTGAACCCAGAAGGCAGAGGTTGCAGTGAGTTGAGATTGCGCCGCTGCACTCCAGCCTGGGCGACAGTGCAAGACTGTCTCAAAAAACAAACAAACAAACAAAAAGAATATTACTGAAACATGTAACCAAATTAAACATTGTTAATGAAATAGTTAACATTGTTTTCACACTAACTCTTCAAGCATACTATGTGCATTTTTATCCATACAGCACAACTCAGGTCAGACTAGGAACAGCAGGAGATCAATAGCCATGTGTGAGAAGTGGATTCTTCACTGGACTGCGCTACTCCAGCGTTAGAAGGGCTCTGTCATATAGCAGGCATTTCAACAATAACTTTAAAATTTTCAGACCCCAACTTACCACCAGCTGAGATCCTTTTCCTGTGCCCAGTTCCTGGATTCTTGTGGAGCAACTCAGGCTCTAAGGACTTGTCAAAAGATGAAGTTACACATTTGGTTTTAAGATCTTAATTGGCTTTGTTTGTAATGATAGAATCAGACAGCCTTTCATGCTATAAAATAACGTGAATATTTTGATGGTTAGAGCCAAGAAAGTTGGTTTTATAGGGACAGGAGGGCTAAAGAAAGCAGAAACAAGAACAAAAAATTGATTCGTCATTTGGACGTTGCATTTTTCTGTGCGGCAGGAATAGAGAAACAGCAATAAGGAACAACTGATTGATTGAAGTCAAGTTACCACAGATTACTTTTTTTTTGTTTGGTAAAGATGAAAGCAGAAAGAACTTCATTTTCATGCCCACTGAAACTGGCCTGTTTTAGGAATTTGTCCATTTTCTCTCTCTCCTGATTTCTCTAAAGTTCAGGTAAACAAATTAGTTTTGGTTTGGTGATGTGGAGTTTTAGTATGACTGACTCCATTTGGTTTGCTCTGTAGAACCTAGTGCAGTAGGTCCGTCCAAACCACTTACTTCCTGTTTTTATAGAACAGGTTTCAGCAGAGACGTAGTTGAAGGACACAGGGACAATGGAGCTGGAATCAACCCTGACACAAACGCGGGGTTTCTTACCCTTCCCAGAAGACACCTTGGAGATGTTGTCAGACCATTTCGCTTAGAAACTTATGTGTCTGAATGTTCCTTCACCTCCAGCCCTCTGTGGGAGACCGGAGTCCATCCTTCCAAATATGAAAGGCCAAGGAATCTGAGAGTCCAGGCCCTTTCTTTTCAGAGATTCAGGTAAATGAAAGAAACAATTACCAAGGTGAGCAGAATGAGAGGACAACAATAAATATCAAAGATGCATGGTTAAACAAAAACTCGATTCTCTACTTTCACAATCCTTCTGACCAAGTGTAGTTTTTCTCCGCACCAAGAAATTCTCCAATTCTCTGGGGATACCAACTGGGCCACCTGCAATTAAAAATTCAGTTCTGATTCTGTCTACCTGGATTTATCATCAGATCTCAAGAGTTAAAGGGCTCACTCCCACAAACTGTTCTCACATCAGACGTCTGTTGCAAGTCCCAGGTGACCACTTGTACTTCTGCCTGACAGGTTATAAACTGGGTGTTCCAATGACACCAACAAATTGCTAGAATGGCACGTAGAACTCAGGAAAGCACTTTGTTTATGTTTGCTGCTTTATATAAAGAATACACCTCAGGAATAATGCATTGGAAAGAAGCATATGGCAGGTATGTGGCAGGGGAGGGGTTGGGTGGCACACGGAGCTTCCTTGTTCTCTCCAGGCAGCCACTCTCGCAGCACCCCTAAGTGTTCACCAGTGTGGAAGCTCATCAAATCTCACTGTTCAAGAGTTTTTATAGAACTCCATCTCCAGTCCCTGCCTCCCCTTCCTGGAGGTCAGTAGGTGGGGCCGACGGCCCCAACCCTCTAATCCCTTGGTCTTACTGGTGACCAGTCCCATCCAAAGGCCATCATCTCCTTAGCATAACTCAGCTGTGATCAAAAGGGGCTCTTTATGAATAACAAAAAAACACTCCTATCACTCAGGGAATTCCAAGGGTTTTAAGAACCCCATGCCAGAAATCTGTGACAAAGTCAAATATGCTTTGAGGTATTTTATACCTCGGAGTTACAAAAAGAAGCAGTAACTAGGAGCATGGAGGGAGGTAAGGGAGGTGAATGAGAGACACCTTTCATCCCACACCATTGCCGAGATTAACCCCCTAACCTTCTGCTCTTAGGGAGATGCTCTATGGACCACTGATCTGAGGAGATGGACTCTTTCTGAGTTTTTAAACACCATCAGAATGTTGTTCTCAAGCCCAAGGAATAGAACCATGAAAAACAGTAGAAAGCCACAAAACAAGAGTCAACTATTTTCTAGTTTCTCTCTGATTTGCTGGATGTTTTCAATGATAAGGTAGAGTAAACCAATGAAGCACATAAGCCATGGAGAAATTTATTATTAAAAAAAGTTTTGGAAGGGGATAGATCTGGAGTCTGAACAAAAATTGAGTTTAATGTCACCCTTCCACTCCATCATCATATTGGTTTTCTTCCAGGGCCTTCTTGAAAGTGACCACAGAATGGCTGCCACTGTTCTGGACATCACATCAACAGGCCCTCCTGAGCCAGAAGCATGAGACAAGCAGAAAATGTGACTCATTCACATGCTTCTTTCATTTTACCACAAAGGGAAACCTAGTCCAGAGTCTCTTCAGGACCTCTTCTTGTCTTTCATTGCCAGAGCATGCCATCTCTAGACCAATCAATGGCCAAGAAATAACAAAAATACCAATACATAAAAATAAAGGTCAGGGACAGTGGCTCACACCTGTAGTCCCAGCATTTTGGGAGGCCGAGGCGGAGGGATTGCTTGAGCTCAGGAGTTCAAGACCAGCCTGGGCAACATAGTGAGACCCCATATCTAAAAATACATATATATTGGCTGGGTGTGGTGGTGTGCTCCTGTAATTCCAGCTACTCAGGAGGCTGAAGTGGGAGGACTGCTTTGTCAGGGAGGTGGAGGCTGCAGTGAGCCATAATGATGCCACTGCCCTCGAGCCTGGGTAACGAGCAAAACCTTATCTCAATAAATAGATAAATAAATAAATAAATAAATAAATAAACAAAGATAAAGAAGTTGCTCATATTGGCTTAGGCCAATCATGATTGATTTCCTAGGACAGTGGCACATTGCTACCTGCCACCTGATTAAAATGAAATGTACTTATCAGTATACTAAAGGGTGGTGGGTATTGCATGGGTGAGGTCTCTGAAGAGTTGCTCCCTTGCTGGCTCCTGCAGACATAGAGCTTAAACAGACATGTGCTCTACCCTGGAGATGCCAACTACCCAGGTAAAGAGATGAGAGAGTCACTCTACTATGACTAAGCATAGTCTTATGCAGCCTTTGTGCACAATGGTGTCCTCTGCCATTTCCCTAAGCAGTCACAGTAGAGTGGGGGTATACAGTGATAGACAGATACCTGGTTCATTGTGAGATTTTCCAAAAGGAACAACTAACTGAGACTGAAAGGGTCCAGGGTCACTTCCAAGTGCAATGCAGCTAACATCCGGGATGAGTCTTAAAGACTCAGATAAAGAAAAAAAAAAAAAAAAAAAATTCCAGGCAGAGGAGAGTGAAAGCACACAGAAAAGGGTCAAGAAATAGCAGGTTACCTGTGGTTATTGGAGCATAGATGGTGAGGCAGACAGCAATAAACACTGAGTGTGTACCAAGTGGCAGAGGCCATCTGTTGGAGGGTCTTGAATGCTACAAGAAGGACTTGAAATCTCTTCATAAATACATGAAAGCCATTTAAGCAGGAAAGTGACTTGTCAGGTGTGTGCTTCTGAAAAATATTGTTCTGTAGTCCTGCAAAGGGATGGCTTTGAGAACGTTTCTAATTGGAGACAGAGATGTTAGAATGGAGAATGTTGCCAGAGATCAAGGTAGGGTTCTTGAAGAGTTACCCAGGGCAGGAATAGTGTGATCAAGAGGAGGCGTAGCTTAGAGAGAGATTGTCCAGGCTTAGTAGAGCAGCCTCGGAGAGTGGACGGCTATGGGGAATGGGGAAGAATGAGTGCTCTTTATAAATTCCACATTCCTAAAGTTACTGTTGCTGCATCTGCTACAGTCTGAATGGTTGCTTCTCCCCTCCCCGGCTTTGTATGGGAAATCGTAACCCCCTAGGTTATAGTATTAAAAGGCGGGACCATAGGGAGGATTAGAGCGTAATGGTTGCACCCTCAAAAATAGGATTAGTGCCTTTATAAGAAAGCCTTGAGGGAGTTTGTCTGTCTCTTCCACCATATGAGGACATATGGAAGGCGCTATATATGAGTAATTGGCCCTCATCAGACATGGAATCTGTTGGTGCCCTAACCTTGGTTTTTCCCTTTCTTTCTTTCTTTCTTTCTTTCTTTCTCTCTCTCTCTCTCTCTCTTTCTTTCTTTCTTTCTTTCTTTCTTTCTTTCTTTCTTTCTTTCTTTCTTTCTTTCTTTCTTTCCTTCTTTCTTTCTCTCTTTCTCTCTTTCTTTCTCTCTTTCTCTCTCTCTTTCTCTTTCTTTCTCTCTTTCTCTCTTTCTTTCTTTTTCCCTCTTCTTTCTTCTTTCTTTTCTTTTTTCTTGAGAGAGTCTTGCTTTGTCACCCAGGCTGGAGTGCAGTGGTGCAATCTCGGCTCACTGCAACCTCCACCTCCTGAGTTCAAGGGATTCTCCTGCCTCAGCCTGTTAAGTAGCTGGGATTACAGGCATGTGCCACCACACCTGGCTTTTTTTTTTTTTTTTCCTAGTAAAGATGGGATTTTGCCATGTTGCACGGGCTGGTCTCAAACTCCTGTTCTCAAGCAATCCCAAAGTGCTGAGATTATGGTGGCATGAGCCACTGTGCCCAGCCTTAATGTTGGTTTTCCTATCCTCCAGTACTGTGAGTAATAAATTTATGTTGATCATAACTTACCCTTATAGATTTTGTTTTAGCAGCTCAAATGGGCTAAAAGACTAATTTGTACCGAGAAGTAGAGGTATTATAATTAGAAAGACCTAAACATGTGGAGATGGCTTTGGAACTGGGTAATATCAGAGGCTGGAAGAGTTTGTATGTGAGTGCTAGAAAAAACTCTGTGTTTCCATGAATGTAACATTGAGGGCGATTCTGCTACAGGCTCAGAAGAAGATTGCAATGATCAGAGCATTGGTAGAAATGTAGAGGGCGCAGGTCATTCTGATGAGATCTCAGATGAAAATGAGAAACATTATTGGAAACTATAAGAAAGGACAGCCTCATTATAAAGTGGCAAATAACTTGGCTGAATTGTGTCTGTGTCCTTGTGCTTTGTGGAAGGTAGAACTTCTGAGTGATGAAATAAGATGTTTGGTGGAAGATACATCTAAGCAGAGCATTGAGGGTGTGGCATGGCTTCTCCTGACAGCTGGTAGTAAAATGCAGGAAAAGAGTTACATAAAAAATGGCAATTATAGGCCAGGCACACTGGCTCATGCCTGTAATTCCAGCACTTTGGGAGGCCAAGGCAGGTGGATCATGAGGTCAGGAGATCGAGACCAACCTGGCCAACATAGTGAAACCCTGTCTCTACTAAAAATACAAAAATGAACCAGGTGTGGTGGCGGACGCATGTAATCCCAGCTACTCAGGAGGCTGAGGCAAGAGAATTTCTTGAACCTGGGAGGCAGAGGTTGCAGTGAGCCGAGATCACACCACTGTGCACCCCAGCCTGGGTCACAGAGTAAGACTCCATCTCAAAGAAAAAAAAAAGGCAATTATAATCAAAAGGGAAGTAGAACCTAAAGATTTGGAAAATTCTCAGCCTGTAAAAAGTGCAGAAATAGGGCTGGGCGCAGTGGCTCATGCCTGTAATCCCAGCACTTTGGGAGGCCAAGGCAGGCAGATCACAAGGTCAGGAGATCGAGACCATCCTGGCTAACATGGTGAAACTCCATCTCTACTAAAAATACGAAATATTAGCTGGGCGTGGTGGTAGGTGCCTGTAGTCCCAGCTACTTGGGAGGCTGAGGCAGGAGAATGGCAGGAATCCGGGAGGCAGATCTTGCAGTGAGCCGAGATGGCACCACTGCACTCCAGGCTGGGTGACACAATGAGACTCCGTCTCAAAAAAAAAAAAAAGTGCAAAAATATGTTCACGGGAGAACACCAATGGTGTGGGTAAGTGAACATTTGATATGGAGATGAGTATGGATAGAAGCCAGATGATACTCACCAAGACAATGGAAGAATGACTCTGAAGGCATCTCAGAGATCTTCACGTCTTCCCTGCCCATCACAGGCACGGAATGCAAACAATTTCAAGGTTTTGGCGGCAAACAATTTCAAGATTGAGTTCCCCATATTCCAGTATAGCACTCCTTGGCCTTCCAAGCTTTGACTTAAGTACGCCAGCATGCAGCTCAGGCCACTTCTCTGGATGGCACAGGCTGTAAGCCAGGGCTACATCTGTGCGGTGTCATCACCAGGGCACAGAGTGCATGAGCTGCGGGATTGTGGCTGCCTCCCCTTAGATTTTGAAGGAAGGCACTACCTGGAGTCACAGGCATGCAACTCAGAGGGCTGTCTCCAGGGTGGAGACCCAGAGGGGGTCTCCAGAGACTCTCTGTCTCTCCAAGAGAGTCCTTCTCCCAGTATGATGGCATTAAGAGAATGCCCAGTACAGCAGTGGGGATGGGGCCACCACAGAGTGCCTCTGCTAAGGCAATGTCCAGTGGAACCCTGGGGGCGAGGCTGCCCCTGAGACCTCAGAACCGTGTAGTCACCTGTGTGCAATACCACCCTTGGGGAGCTGCAGCACCTGACTTCAACCCCTGAGAGCTGCTGCATCAGCTACACCCAGCAAAGGCATGATGGTGGTGCTGCCCAGAGCTGTGGTGGCCCAACCCCAGCTCCACTGTGTCCAAAAAGCAGAACCTGGAGTCAAAGAACATTACACTGAGGCCTTCAAATGTGGTATTTGCCCTATTGTTTTGGACTTCCTCAGGATCTGGTTCCCCTTTCTTCCTTCCTGTTTCTCCTTTCTGATACGGGAATGTCAATCCTATGACTGTCCCACCACTGTATTTTTGAAAGCACATAATTGTCTGATTTAATAGGCTTACAGCTGCAGAAGAATTAGCCTCAGGATGAATCATACTTTGAGTCTCACCCATGTCTGATTGAGACGATCCTTAGATGAGACTCTGGACTTCAGACTTTTGGGTTGATGGTAAAATGAGTTAAGACTTTGGGGGCTACTAGGATGGAATGAATGCATTTTGTATGTGGAAGGACATGAATTTGGGAGGTACAAGAGAAGAATGATATGATCTTAATATTTGTGATTTCCCTAAGTTCATATGTTAAAATCCTAATCCCCAATGTGATGGCATTAAGAGAAAGGCTCTGTGGAAAGTCATGAGGTCATGAGGGAACTGACCTCATGAATGGGATTAGTATCCTTATAAAAGAGGGAGCTATTTAGACCCTTCCACCCTTTCTACCATGTGAGGATGTGGGGAGAAGGTAACATCGTTGAAGTAGAGAGCAAGTCCTCACTAGACACCAGACCTACTGATGTCTTGATCTTGGACTTCCTGGACTGCAGAGCTGTGGGCAATCTATTTATGCTGTGTATGAATTACCCACTTTAAGGTACTTTGTAACAGAAGGCTAAATGAATTAAGACACCACCCCAAAACATAGTGATATACAACTGCTTTATTACACTTATGGATTATGTGTGTTGGGGATTAGGATAAGGCACAGAAGTGACACTTGTCTCTATCACCAACGACTCCAAGTTTTTGGCGTGACTACAAGGCTGAGACTGTAGTCATCTGGAGGTCCTCATTCACATGTCAGACACCTGGGTTGGAATGACTCAAATGCGGAACTAGGCTGGGACTACATGCGTCCTCTTTAGCATGGCGGTCTTAGGGGAATCCTATTTCCTGCATCATGGCTGCCGTCCTCCAGAACACATGTCCCAGGAGAACCAGAAAAATCTACATGGCCTTTTTTGACCTAAACTTGAAAGTTATGTGGTGTCATTTCTACCACATTTCATTGATCAAAGTAGTCCTAACCTTACCCAGGTTCAAGAAAAGAGGGCATAGACCCTTCCTTTCAGTGGGAGAAATGTCAAATACTCTTGTGGCCATTTTCTTTAAAACCACTGCACCAAGGTAACTGCATGGATTTGGGGGCCATCGCTGAGATGAAAACTTATGAGGAGAAACAGTGTTTGGTTCGCTAGAGTGGCCATAACAAAATACCATTAATTAGGGGGCTAAAATGATAGCAGTATGTCTTCTCAAAGTTTTAGCAGCTGGAATTTCAAGATCAAAGTGTCAGCAGGGTTGGTTCCTCCTGAGTCCTCTCTCCTTGGTTTGCAAATGCCGCCTTCTCCTCATGTCTTCATGTGGTCTTCCCTCTGTGCCTGTCTGTGTCCTAATTTCCATGTTTTATAAGGACATAGGTCATAAAGAATGAGAGTTTACCCTAATGACCTCAGCTTTGATTATTACCTCTTTAAACGTCCTATCTCCAAATATAGTCACACTCTGAGGTGCCAAGGGTTAGAGCTTCAACATAAGAATTTTTTGGGAGTCACAATTTCATCCATGACACAGAAGTGTGAGAAGAGATGATGAGATCAAATGCTGAAGATGAGCCTGAAGGGAGAGATGGCTCAAAATGATATGTCTGGACATGAGGGGCAGGTCTGAGCTAGAGATGGGGATCTGGGGAATGTTAGCTGAGGTGTTGCTTCAGCATGGATAGGTTCACCAGAGAGAATGCGAAACAGGAAATAAGGAAGTTTTTGTTATTACTAAGATATTCGTAACATTTATTCCACTGGAACTAATGGTAAGTGCTTTGTATCACTGATCTTATTTGTTTTGCTCCAGAAAAGACCTCTGTGAATACCTTTACTCTCATTTCCGGTGAAGTGATGGAGACTTATTCACTCCTGTTAAATCAGGGGTCAAATCTGGCCCAACACCTGTTTCTGCGTGGCGTGAGAGCCATGAATGGATTTTACATTTCGTACTGACTGAAGAAAAGCAAATGAAGAGTGTTTTGAGACATGTACAGATTATATAAAATTCATTTATAGTGATTTAAATAAAGTTTTATTGGCACACAATAGTGCTCATCATTTATGCATTGCCTGTGACTGTACTGATGCTGTAACAGCAGAGCCAAGGAGCTGTGATGGAGACCCTATGGCCTGCCGAAAGTAATATATTGACTATCCGGCCCTTTACAGGAAATATTTGGGACCCCAGGGTTAACTGGCCTGTCCATGCACAGAGCTCATGAACAGTAGGCCTAGGATTCCAGTCCAGCCAATCTGGCTTCACCATGACAGCCCTGTCATTTACTGAGAGTCTCTGCTACTCACAGAGTTCGTTTCAGACCTTGCTGTTGCCAAAAGAGTCAGGGATTTTTGCTATACAGGCAGAAATTTTCCCCACTGAGGTCAACCCCAGGCCACTTCGTCTTCAGCCTTACTCAGATTGGTAATGGAGTTTTGCCCCATCGGAGTGAAAGTTCATTTTAAGACTCTTCTTCTGTGGACTTGCCTCTACGTGTTTTTGTTAATTATGGACCATTTGGTAGCAAGCAAGAAAACCTACTTATGTTTTGGTTTTTTGTTGGTATTTTTGTTTGTTTGTGTTTTGAAAAGGAGTCTTGATCTGCCAACCAGGTTGGAATGCAGTGGCGTGATCTCAGCTCACTGCAACTTCTCCCTCCCAGGTTCAAGTGATTCTCCTGCCTCAGCCTCCTTACTAGCTGGGATTACAGGCATGCGCCACCATGCTTGGCTCATTTTTGTATTTTTAGTAGAGACGGGGTTTTGCCGTGTTGGCCAGGCTGGTCTTGAACTCCTGACCTCAGGTGATCCATCCACCTCGACCTCCTAAAGTACTGGGATTACAGGTGTGAGTCACCATGCCCGGCCACTTATGTTTTAATAACGAGAGTTTATGGGAAACATGCAGAGGCATCCAGGAGCCCAGTTTTAGGGAGAACAATCAGACTTCAAAAGACTTGCAAATGTGTTTGGCAATTAGTTTCTGTGGGGTCCTGTGTCTCTTTTTTTCCCTTGACGTCTGGGTCCTTCTCCTTTGTGCGTAATGGTGTCCTCTGCTATTTCCCTTATTTTAATTCCCCCTCCCAACCACCACACACACACACAATACTTTGGTTTCCTTGTGCCTCTTAGACACATCTATACTTCTTACCCTTCCTTCCTTGGGGAACTTCTAAAATACTTCTGGTTATTAGGACCCAAAAATAAATTTTTATAAAATACATCTGAACATATCTCACCTCAGATCTAAATCTTCAGTATTTTTTCATTTCATCCCTATCTTCCTGGCATGAGATGTTGTATTGTGAGGTCAGGAGCTATCTTGGGGCCGTGAGGTAGCAATTTCCAGGAAATAAAACAAACAAACAAACAAAAACGCCAAACTAGTGATGAAAAAGTGAAAAGATTAAAATAAACTTTTTTAATTATATTATTCAGACAGAACGTAACCCAGTACTACTCACTTGCAAAATCTTTGGAAAGTAAACCATAAATGCTGTCTTTGGTTTAAGTCATTGTTAGATGCAATTTTAAATTTTAAACTACTTAAAACTGTAAACAGCCTTAATGACACAAAACCTTCGGAATAATGCTTTGGGGATGACTACTTTATTTCTGCCTCTGCTTCCCATTTCTCTTTATACCACTCTGATATCCTTGGATAGAACCTAATATTTCAGAAAGCCCACCACCTCTTTTCACTGGAAACCTACAAATGAGCTTCCAATAGAGCCAAAAATTATGGGGTTAATCTTGACAACGTGCCTGGGTGTGGATGCTCTGTCCTGTCAACTTCTCTGCCTCCCTTCAATCTCTCTGTGGTTTTGGTCTCCATCCTTCTCACCTTCCCAGATGTTTCCCTCTGATTCTTCTCACTGTTACCAGAAGGGGGTCCTGATCCAGACCCCAAGAGAGGATTCTTGGATCTTGTGCAAGGAAGAATTCAGCGTGACTCCATAGAATAAAGTGAAAACAAGTTTATTAAGAAAGTAAAGGAATAAAGCATGGCTACTCCATAGACAAAGTAGCCCTGAGGGCTGCTAGTTGCCCATTTTTATGGCTATTTCTTGATGATATGCTAAACAAGGGGTGGGTTATTCATGACTCCCCTTTTTAGACCATATAGAGTAACGTCCTGATGTTGCCATGACAACCTGTCATGGTGCTGGTGGGGGTGTAGCAGTGAGGATGACCAGAGGTCACTCTCGTCGCCATCTTGGTTTTGGTGGGATTTGGTTGGCTTCTTTACCGCAATCTGTTTTATCAGCAAGATCTTTATGACCTCCCATCTCTTCCTGTGACTTAGAATGCCTTAACCATCTGGGAATGCAGCCCAGTGGGTCTCAGCCTCATTTATCCAGCTCCTATTCAAGATGGAGTTGCTCTGGTTCCAGTGCCTCTGACATCATCACAGTACTTGCTCCTCTCCTTACCTTGACCCTTGAAGGGAGAAGGGGCCTGGACACCCAGATTCGTTGGCTCTTTATGTTGAGAGGGTTGAACCTCTGCATCCCACAAAGACTGAGGTTGAGAAACAGAGTCAGGTACTTTAGTTTCTAAATGGGCCCACCCCAATCCACAAATGCTATTAAAACAAGTAGTATACTGGTGTGTTCTCAGGGCCATTAAAAATTGGAAGGAGCTCTGGTTTCTGTTTCCTGTTTCCCAACTGGTTTTAGTTCTCTTACTCCTCCTGTCCCTTGGGGTAACTTCTGCTGTGAAAATTACATGACAGTCACCGTCTCCTGGAACCGGGACCTAGAACTTCCCAGAGCAAGGACCCAGCTGGTGGAAAATAAAAGCCAGATGAAGAACATATCTCTGGGGATGGGGAGCTTGTTAAGGGCATACTTAACAGACCCTTTGGAGTACAATAGACTCTTTGGAGTGAGTAGAAGAAGAATGTGAAGTGGAAGAAAAATTTTTTTTCTTTTATTTTCTTTTTTACTTTAAGGTCTAGGGTACATGTGCAGAACATGCAGGATTGTTTCATAGGTATACACGTGCCATGGTGGTTTGCTGCACCCATCAACCCGTCATCTGCATTAGGTATTTCTCCTAATGCTATCCCTCCCCTAGCCCCCCAGCCCTGACAGGCTCTGGGGTATGATATTCCCCTCCCTGTGTCCATGTGTTCTCATTGTTCAACTCCCACTTATGAGTGAGAACATGTAAGAGATTCCAGAGAGTATCAGAGTGCTAATAGGAACGATAGAATATAGAGAAAGTATTGATACTGCAGGAGACACAGGGAGCAAGTAAAGAAGGGAAGTTCTTAAGTAAACGAGGATGTGAGTTTTGCAACCAGTAGAGGAACCCCTGGGAAGGAACACTTGTTTCTCAATATCAAAGTGAAGGCAGAGAACAGTGGTGCAGGAACCGGCAGGAGGCTAAATCTGGTGAAGTAGGAGGCAGAGGCGTCAGCTTGAGAGCATGAGTGGGGATCAGTGAGGAGTTTCACAGCTTTGAAAAGAAAAACAGAAGGGCCCCAATGATTAGTACGGGTAATGGGAAAATGGGTGTAATGTGGAAGTGGTCACCTTTCAGAGCAGGGATGAGTCTCCACATGAAGAGACAGGTCCTCCATGGTGCATGGAACCCTTGGCTAGAATTGAGCTCCACCTTCTCAAGAACTGCAGACTTGGGCTGGTCCCCTCCCCTCTCAAAGGCCTAGTGTCCTCTCCTGTCCCACAATGAGGATGAGGTAGAGTCAACACTGTTGAGATCAGAGGTGAGAATGATGAGAGTGTGATCCAGTGATTGCCACAAATAAGGTTCAAAAAAGCGGCATCCGCTGTATTTATTGTTCGTTGTAAATCATGGGTTTTCTCCCTCAAACCATGGTGGAGTCATCACGGCACAGCTTTTTCTCGCTGGCAGGAATCCTCCTGTCATTGCAGAAGGCTCCCTTATCAATTCCTTTTTTTAAAAAAAACCCTCAACCTGATGGCTCACGCCTGTAATCCCAGCACTTTGGGAGGCCGAGGCGGGCAGATCACCCGAGGTTGGAAGTTCAAGACCAACCTGACCAACATGGAGAAACACCGTCTCTACTAAAAATACAAAAAAATTAGCCAGGTATGGTGATGGGTGCCTGTAATCCCAGCTACTTGGGAGGCTGAGGCAGGAGAATCACTTGAACGTGGGAGGTGGAGGTTGTGGTGAGTCTAGATTGCGCCATTGCACTCCAGCCTGGGCAACAAGAGCGAAACTCCGTCTGAAAAAAAAATCAAAAAAGCCCTCAACCTAAGTTTTACCTCCTTTATAAAAGCTAATCCAAAGTGGATTACAGATTAAATATTAAATGCAAAACTACAAACTTTTTAGAAGAAAACATAGAAGAAATAGTGAAGACTTAAAGCTAAGCAGAGAGTTCATAGACATGACACCAAAAACACAATCCATAGAAGAAAAAAGTATAAATTGGACTTAATTAAAATGGAAAATGCTTATTCTTTTGAAAGTTGCTATTCAGCTTCAGAGTCAGTAAAAAAAAATTTAAAAAACATAACAAATCATGACATTACCCTGCTCTTCATTCTCCAGTGGTTTCCAAATTTCTAACTCAGACTTACCAAGCTCTACCAGAACTGGTGCAGACATCATTTGGTGGAAATCTACTCTCCCTTTCACAGAATAGCAGGTAAATGCAACGGCTGTTTCAGTAGATGAAGAGACAGAGAGTGAGAGATGCAAAGGCACTCACATCAGTGATCGTAAAGATTGAGGGAAAAGGGTAATTTTGTGATTGACAAGGCAGCAATGAAGATTATCAAGAGAATAAATACAGTTTCATGGACTAGAATGGAGAGTGCCTGAGAGGCTACTTTATCTTAGAGGCTCGGAAAACAATATCTTGAGGAGGTGACATGTAAGCTGAAATCAGAATTACATGAACTGCTAATGTGAAGTGTAACCACCCAGTGGGTTCACCTTGCCCGCTGCCTAGACAGAGTCAATTTATCAAGGTGGGGAAATTGCAATAGAGAAAGAGTAAGTCATGCAGAGCCAGCTGTGCAGGAGACTGGAGTTTCATTATTACTCAAATCAGCCTCCCCAAGCATTCAGAAAGCAGAGTTTTTAGGAAGAACTTGGTGGGTAGGGGGAAACTGGGGAGTCAAGAGTGTTGATTGGTTGAGTCAGAGACGAAATCACAGGGAATTGAAACTGTCTTCTTGCGGTTAGTCAGTTCCTGGGTGGAGGCCACAAGATCAGATGAGCCAGTTTATCCGTCTGGATGGTGCCCGCTGATCCATCCAGTGTGGGGTCTGCAAAATATCTCCAACACTGATCTGAGGAGCAGTTTAGGGACCGTCAGAATCTTGTAGCCTCCAGCTGCGTGACTCCTAACCATAATTTCTAATCTTGCGGCTAATGTTAGTCCTACAAGGCAATCTAGTCCCCAGGCAAGAAGGAGGTCTGCTTTGCGAAAGGGCTGTTACCATCTTTGTTTTAAACTACAAACTAAGTTTTTCCCAAAGTTAGTTCAGCCTACACCCAGAAATGAACAAGTACAGCTCGGAGGTTAGAAGCAAGGTGGGGTTGATTCAATTAGATCTCTTTCACTGTCTCAGTCATAATTTTGCAAAGGTGGTTTCCGAAGTTCAAGGGAAGAAATACTCCAGTCAGAGGAGTGGTTAGTACAAAGACTGTGAGACAAGAGTAAGTTTTGTGTGTTTGAGAAATAAAAGTAGGGCGCAGTGGCCCACGCCTGTAATTCCAGCACTTTGGGATGCTGAAGCAGGTGGATCACAAGGTCAGGAGTTCAAAACCAGCCTGGTCAAGATGGTGAAACCCCATCTCTACTGAAAATGCAAAAATTAGCTGGACCAGTGGCAGGCGCCTGTAATCCCAGCTACTCGGGAGGCTGAGGCAGGAGAATTGCTTGAAACCGGGTGGCAGAGGTTGCATTGAGCCAAGATCGTGCCACTGCACTCCAGCCCGGGCGACAGAGTGAGACTCCATCTCAAAAAAAAAAAAAACAAAAACAAAAAAAGAGAAATAAAAATATTACTAGTGTAGTTACATCATAATAAGTGAGAAGAAACGTGACATGAGAGAAGATCAGAATACGCAAGAACCAGATAATATGAGGCTTTCCTAGAGAGAGGCTTTAAATGTTTGTTTTATTAGTGTAATAGAAAACTATTAGAGGGTGTTAATCAGGGGAGGAGCATGATGATACTTACACTATGAAAAAGGTTTGTAAAGATGGATTGTTATGAAGCAAAAGTGGAAGCAGAAAGAGGAATTAATCATCCAGATGGAGGTGGATTGGAGTCATGTGATAGCAGTGCACAGAAAAGAAACACACAGATTTGGTCGATGTTTCTGACATAGAATCAATGTGATTTGGTGATGGATGACAGTAAAAGAATCAGGAATAACTCATATTTGGTACTTAAGATATTAGGTAGAAGGTGGTGGCTTTTTCTAAATTTGGAAATGATGTGGAAAACATAGCAATCAGTTTTTTTGGAAGAATCAGATTGATAGTTCTGTTTTGGTCATGCCACATAAAATACTTCAGTTAGATTTTCAAGTTGAGATGCAGAGGAGGGAGGTAGATACCAGTCAGGACTTCTGAGAAGAGATTGTGGATTATGATGGAGATTTGGGAGGGGTCATCAATGGACAGGTGGGATTTCAAGTTACAGGAACACATTACCTAGGCTGACTGCATTGACACAAATAGATGAGGGGTATAGAATTGAGCCCTCAAGTACACCAATATTTAAAAGTCAGAAAAGAACCAGTCAAAGAAATCAAGAAAGAGAAGAGACTGAGGTGGGATGAAAACCAAACACGTGTGATGTCGCCAGGAACATTATGTATTTACAGATGAAAGGGCTGGTCAACTGAGTCGTATATGCTTAGGATCTTAAGATTCCACTGTTACCTGACCGATGGTAGACTTCCCCCCCGCCCGGCCCCGTTGGATTCTTAGCTAAGCTCCGAATGTCTGAACCTGCAGTGCGGTAACATGGCAACAGATGTCACTATTGTCCATAGTAAGAGTAGTCCTGGTGCAGTAATCAGGAAATGAATCCATATAGAATGGGTTGTTGTGAAAATGTGAAATGAGGAAGTAGAGAACTGAAGTGGAAGTGGCCCTTGAATTTGCTGTCAAGGAGAGCAGAGATTGATTGTAACGTTCAGGAGGAGGTGTGTTCTACAAGGAATTTTTTTTTTTTACTTAGAGAATATATATATACACATATGGCAATAATGAAATAAAATTTAATGATACAGTAGCGAGAGAGAGAGAGAGACCACCTCCATCTCTTCCTCTCAATACCTACTCATTTATTTTAGTTAATGTTTTATCATTCCTCTGTTTTTTCTCAGAATATGTGATTTTTAATAGAAAGTACAGAAGCGATAAAAGTAATATGACAGTTTTTAAATGGAGCAAAATATAAAGCCTTATTATTTCAATGAGAAAATAGGCAGACATTATTGGCATTTCAAAACACAGTTCATAAGTACACAGTTTCCATAGATAAATAAAAATAATTAGTACTTATTAGGTACTAATAATATTAGTTCTAATTCTCATGGTCTAATATTAGTTCTTATTATGTCCTCTAGTTAAGAGAGCATTTATTCAACCGCTAGAAAGCAAGGGAATCATTGCTGGGCACAGTGGCTCACACCTGTAATCCCAGCACTTTGGGAGGCGGAGGCAGGCAGATCACTTGAGTCCAGGAGTTCAAGATCAGCCTAGGCAAACTGGTGAAACCCTGTCTCTACAAAAAAAAAAAAAAAAAGAGAGAGAGAAATAAGCCCTGCGTGGTGGCGTGTGCCTGTGGTCCCAGCTACTCAGGAGACAGAGGTGGGAGGATCGCTTGAGCTAGGGAGGTTGAGGCTGCAGTGAGCCATGATCGCACCACTGCACTCCAGCCTTGACGACAGAGCAAGACCCTGGCTCAAAAACAAAACAAAACAAAACAAAACAAACAGGGGAATCTGATTGCACATTACAGTTTACCAGGGACTACATAAAGGGAAAAAAGTTAATCTGTGATTAAGTACAGATTATTGCGCTCTGCTCCAAACTTTGTAAATGAAGATGCTTTGATGTTGCAGTGACCTAACCCATACTAAAACAAACAAACAAAAAACACCTCCCCAATTGATTCTGATGAAACAGCATCAGTGTAGGTCAACATTTGGGAAGCAGTTAGCTAGATGGTGTTTGGAGCTGAAGGAGGTATGAGAGAGAAAGATAGAATGGAATCACAGTTGAACCTTCCCCAGCATCTTAAGGGCATGAAGCATTTACATAGATTTTCTTTTGTCTAATGGCACTGGTAACTCAGAATGGGATGAGATACAGGAGAGATCTCCAGCCTCCACCGTCTCTGGAATGTACATTTTGGAATGAAGGGGACTTCCTGTATTGAAAAAACAAAGTTACTTGTAAAGATGTGCTTAGAAATTTATTCTGGGCGAGCTAGCCCAGAAATAATCAAGCTTTCCAAGGGTTATCTCCCAGTGCGGTCTTGGAAGTGAGAGTGAAGCAAGACTTGCATTTCCTTGTTTTTTCTTTTAGCTGCCACAAGATGGAGCTCGATTTCTAATGAGTTCGTTTTCACGAGCAGTGGAGACCGGGGCCAGTCGTGCCGGGGATGACTTCCTCCTACTGCCTTTGACCCTGAGTTCTCCCTGTCTAGCAAGTATGAATTTAAAGAATTGCAGCACCTTTATGAATGGTGTCCTGCTTCAAGCAGTCTAATTTCAGGAGCTATGAAACTTTACCGGTATAAAGAAAAGGGGACCAGAATTCGATTGACTTAGTTTTCATTTTTTCCTTTTTTTTTTTTTTTTTTTTTTTTTGAGACAAGGTCTCGCCGTGTCACCCAGGCTGGAGTGCAGTGGCACAGTCATTGCAGCCTTCGCCTCCCGGGTTCAAGCGATCCTCCCACCTCAGCCCCAGCCCCTCAGCTGGAACTAGAGGCACGCATCACCACGCCCAGGTAATTTTTGTATTTTCAGTAGAGACGAGGTCTCACTATGTTTCCCAGGCTGGTCTCGAACTCCTGGGCTCAAGCAATTCTCCCACCTCGGCCTCCCAAAGTGCTGGGATTACAGACGTGAGCCGCTGCATACAGCTGACTTATTTCTCTTAGCTTTTAAAATGTGGACTGTAACAACACCCCGCCCCCCCACACACAATGAGAAAAAGATAAACGTGAAGATTAATATATTTGTGTAAAACAAAATGCTTATGTACTCCCACTCATGTCAAGAAATAGATCACTATTCGTTTTTCAGAAAAGTTGTCTTCCTAAGATGTGGCAATGGGCTTTATAGCTCTGATAGTAGATAAAAGCAGAGAAATCAATTAAACTACAAACTTTTTTTTAGTATTACTTTTTTTAATTTTTAATTTTTGTGGGTACATAATAGTTGCATATATTTACGGGGTACATGAGGTACTTTGATATCAGACATGCAATGTGTAATAATCACATGATGGAAAATGGGGTATCCATTCCCTCAAATACTGATCTTTTGGATTATAAAGAATCCAATTATGCTCCTTTAGTTTTAAAAATATATACAATTAAATTATTATTGACTATATCACTCTATTGTGCCATTGCCGTTGAATACTAGGTCTCATTCGTTCTTTCTATTCTTTTTGTACCCATTAACCATCCCCACCTCTCCCTCGACCCCTGCTACCCTCACAATTTCTGGTAACCATCCTTCTATTCTCTATATCCATGAGTTCAAATGTTTTGATTTTTAGCTCCCACAAATAAGTGAGAGCATGCAAAGTTTGTCTTTCTGTGCCTGATCCATTTCACTTAACATAATGACCTCCAGTTCCATCTACGTTGTTGCAAATGACAGAGCCTCATTATTTTTCATGGCAGAATAGTACTCCATTATGTATATGAACCATATTTTTTTGTTCATTCATTATTGATAGACACTTAGGTTACAAACTATTTTAATTTTTTTTCTACAGACAAACCCACAGTCGTGCAAAGGAATGTGTGTGTGCACAGGTATTCATTATAGCATTTTTTTGGTAATGAGCAAAAGATCAAAAGCAATTTTAATGTTCATTCATATGCGACAGGTCAGATTAAATTTTGTTACATTCATCCAATAAAATGCAATGCAAAAATTAAAAAGAATGAGGATTTTTGAGAATATAGAGACAGAAGGAACACTTTCTAACTCACAATAAATCCATAATCACCCCAATAACCAAATCCATTTAAAGACATTACAAGAAAACAAAACTACAGACCAATAACTCTCATGAACATAGATGCAAAAATTCTCAAAAACCTAGTAGCAAATCAAACCCGAAAATGTCTAAACTATTATAGTCTAAGGTATAAAACAAAGTATAAAAATTATTCATGCCAGGTATGCAAGTCTAGTTCAAATTTCAAACATTAATTAATATAATCAATTACATCAACAGACTAATGAGAAAACTACATAGTTATATCAGTAGAGGCAGAAAAAGTATTTGACAAAATTCAACACCCATTCATAATTTTTAAAAATGCTCAGTAATCTGGGAATAAAGAGAAACTTCCTCAATTTGATAAATAATGCCTACAAAAGAATCCTACAGCTAACATTATACTTAACAGTGGGAAACTTGAAGCTTTTCCACTAAGGACAGGAAGAAGGCAAGGGTATCTTCTCTCACATTGGTTTTCAGCATTGCTGAAGTCTTAGCTAATTCAATTAGAAACAAACTAAAAAGGTATGCGTATTGGAAAGGAAGAAAAAAAAACCTATTTTATTCAAAATCGACATGATCATCTATGCAGAAAATCCAAAAGAATGGACAACAAACATTCCTGGAAGTAATAAGTGATTATAGCAGGGTTGCAGAGTACAAAAAAAAAATATATATATATATATATATATCACTTTCCTAGCTACCAGCAGTGAGCAAATGGAATCTGAAATTAAAAACACGATACTATTTACATTCTCTCCCTCAGAAATGAAACACTGAGTACAAATCTGACAAAATATGTACAAGATGTATATGAGAAAAACTACAACAGTTTGATGAAAGAAATTATAGAAGAACTGAAGAAATTGAGAGATATTCCATGTACAGGACTAGGAAGATTCAAGATTGTCAGGATGCCAAGCTTTGGATTCAATACAATCCCAATAAAAATTCCAACAATGTGTTTTGTGAATATAACAAACTGATTCTAAAGTTGTCAGTGTTCTGGATTTTGGCCATTTCTGATAGGAGTAGGGTGGTATCTCATCGTTTTAACTTGCATTTCCCTGGAAAAATACCCAGCATAGCCAACATAATATTGAACCAGTATAGCCAACATAATATTGAACCAGTATAGCCAACATAATATTGGACAAGAAGAGCAAAGTTGGAGGACTGACACCATCTGATTTCAAGACATACTGTAAAGCTACAGTAATCAAGACAGTGTACTACAGGCAAAAGAACAGACAAATAGATCAATGGAACTGAATAGAGAGCCCAGAAATAGACTCACATTAATATCGTCAAGTGATCTTTATCAAAGGAGCAAAGGCAATTCAGTGGAGAAAAGATAGTCTTTTCAACAAACGGTTCTGGAATGACTAGACATCCATGTGCAAAAAAGTAAATTTAGAAACAGACCTTATGTGCTTCACTAAAATTAACTTAAAATGGATCAAAGACCTAAATGTAAAAGACAAAACTATAAAACACCTAGAAGATATATAGGAGAAAATCTAGATGACGTTTGGTTTGGCAATGACTTTGTAATTACAAAACAAAAGGCATAATTCATGAAAGAAAGAATCAAGAAGGCAATTCTTATGAAAATTGAAAATTTCTGGCTGGGCATGGTGGCTCACACCTGTAATCCCAGCACTTTGGGAGGCTGAGGTGGGAGGATAGCTTGAGCCCAGGAATTTGAGACCAGCCTGGGTGACAAAGTGAGACCCCCATCTCTACAGAAAATAAATGATTAGCTGGGCATAGTGGTGCATACCTGTAGTCCTAGCTACTCGGGAGGAAGAAGTGGGGGATCACTTGAGATCATGAGGTTGAGGCTGCTGTGAGCTGTGATGGTGCCACTGCATTCCAGTGTGGGTGACAGAGTGAGACTCTGTCTCAAAAAAAAAAAAAAAAAAAAAAAAATTTGCTCTGTGTGGGAGTATTGCAAAAGACATATCAGATGAAAGACTGTTATCCGAAATATGCAAAGAACCCCTAAAACTCAACAATAAGAACACAGAAAGCCCATTTTAAAAATGGGCCAAGCCCTTCACAGGCACCTCAAGAAAGAAGATATACAGATGCCAGGTTAACATATGAGAGGGTGATCCACATCACATATCATCAGGGAAATGCAAGTTAAAACAATGAGATACCACCCGGGTATCTTTGGCCAAAATCTACCTATTATTCGCCATTTCTACCTATCTTTGACCATTTCTACCTATTAGAAATGGCGAAAATCCAGAACACTGACAAAACCAAATGCTGGCAAAGACATGAAACATCCTCATTCATTATTGATGGGAAGGCAAAATGATACAGCCACCTTGGAAGAGCGTTTGGCAGTTTCCCATGCAACTAAACATAGGCTTACCATACAATCCAGCAGTCATGTTCTTTGGTATTTATCCAAACAAATTATAAACTTCTGTCCACATAAAAACCTGCACGTGGATGTTTGTAGCATCTTTATTTATAATTGCCCAATTGGGAAGCAACCAAGATGTTTTTCAGTAGGTGAATGGATATATAAATGATGGTTCATCCAGAGAGTGGACATGATTCAATTCTAAAAAGAAATGAGCTATCAGTCTATGAAAAGACATGGAGGAAACCAAATGCATCCTGACTAAATGAGAGATGCCAATCGTAAAAGGCTACATAATGCATGATTTCTACTATATGACATCCGGGAACAGGAAAAAACTATCAACACAAAGAAAATATCAGTGGTTTCCCGGGGATGGGGAGGAGGGAGGGGTGAATAGGCAGAGCACAGAGGATTTTTAGGGCAATGAAATGAGTCTGTATGATACTGTAATGGTGAATACAGGTCATTATACATTTGTCCAAACCCACTGTATTAGTCTGTTTTCATACTGCTATAAAGAACTGCCTGAGACTGGGTAATTGAGAAAGGAAAGAGGTTTAATTGACTCAGAGTTCAGCATGGCTCGGGAGGCCTCAGGAAACTTGCAATCATGGCAGAAGGCGAAGGGGAAAGAAGCCACCTTCTTCACAAGACAGCAGGAAGCAGAATTGCCCAGTGAAGGGGGAAGAGCCCCTTATAAAACCATCAAGATCTCATGAGAACTCAGTCACTACCACAAGACCATCATGAAACTGCCCCAGTAATTCAATTACCTCCACCTGCTGTCTTCTTTGACACGTGGGGATGATGAGGATTACAATTCAAGATGAGATCTGGGTGGGGATGGAAAGCCTAACCATATCACCCACTGAATGTAAAACACCAAGAATGAACCCTAATGGAAACTGTGGGCTTTGGATTAATGATGTATCTATGTAGGTCTAGCAACTGTGAGAAATGTATTACTCTGGTGGGGGATGTTGATAATGAGAGGAGTTGTGCATGCGTGGAGGCAGTGGGTTTATGGGAAATCTCTGTATTTTCTTCCCAATTTGCTGTGAAGCTAAAATTGCCCTAAAAAATAAACTCTAGGCCAGGCACGGTGGCTCATGCCTATAATCCTAGCACTTTAGGAGGGCAAGGCAGGAGGATTGCTTGAGCTCAGGAGTTCAAGACCAGCCTGGGTGACTTGGTGAAACCCTGTCTTTACAAAAAATACAAAAATTAGCTGGGCATGGTGGCACAAGCCTGCAGTCTCAGCTACTCAAGAAGCTGAGGTGGGAGAACCACCTAAACCTGGGAAGTCAAGGCTGCAATGAGCTGTCACTCCAGCCTAGGTGACAGAGTGAAACCCTGTCTCAATCAATCAACCAATCAATCAATAAACACTCTGCTAATAAAATAATGAGGCAGCCCCTTATGTACTAATATGATACTATTTTTGTATCTTATTGCTTGGAATTTACCCACATCTGACTGGAAGGATGACTGAGAAAATGATTATTTTAGCTAAATGAATTGCTGCCCACATTTGTTAATAAAGTAGGGGGAAGAATATTGGGTAGGCAGCTGGCAGTCTCCAGGGGAGCTTACACCTTTGGGTACTCAACATTCTCTACACTCTTCTCCCCAAACAGAAAAAGTGCTCTTGTTCTTCCTATGGGCACTATCCCCAGAGTTTTATTTTGGACTTCCAGATTCAAGCAAGTCTAGAAATGTTTGTTGGTGGCGAATGTCCCATAAACACCAAGAATCCTCAGCTTCTGAAGACCCCAGTATTCAAGGGTGCAATGGGAACTGAGAATCCACAGTGACAACTTCCAGTGAAGAAAAGAAAAATGGGGAGGATGCAGCAGGCCCTGTTCCACTGCACTTAACCAAGGCCAGTAGGAAGGAAAGTAAGACTCCTCTCTCCTGGCAGTGGAGGAAGGCTGTTAATTAGCCAATCCAGAAGCCCTAATTCTCCTGTCTCAAGGTCATACGCTGTGCTTGGTTCCTGGTTTTTCCTTCTTGCATTTTCTCCTTGTTCCTTATTTTCTTTGGCCACAACTTAGTTGGACATTAAAGGGTATACTTTTCTTAGGAACTGGAAAGCATTTATAGGAGTCAAGAATGCAAATGAAAGCCGGGCGCGATGGCTCAAGCCTGTAATCCCAGCACTTTGGGAGGCCGAGACGGGCGGATCACAAGGTCAGGAGATCGAGACCATCCTGGCTAAAACAGTGAAACCCCATCTCTACTAAAAAATACAAAAAACTAGACGGGCGAGGTGGCGGGCGCCTGTAGTCCCAGCTACTTGGGAGGCTGAGGCAGGAGAATGGCATAAACCCGGGAGGCGGAGCTTGCAGTGAGCTGAGATCCGGCCACTGCACTCCAGCCTGGGCGACAGAGCGAGACTCCGTCTCAAAAAAAAAAAAAGAATGCAAATGAACTAAGTAAACTTCTCTGCTTTGGAAATGTTGGAAATGCAAATAACTTTAATGGAAACAGGAGGGAAAACGAGAGGAAATGTGACTGAGTAAAAACAGTGGAGTGAGTGAGGACGCTGATAACAGGACTGCCTCATATTCGCGTAGAGTTGTGTCTTTTGTTAGCGCGTCCGGAGGGTATGTTCCGCACCGAAGGACCATTTCTAAGTGGTTATTTCCTGAAAGCAAAGTAAAGGGCTGAGTACTCTTGTGGGTTGATTTATTTCAAAACAAAGGCGTGAGGCAACAGTTAGCCACGGTACTTTCCTTAAAGCAGAAGCTCAAAACCAGAAATTCATAAAAAAGTAAACCACATGAGAATTTCTAAATACTGTGTGCTTGAGGATGGGTGTTTACTGGACATGGTCTGGTTCGTGTAATGTGGATTGGAGATAATTTTGATTTGATATGAAAAGCTCTCACTTAACACCTAGGTGATACTATTGTTTATTGATTTATTTATTCAATGAATATTTAATAAATGTCTATTACGTATCAGACAGTATTTTACACATAGAGGATGAGGTTCAATCAGCAAACCATACAGACCAAAATCCCTGACTTCAGAGAGCTTACATTTTCATTGTTTAAAAGAAATCACACCTCCAAAGGCTGTGCTCTAGGATAATAACAAGAAGAAGAAGAACAAAAATCAGAAATCAATCAATAAATAAAAGAAAGCATTTCAAGTTTCATGCTTTTTATTTTCAGACAAAGTCTCACTCTTGTTCCCCAGGCTGGAGTGCAATGGCACAATCTTGGCTCACTGCAACCTCCACCTTCCGGGTTCAAACAATTCTCCTGCCTCAGCCTCCCAAGTAGCTGGGATTACAGGTGTGTACCACCATGCCTGGCTAATTTTTGTATTTTAAGTAGAACCGGGGTTTTACCATGGTGGCCAGGCTGGTCTCGAACTCCTGACCTCAGGTGATCTGCCTGCCTCAGCCTCCCAAAGTGCTGGGATTACAGGCATGAGCCACCGTGCCCGGCCAAGTTTCATACTGTTTTATAACTTTTAAACAGTTATTATACTATTTCATGCTGATGAGTTTGACAGTTTGAATGAAATGGCCAAATTCCTTAAAACTCACAGTTCACCAAAACTGACAGTTAGGAAAAAACAAAAAACAAAAAAACAGAAGAGTCTAATGACTGTTAAAGAAAACAAACCTGTTATTAAAAATCTTCCCAGAAAGAAAACACAAGACCAAGTTGGCTTCACTGGTGAGTTTTTCTGAATATTTAATGAAGACATAACATCAGAAAACAGAATCAGAGGAATTACTTCTCAATTCCTTTTAAGAGACCATTACAAGTTTGATGTAAAACTTAGCAAGGATAGTAGAAAAAGTGAAATAACAGAACCATTTTTATATAAACATAAACACAGAAATTCTAACCAACTCTTGTGAGATATAAATATTTAAAGTATATCAGGACTAAGTGTGGTTTATTCCAGGAATTCAAGAGTAGTTTAACATTCAGAACTTAATGAACATTATTTATGATGATTTACATAAAAGAAGAAGAAGAATATGACCAACTTAATACATGTAGAAACTGCATTTGATAAAATACAACGTCCATTCATGATGTAAGAAAAAGAAACAGAAAACTCTTAGCAAACTAAAAATAGAAGAAAACTTCCATAGTCTGATTTTTAAAAATAGCTATAAAAAACCTACAGCAAACATTCTACTTTGTACTTTAAAGTCTTCCCCTTATTATGCGCTATCTCATCTAAGTCTTACAAATCCCCACCACTCTTTCTCTTCTGTTTCCCGCCTCCACTTACCCGGGTATAGGCAGAAGTCCAAAAAACCAAAAATAACACTAATATTATAGTAGCCTGACTGTCTATTTCTTAGCCCCAAATCGGGGACACAAAAGCATTTTTCCTGAATAAATACTTGAACTGTGCATCCTTGAATGCCTCAATATGACTCAAAGGTAGATCAAGCTGGAACTGGCATTAGGGTAGGATCAACAGAACTCAAAATAACCCTGACCCCATCCTCACATTGCCTGTAACTCAGTCTCTGCAGGAGGTGAAGCAGAATTGGCAGCCGTGTCATTGGTTGGGGCTGAGTCCTCAGACAGGGCCCTCTCCAGACTGGTGGGCAGGGAGTGGATCAGTCTCTCTCGGAAGTCCTGGCCCACAAAGACATAGAGCATGGGGTTGAGGCAGCTGTTGAAGAAGGCGAGGGAGCTCGTTGGGTTAACCAGGATATCAATGATTTTGTACTTGCCCTCGAGCAACATCTCTTTGAGCCAGACGGTGCTCAGAAGGGCAACCAGTTGAAAGGGGAACCAACAAATGAAGAAAGAAGCCACCACAGCAGTGAGGACCCGTAAGGGACGGCTGGATTTAATCATGCCCTTTTTGTGGATCTTGGCTGCAATGAGCCCATAGCAGATGGCAACAATGGACATCGGCATACTAAAGCCAATGACAAACCGGATAATCCCTCTGGCTGTCAGCATGGTAATGGCTACATTCTTCCTCTTCTCAGGGGTGTCACCCCAGGATGCAAAGTTGAAAGTACAGTACGTGTCCCCATTTGGAATAGTTACTGTAGTCAAAAAGAGGAAAACTGGCAAGGTAAGGACTAGGGCAAGAATCCAAGGTCCGATGATCACCTTCATGGCCAGACTCACGGTGCGGTGGTTCTGGGCCCAGACTGGATGCAGGACACAAATGCAGCGGTCCAGTGCAATGAAACCAATCAAGAAGACACTTCCAAAGAGGTTGATGTCCACCACGATGTGAATTAACTTACACAGGAACCAGCCAAAAGGCCATTTTTCTCCCATGGCCATAGAGACAATGAGGAATGGTAACGTGGCCGTGAAAGAAAAGTCAGCCAGGGCCAGGTTCAGGTAACAGATGGTGGTGACTGTGCGTGTCATCCGGAATCCAGCCACCCAGATCACAAGCCCATTGCCCAGGACCCCGAGGACAAAGGTGACCCCAAGCACCACCAACGGGAGGATCTGCAGAACAGTGTAGCCAGCAGACTCATAGGACGCTTCTTCATGCTCATTCAGAGGAGTGGAGAGGTTGGTTTCCATCTTGCCCGCACCTGAAACATTCCAACAATGGCCATTTCTCAGCTGTGGAACCATCTTACAGCATCTGTATTTATAGCTCACATCAACTTCCACTAAATCTCCCACTCCTACCAGGAGACCCACTCTATCTACTAAGCCTTGTTGACAATGGTGCTATGGAATTGGCATTCTCTTGGATGCTCCTTTGGGAAGGGATAGTCCTCCATATTCCCATCATTATCAATATGCACTTCACTTATCGGGCTGATCACTTCACCAAGAGGATTACAAGGCTCTGTCCACCAGCAAAAATACTGATCTTATGTTGTACGGACAATGGAAAATCGAGCATAGGCAGCCTCAGTATTGTGAGGAAGGCATAAGACTCAGAGTCAGAAGGTTCACATCTGTGTCTCCCATTACTCAATGCAAACATGCTGGCAAGCTCTGCAACCTCTTTCAGCCCCAGGTTCTTCCAGTCTCCCAACTCCTGACCCTCACAGATGTGAGAACCCTTGACCTATTGCTTGGCTAGTACTCAAGATAAAGTTGAAGGGTTTGGCTTGAGGTTATTGTTGAAGAGAATCTTGAGAAGTCACCGGTAATATGTAGTAGTATGTTATATCCTGAGGATTCTGCACTAGGGGAAGTCAGCAAAGAGAGTTCTATCTCTGCTTTCTACCCTCTGCTTTTTCCTGTCCCTGCTTGATGTGGAGCTCATCTCTGTTTGGAATGCAAATAATCAGTACCGATTTGTATAGCTTTGGTGTCTGTGGGATACAGACTCTGAGAATAATAAGCCATATTAATACTTGTAATAGAGACTATGCATTGTGTTAATTACTACATATGGGATCCAGTTTGGCTTACATAACAGCTGTGTAATATTCATTACTTCTAGTTTTCATTAGAAGAAATTAAAGCTCAGGGCAATTGTGAAATGTGTTGAAGGTCACTTAGGTAGTAGATAATAGATTAAGGACTTCAGTTCAGCTTGGTCTGACTTCTAAACCCTTACTCTTGACAGATATTGCTGGTTGCCCACCCAGCAACTGTTCCCCATTCTTCTCTGCTCAAAAAACCACAATCGTGTGTTTAGTTACTCACCCTGAAGAGAAGGTGTCCTTTCTCCATGTTGGGAATAAATCTTGACTAGTTTAATTAGCACTAACGAGAATTCCTTTTACTTTGCAAGGGATTGCTTTAGCAGTGGACATGTGACTGAATTGTGGACAATAACATTGTAAGAATATAACCTGCAGAACTTCTCAGATCAAGTTTTGTTGTTTTTTTTTTTCTTTTAAGAACAAAAATCCAAAACATGTAGTGCCTGCCTCTGGTCCGGGTCACATCTGTAATTTTTGTATCCAATTCAACACAAAGTCCCATGCCACTTGAGCACATTTTCTTGTTTTTTTTTTTTTTTTTCTCCTTGAAACAGAGTCTTGCTCTGTGACCCAGTCTGGAGTGCAGTGGCAGGATCTCGGCTCACTACAAGCTCCGCCTCCCGGGTTCATGCCATTCTCCTGCCTCAGCCTCCTGAGTAGCTGGGACTACAGGTGCCCGCCACCATGCCCAGCTAATTTTTTGTATTTTTTTTTTTTTTAGTAGAGACGGGCTTTCACCGTGTTAGCCAGGATGGTCTCGATCTCCTGACCTCGTGATCTGCCCGCCTCGGCCTCCCAAAGTGCTGGGATTACAGGCATGAGCCACCGCGCCCAGCCCACTTGAGCACATTTTCTTATGCTGTGGTCTGTGGACTTTACCAGAAACATCCAGGCTGCCTGTTAAAATTGTATTCATTATCCTTAGCAAACTAGTACAGGAACAGAAAACCAAATACCACATGTTCTCACTTATAAATGAGAGGTAAATGATGAGAACACATGGACGCAAAGAGGAAAACACTGGGGCCTACCAGAAGGTGGAGGGTGGGAAAAGGGACAGGATCAGGAAAAATAAGTAGTGGGTATTAGGCTTAATACCTCAGTGATGAAATAATCTGTACAATAAACCACCAGGATACAAGTTTACCTATATAACAAACCTGCACATAAACCCCTGAACTTACAATGAAAATGAAAAACAATTATATCCATAAATCTCACTCTGGAATCTGTTTGTATAAAAGCCAGGATGATTTGTTATGGCCATGAGAATCTGAGAATCATCTCAGACTGGGCTATTCAGCATCTTTAAGAGAAATAGCAATTCCCTAGCACTTGTTCATATCTAATGCTCATAACATTGTGAAACAGCCGTCACATCCGAGGGAATTCGTGGCCTGGGGACTCCTGTAGTTTTTCAGCATCATGCCCAGCCAGTCAGTGGAGGCAGCAAGATATGGAAACCAAGATGAAGAACTCCAGAGCCACTGCCTTTGCATACGGAAGTCCTGCCTTTGAAAGGGGTTCCCCCAAGATTACTAGGATAGGGCTATGCCCCAGTCTGATGATTTTTAGCCTTCTTCCTTTCACTTATTTCCTTCTTTTCCTCCTGCTATTACCAGTGAGTTTCACTGAGGTCTTCTTCCATGGGACATTATTTAATGTAGCTCAGGGTTTCTCAACCTTGGCACCATTGACATGTGGGTCTGGGTAATTCTTTGTTGTGGTAGACCGTTCTGGACACAGTAGGATGTTTAGCAGCACCCCTGGCCTCTATCCACAGATACCAGTAGCAACTCCTTCTCCAGAAATGACAATCAACAGGTTCCATAAACATTGTCAAAGGTCCCCTCAGAGGCAAAGTCACCCCCAACTGAGAGTCACTGTTATAAAGAATACTGGGCTCGGCCGAGTGCAGTGGCTTACGCTAGTAATCCCAACACTTTGGGAGGCCAAGGAAGGTGGATTGCCTGAGGTCAGGAGTTCCAGACCACCCTGGGCAATATGGTGAAGCCCCGTCTCTACTGAAAATACAAAAAATTAGCCGGGCCTGGTGGCTCGCGCCTGTAGTCCCAGCTACTTGGGAGGCTGAGGCAGGAGAATCGCTTGAACCCGGGAGGCGGAGGTTGCAGTGAGCCGTGCCACTGCACTCCAGCCTGGGAGACAGAGCGAGACTCTGTCTTAAAAAAAAAAAAATACTGGACTCTGGAGTCAGCTAGATCTCTCTTCTAATCTCATCTGTGATGTCTCCTCACTATGAGTTCTTAGTGACATCTCTTTAAGCCTCAGTTTTCTGCTCTGCAGAACGAGGACAATTTTATGGTGAAGTCTAACTTTCGGGTGAAGATTAAGTGAGAATAGACATGGAAATCTTTTAGGCTAGACTGAGTACATCTATGACACATGGGTACTCTTGGCCTTCACCAGGCTGTGTGCTCTGTCCTGGGGCTCAATCCATTATGAAGCTCAAGGTCAGGACAAGAACGATGCTCAGAGCAATAGTTGCTTCTACGTATGAACATTATCCACACGCCAAGAGCTTCTCCTTTAGCCCTAACGACGCCTCTCACAGGATGTGTGGATGGGCTGTGTTAATATGTGTAAGCACTGAGCACACCCTGAGACACGGTGAATATTGACTAATCTTAGTGATATTAGGTTGGTGCAAAAGTAACTGCGGCTTTTGCCGTTGAAAATAATAGCAAAAACAGCAATTACTTTTGCAGCAACCTAATAATTAGTATAACCATTGTACAGACAAGGAAGTTAAGATGGGCTTAGATGGGCTACGTTAATTGTTCAACGTTCCCAGGTAGAAAGAGGTAGAGCCAGAATTGGAGCTCAGCCAGACTGATTACAACAGAATTGTGCTGTTAACCCTTTTCCACCCCATAGTTCCTCAACAGACTCAGATTTTCTCTATCCACCCTCCAAACATTCTACGAGGCACTTAGGAGACATGATCTATCCATAATCTCAAATTCATTTTAAAATGTTGATACAGGCTGGGCGTGGTGGCTCACACCTGTAATCCTAGCACTTTGGGAGGCCAAGACAGGTGGATCACTTGAGGTCACGAGTTCGAAACCAGCCTGGCCAACATGGTGAAACCCTGCCTCTACTAAAAATACGAAAATTAGCTGGGCATGGTGGCGGGTGCCTGTAATCCCAGCTACTTGGGGGGCTGAGGCAGGAGAATGACTTGAGTCCGGGAGGTAGAGGTTGCAGTGAGCCCAGATTGTGACACTGTACTCCAGCCTGGGCAAAAGAGCGAGACTCCGTCTCAAAAAAACAACAAAAAAAATGTTGATACAACAAGGAAGGATAATTATGAAATGACAGGTGGGGATAGATTAACAAGGCAAAAATTGCAAAGTTTTAGGTCCACCCTAGTTGTAACATAAGGAGAAGAACCGTGAACCACAGGTGATACCTGTACTGATTATGAGGGCTACTATTTGGTGAGTCCTTAATATGTGCCAGTCACTGTATATTTTATCATCTCTGATTACAACATCCTTGCTTTGGGACAAGTGCCGTCCTTGCATAATATGTAGGAAAGTACGGCTCAGAGAGGGGAAGTGACTTGCGCGATTATTGAGGGTTGCAATTGAATTTATGACCATAGATGTCAAATGAAAACTCAGCAGTTCCTCATTAGGTTACTCTACTTCTCCAGCGCGCTTGCTATCCCACACCTTACTTATTTCAGTCCTGCTTTCTCCAAAAAATACCTCATTTACTGTGTTTTTCCCACTCCCAGCAGATGCTGTTGACTGACATTATAATGAGAAAATGGTAATAACTAGATGTGAAATTTTCAACCTTTTCTCCCCTGACCCTCAGTCTACCCGCCCCTGTCACTGTGAATAAAGACTTCTTGTTCTTTCCAATAATTTCCCTCCCTACATGGGCCGGGGATGCCCTCTCACCTTCCCACAAACCTTCCCCCTGCATTTGTCCTTCCATTTTCTGCCAAAACCGAACCCTCAAGATTTTATTTCTACTAGATCATTCTCACTATGACATAAACATTATCCTATCCCCTCCCTATAAAAAGAAACTATTCTTGGCTGGGTGCAGTGGCTCACGCCTGTAATCCCACCATTTAGGGAGGTTGAGGCGAGTGGATCACTTGAGGCCAGGAGTTTGAGACCAGACTGGCCAACATGGTGAAATCCCATCTCTACTAAAAATACAAAAATTAGCCAGGTGTGATGGCGCACACTGGTAATCCCAGCTATTTGGGAAGCTGAGGCAGGAAGACCTCTTGAACCCTTGAAGGCGGAAGTTGCAGTGAGCTGAGATCGCACCACTGCCCTCCAGCATGGGCGACAGTGAGTCTGTCTCAAAAACAAAAAAATAAAACAAAACAAAACAAAAACAAAATAAAAACCACCCCCAAAAAACAACTGTTGGGAGCAAACCCCCCCAAAAACTGGCCATAAACAAAATCTCTGCAGCACTATGGCATGTCCATAATGGCCCTAATGCCCAAGCTGGAAAGTTGTGGGTTTATGGGAATGAGGACAAGGAACACCTGGCCCCCCCAGGGCGGAAAACCGTTTAAGGCATTCTTAAACCACAAACAATTAGCATGAGCGAACTGTGTCTTAACGGGGTGTTCCTGCTGCAGTTAACTAGCCCAACCTATTCATTTAATTCAGCCCATCCCTTCGTTTCCCATAAGGGATACTTTTAGTTAATTTAGTATCTATAGAAACAATGCTAATGACTGGTTTGCTGTTAATAAATATGTGAGTAAATCTCTGCTCGGGGCTCTCAGCTCTGAAGGCTGTGAGACCCCTGATTTCCCACTTCACACCTCTATATTTCTGTGTGTGTGTCTTTAATTCCTCTAGCGCCGCTGGGTTAGGGTCTCCCCGACCAAGCTGGTCTCGGCAAACAACCAAAAAGATCCTTGGACTATATTCCTCTCCGGTGTTAACCCTATTTCTCCTAAGAGAATTCTTTCTGTGAAAAGAATTTGCAGCCAGATTTTGGAAGGAGTTGTCTGTGTTTGCTCCCTTAGACTCCTTGCTTCACTTTTTCTCCTGAATCCAGTCTGTATTGACTCCAGTCCTTAGCACTGACCCATGGTGCATTTTCCTGAGGATGCTTATGACCTCAAGGCTGCAAATGCAGTGGCTGCAAATCCATCTTGGTTCTTATCTCAATATCTTCGTGATATAGAACCCATTGGATCTCTTCCTTCTCCTTAAATCACGTTTTTTCTGTGCCATGAGATGATAAATGTACACACAACACACTTTCACCTGCCTTTAAATCTCAGTTGGCCATCTCTTTTCAGTCCCCTTTGCTAGTATTTTCTGCTCTAAGTTTGACTCTAAATTTAGGAGTATCCTGCAGCTTTTACTTGTTCCCCACCTCTTTTATCTCTATATAGTCTTTCTACAGGTGATATTATCCAGTTTCAGGGCTTAAAATATCATGCTGTCTTTTCATCTAAATTATCAGCCTTGGCTTCTCTCTGGTGCTCCAGTCTGATATAACCTCTCCCCACGGGAGTCCCGTAGACACTCCAAACCTAACGTGGCTCAACCAAACAGTTGATTGTCTCATCCTCCCAAACCTGCCACTCTTCCAATATTTTGTGTCTATTTGAGTTTAAACATTCAGTTGTTAAAGCTTCCAAACTAGAACTTATCTTTCATTTTCCTTTCTCTCACCACAATGCCATCCAAGTCCTATTAATTCTATCTGCAGAACCTGCTGAATGCACAACCAGAGCCATCTCCATCTCCACAACCTGTGTCCATGGTCCTGTCAGGCAGGAATGTTTGCACCAACTTTGCAAATAGCTTGTTCCTGGTCCTGCTTTTCCCTGCCCTACAATCCAATCTCCAGAAGAAAACCAAATGAGCTTTTTAAAAGTTCAGAAAGGGCCAGGCACAGTGGCTCACTCCTGTAATCCCAGCACTTTGGGAGTTCGAGGCAGGCGGGTCACCGGAGGTCGGGAGTTCGAGACCAACCTGGCCAACATGAAGAAACCCCATCTCTACTAAAAATACAAAAGTAACCGGGCGTGGTAGCACATGCCTGTAATTCCAGCTGCTCAGAGGCTGAGGCAGGAGAATCGCTTACACGAGGGAGGCGGAGATTGCAGTGAGCCCAGATTGCGCCATTGCACTCTAGCTTGGGCAAAAAGAGCAAAACTCTGTCTCAAAAAGAAAAAAACAAAAACAAAAAAACGCCCAATAAGGGCCAGCATGGTGACATGCCTCCCAGAACTTTGGGAGGCCAAGGTGGGTGGATCACCTGAGGTCAGGGATTCGAAACCAACCTGCCCAACATGATGAAACCCCAACATGATGAAACCCCATCTCTACTAAAAATACAAAAAGTAGCTGGGCGTGATGGTGGGAGCCTGTAATCCCAGGTACTCGGGAGGCTGAGGCAGGAGAATCGCTTGACCCTGAGAGGCAGAGTTTGCAGTAAGCCGAGACTGCACTACTGCACTTCAGCCTGGACGACAGAGCAGACTCTGTCTCAAAAAAAAAAAGTCCAATAAAATGGTGACGTTCTTTTCTTTTCTTTTCTTTTTTGAGATGGAGTCTCGCTCTGTCGCCCAGGCTGGAGTGCAGTGGCCGGATCTCAGCTCACTGCAAGCTCTGCCTCCCAGGTTTAGGCCATTCTCCTGCCTCAGCCTCCCAGGTAGCTGGGACTACAGGCGCCTGCCACCTCGCCCGGCTAGTTTTTTGTGTTTTTTAGTAGAGACAGGGTTTCACCGTGTTAGCCAGGTTGGTCTCGACTCCTGACCTCGTGATCCGCCCGTCTCGGCCTCCCAAAGTGCTGGGATTACAGGCTTGAGCCGCCGCGCCCGGCCTGTGATGTTATTTTCAACACCTTCCAATGGCTTCCAAACTTCTAACTTACCCTTATCTTAAGTTCCCTCAAGCACCCCTGGACCTGCCCTGTGCATCCCTCAGATCTTATCTCTGCACTCTCGTGGGGCACACTGTGCTCCACCCACAGCAGGCTCTGATTCCTTGAACATGCGACTCATTGTCATCTCAGGGCTTCTGCCTTCTCTGTTCCTTCTGCCTACAGTGCTCTTCCTCTTAAGCTTCTCACACCTGGCTCCTTCACATGTTTATTTATTTATCTTTGAGGTAGAGTTTCACTCTTCTCGCCCAGGCTGAAGTGCAATGGCGCAATCTTGGCTCACTGCAACCTCCGCCTCCTGGATTCAAGCGATTCTCCTGCCTCAGCCTCCTGAGTAGCTGGGATTACAGGCTCCCACCACTACGCCCGGCTATTTTTTGTTGTTGTCGTTTTCTGTATTTTTAGTAGAGACGGGGTAATGCAAGCCCTAAATGCTAGCCACACACGTGACTTACAACTTTCTAGTAGCCATATTAAAAAAATAAAATCACTAGGGGAAATTAATTATAATAATATGTTTCATTTAACCCCACAAATAAAAAAAAATCACTGGAACATATAACCAAAATTAAAGTCATTAACGAGATAAGTTGTATTATTTTGATCATACTAGTGATTAAACTACACTAAGTATATTTCACACCTAAGCACATTTCAGATCAAGATAGAAACATAAGCACTCAAAAGTTGTCTGTGGCAAGTGGATACTCCATTAACAGCACTGCTCTAGAATTTAGGAGGTGTTTGCCAGAGAGCAGGAGTTCCAACGATAAATTTTAAATTGTCAGTCCCCAACTTACCAGCAGCTAAGCTCCTCTTCCTGTGTGTTTCTTGGCTTCCTGTGGAGTAACACAAGCTCTAAGGGCTTTTACAGAGACTACTGAATGATGGGGGAGGGACAATGGAGCTGGAACCAATCCCCTAACAGAAACTCAGGAAATCTTATAATTTTCAGAAGACACCTTGGGTATGTTGTCAGTGGACTCTTCTTGGAAACCTATGTGTCTGAATGTTCCTTCATCTCTAGCTTTCTGTGAGAGACTGGAGTTAATGCTTCCAAATGTCAAGGGTCAAGGAACCTGAACGTCCAGCCCTTCCTTCTTCAGTTTCATGAAAATGAAGGAAACAATTACTGAAGTGAGAAGAGTTTCAGCCATGTATTAAAGCCCGAATATGATAGTTAAGTCAAACTCAATTCTCGACTTATGCAGTCCTTCTGGCATCAAATGTGTGTGTCTGTTCCATATCAAGCAATTCTCCAATTCTCTGGGGACGCCACTGGGTATCTCACAATTCAATTCAGCTCTGACGCTGTCCACCTGGAGTTAGTGTCAGATCCCACAAGTTAAAGGGTTTACTCTCCCAAGACTGTCCTCACTTCAGACACCAATTCAAGTCCCAGGTGGCCACCTGTACTTCTGACTGACTGGCTGTAAATCGGGGGTGGGGGGATGTTTATAACCCCTTCCTCTGTTTTGATAATTTGTTAGAATGACTCACAGAACTAAAGAAGGCACATTACTGGCCGGGCGCTGTGGCTGTCACCTGTAATCCTAGCACTTTGGGAGGCCGAGGTGGGTGGATCACTTGAGGTCAGGAGTTCAAAACCATCCTGGCCAACATGGTGAAACCCCACCTCTACTAAAAATACAAAAAAAAAAGTTAGCTGGGCATGGTGGTAGGCACCTGTATTCCCAACTACTTGGGAGGCTGAGGCGGCAGAATCACTTAAACCCGGGAGGCAGAGGTTACAGTGAGCCGAGATTGCGCCACTGAAATCCAGCCTGGGCGACAGAGCGAGACTCCATCCAAAAAAAAGAAAAGAAGAAGGCACATTACCTACAGTTACTCATTTGCTCTCAATGGAGTTCACATATCAAGAAATAGGAGGTGGTAGGTATTGTATAGGTGCAGGTCTCTAAAGAGGTGCTTCCTTGCTGGCTGCTGGAGACATAGAGATCAATCAGGCATGGGCTCTGCGGACCACCTGAATAGAGGGGTGAGAATGCAGTGCTTAGTTACAATAGGGTGGGGGTATGTAGTGACAGGCAGATGCCTGGCTCCTTGTGGGATCCCCTAAAAAGGAACAACTAACTCAGATTCACGGATCTAGAGTCAATATCCGGAGGAGGGAACATCTAGGCTGAGTGTTAAAGACTCAGATAAAGGAGAAAAAATAATGCATTCTAGTCAGAGGGGAGTAAAAACCCCCAGGAAAGGGGTCACAAAAAAGCAGGTTACTTTTGGTTACTGGAGCATAGATGATGAGAGAGACAGCAATGAGCATTAAGTTTGTAGAGGGTGGCAGAGGCAATTTCTTGGATGGTCTTGAATGCTACAAAAAGAACTTGGAATTTCTCTTTAAGAACACGAAAAGCTTATGAAAAGAGGAGAGTGACTAGTCAGATGTATGCTTCCAAAAAACATTGTTCTAGAGTCCTCCTGCAAAGGGATGGCTCTGAGAATGTTCCCAGTTGGAGGCAGAGATCTTAAAGGGTAAGAAGTTGCCAGAGATCAAGGTGAACTTGTCGAATAGTTGCCTGTGCTGGAGTAGTGTGCTAGAGAGGAGGGGTAGTTTAGGGAGCGATTTCCAGGCCTGGTAGACTGTGCTTGGAGACCAGATGGCTCTGGAGAATGAGGAAGCATGAAGGGTCTTTATGAAGCCCACATTCATAATTCATGATTGCTGTATAACCACCCAAATCATAGCATGTAAAACAACCATTTCATTATGTTCATGGATTATGTGGGTTGGGAATTAGGATAAGGCACAGAGGAGATGCTTGTCTCTGCCACCCAAAACTCAAAGGTTTGGGGGTGACTAGAAGACTGGGTACTGAAGTCATCTGGAGCTCCTTCATTCACATGTCAGACGCCTGAGTTGGGATGACTCAAATGCTGAACGAGGCTGGGATTGCCCCAAGTGTCTACGGGCAGCCTCTCCAGCATGGTGGTCTCAGGGGAATCAGAGTCCCTGCACAATGGCTGCCTTCCCCAGAACATGTGTCCTAGGAGAACTGGAAGATGCTTCCTAACCGTTCTTGACCTAGCCTTGAAAGCTATGTGGAGTCATTTCTACCATATTCTTCGGTCAAAGTAGTCCCAACCCTACCCAGGTTCCAGGGCAGAGGGGATAGAATATGCCTGCCTTCCTCTCAGTGGAGGGAGTGTCCAAGAATATTGTGGCCATTTTCTTCAGAACCGTTGCACCAAGGTAACTGTGTGGATTTGGGGGCTGTCATTGAGATGAGAATCAATGAAAAGAAGCAGAGTGTTTAGTTTGCTAGAGCTGCCATAACAAAATACCATTGACTGGGTGGCTACAACAATAGAAATATATTTTCTCACAGTTTTATCAGCTGGAAGTATAAGATCAAGGTGTCAGCAGGGTTGATTCCTCCTGAGTCCTCTCTCCTTGGCTTGTAGATACCGCCGCCTCCTCATGTTTTCACCTAGTTTTCCCTCTGTGCCTGTCTGTGTCTGGATCTCCTCTTTTCATAAGGATATCAGTCATATTGAGTTGGGGCACACCTTAATGACCTCAGTTTCAGTTAACTACCTTTTTAAAGGTTGTATCCCCAAATACAGTCACATTCTGATGTGCTGGGGTGTATTAGTCAGTTCTCATGCTGCTAATAATGGCATGCCTGAAACTGGGTAATTTATAAAGGGAAGAGGTTTAATGGACTCACCGTTCCACATGGCTGGGGAGGCCTCGCAATCATGGCGGAAGGCAAAGGAAGAACAAAGGGATGTCTTACATGGCAGCAGGCAAAAGAGAATGAGAGCCGAGTGAAAGGAGAAACCCCTTATAAAATCATCAGATCTCGTGAGCCATATTCCCTACCATGAGAACATTATGGGGGAAAACTGCCCCCAGGAAACAATTATCTCCCACCTAGTTCCTCCCACATCACGTGGGAATTACGGGAGCTACAATTCAAGATGAGATCTGGGTGGGGACACAACCAAACCATATCATGGGGTTAGGGCTTCAACCTAAGAATTTGAAGGGGAGTGTGACACAATTTAGTCCTTGGAGTTGTGGGAGAAGGTGAGGAGAACAAAGGCTGGAGATGAGTTTGAAAGGAAACAGGAACACAAAATGATGTGTCTGGACATCAAGGGCAGGTCTGAGCTAGAGACAGGGATCTGGTGAATGTTAGCTGAGGTGTGGTTCAAGTTTTAAGTATGGATGGGTTCACCACAGAGAATGTGAAACAGCAGAAAGAGAGGTTTATGTAATTACTAAGATATCAATAATATCTATTGCACTGGAATTCATGCCAAGTGCTTTGTATCACTGATCTTATTTGTTCTGCTCCAGAAAACACCTCTGTAAGTATCATTGCTCTCAATTCACAGGTGAAGTGACTGGGACTCAGTGCAGTTAAATCAGGGGTCAAATCTAGTCCACCACTTGTTTTTTTATGGCCTGAGAGCCAAGAATGGCTTTAATGTTTCTTACCAGCTAAAGAAAATCAAATGAAGGGTATTTTGTGCCATGTAAAACTTATATGAAATCAATTGTAGTGTTTTAAATAAAGTTTTATTGACACATAGTCATGCTCATCGTTTACAACTTTGCTTGTGGCTGTTTTCAGGCTACAACAGCAGAGCCAAGGAGTTGTGATGGAGACCCCATGGCCTGCCAAACGAAATATATTGACTCTCTGGCCCTTTATAGGAAATGTTTGTGGCCCATTGCAGTGGTTTCCTCCTGTAATCCCAGCACTTTGGGAGGCCAAGGCGATCCATTGTTTGAGGTCAGGAGTTCAGGACCAGCCTGGTCAACATGGCAAAACCGCATCTCTACTTAAAAATTACAAAAATTAGCCAGGAGTGGCGGCAGGCACCTGTAATCCCAGCTACTGGAGAGGCTGAGGCAGGGAAATCGCTTGAACCTAAGAGGCAAAGCTGCAGTGAGCCAAGATCACACCACTGCACTCCAGCCTGGGCGATACAGTGAGACTCTATCTCAAAAAAAAAAAAAAAGTTGGGGGAAATGTTTCAGACCCCTGGATTGGCTGGCTTGTCTGGAGCTAGTGCACAGTGTTCCTGGGATTCTAGTCCAGGTAATCTAGCTTCACCACCTCAGTCCAGTGCTTTACGGGGAGGTTGTACTGCTCGTCGAGGCCATTTCCGATGTTTCAGTTACCAGAAGGGTCAGGGATTTTTGCAGCACAGACAGCAATATCCCCATCCGGGCAACCCTAAGGCATCTTCCCTTTTAGCCTTACGCAAACACAGAAGTGGAAGTCCATTTTGACTTTCCTTTTTTTCTTCACCATAGTCACCTTTGAACATATACTTGGTTCTGTTTTTGCCCAACCTAGTGTGCTAATCATGGGCCATTCTGTAGCAAGGAAAAAAATCTACTTGTGTTTTAGAAAAGAGGGCTCATGGGAAACAGGCAGGGGTATCCCAGAAGCCCCGTTTTAGGAAGAAGAGTCAGACTTCAAAAGACCTACAAATGTTTCTGGCAATTACTCTCTGTGGAGTTCCTTGTCTCTTGTTTTCTCTTGATATCTGGGCCCTTCTCCTCCGTGCATAAAGATGTCCTCTGCCATTCCCTTTATTTTAATACCCTTACAAAATGCTGGCTTCCATGTGACTCCTAGATACGTCTTCATGTGTTACCCTTCATACCTTGGGAACCTTCTAAAACGCATCTGTTGTTATGATCCCAAGAAAATGTTTATAAAATACAAACACAAATGTTTATAGGGTACAAATGAACATATCACCCTTCTGATTAAAGATCTTCAGTGATTCTCCATCTTATCCCCATTCTCCTCATGTGGGATGCTGGAGTGCAGCAGTCCCCAACCTTTTAGGCACCAGGGGCCAGTCTCATAACAATTTTTCCACAGACTGGGGGGTGGCGGGGTGGATGGTTTCAGGATGATTAAAGCACATTGCATTTATTGTAGACTTTATTTCTATTATTATTATTACATTGTAATATTCAACAAATAATTACACAACTCACAATGGTGTAGAATCCCTGGGAGCCCTGAGCTTGTTTTCCTGCAACTAGATAGTCCCATCTGGGAGTGATGGGAGACAGTGTGGGTCAGGGAATGCAAAAGATTGGACACCCCCAGTTTAAGCCATTGTGAGGTGTAATTGTAAATTGTAAATTTCTTAGTATTAAAAACAACCTGGCTCAAGCCTGTAATCCCAGCATTTGGGGAGGCTGAGGCAGGAGGATCACTAAACCCAGGCGTCTGAAACATGCCTTGGCAACATAGCAGGATACCATCTCTAAAAGAAAAAAACAAAACAAAACAGCCTTAATGAAACAAGGTCTTGGTAATAATGCTTTTAGAATCAGTGTCGTTATCTCTGGTTCTGTAACTGCCTTACCGTATTTCTCCATATCACTCTGATACCCTTGGAATGATGCTTAA
This sequence comes from Theropithecus gelada, assembly GCF_003255815.1. NCBI lineage: Eukaryota > Metazoa > Chordata > Mammalia > Primates > Cercopithecidae > Theropithecus > Theropithecus gelada. The sequence goes on along the minus strand of NC_037687.1, from coordinate 28,632,709 downwards.
TATTTCAGAAAAACAGTTATTTCTTTGCAATAGAAGACTACAAATGAGCTTCCACAAGATCAGAGGATTATGGGGTTAATCTTGATGGTGTGCATGGGTGTGGACGCGCTGTCCTGCCAACTGTCTCAACTTCCCTGCCTCCCTTACCTCTGTCTGTGTTTCCGGTCTCCATCCCTCACGACTCCTTCTCTGCCTTTCATTGCTTCCCTCTGATTCCTCTCACCACAGTACTTGCTCCTTTCTTTACCTTGACCCTTGGAGGGAGCAGGGGCCTGGACACCTGGATTTCTTGGCCCTTGATGTTGAGAGCATTGAACCTCTGCATCCCACAGGGACTGAGTTTGAAAAATACAGTCAAGTACATGAGTTTCTAAACAGACCCAGCCCACTGTCCTAATGCCATTAAAGCAGACAGTATATTGATGTACTCTTGGGGCCATCAGAAGTTCTGATTTCCTATTTCCTCTTACCCAGCTGATTTCAGTTCCTTTACCCCTCCTCCTCCTGTTCCTTGGGGTATGTTTTGCTGAGATCATTAGAGCCTGAGTCACTCTCCCCAGAAGACCCAGACCTAGAACTACCCAGAGCAAAACCACAGCTGGTGGACAGTCCGGGTAAGAAACAAATTCTGGGGGACTGGGTTGCTTGGCATAGACACACTTAATACACTGGTGAACACAATAGACTCTTTGGTTGAAGAAGGATGTGGAGCTGAAGAATAATTTTTTAAAAGAGGTTCTAGACAGGCCAGGCACGGTGACTCATGCCTGTAATCCCAGCACTTTGGGAGGCCAAGACAGGTGGACAACTTGAAGTCAGGAGTTCAAGACCAGCCTGGCCAACATGTTGAAACCTTACCTCTATTAAAAATACAAAAATTAGCACAGTGTGGTGGTGGCCGTCTGTAATTCAAGCTACTTGGGAGGCTGAGGCAGGAGAATTGCTTGAATATGGGAGCCGGAGGTTGCAGTGAGCTCAGATTGCCCCACTGCACTCCAGCCTGGGTGACAGAGTGAGACTCCATCTCAAATAAATAAATAAACAGGCTGGGCGCGGTGGCTCAAGCCTGTAATCCCAGCACTTTGGGAGGCCGAGACGGGCGGATCACGAGGTCAGGAGATTGAGACCATCCTGGCTAACACGGTGAAACCTCGTCTCTATTAAGAAATACCAAAAACTAGCCGGGCGAGGTGGCGGGCGCCTGTAGTCCCAGCTATTCGGGAGGCTGAGGCTGGAGAATGGCGTGAACCCGGGAGGCGGAGCTTGCAGTGAGCTGAGATCTGGCCACTGCACTCCAGCCTGGGCGACAGAGTGAGACTCCGTCTCAAAAAAAAAAAATAAATAAATAAATAAATAAACAAATAGGCTTTAGACTTTACTGGGGTCCTGATGGGAATAATGGAATATAGAGACAGTATGATGCTGCAGGGGAGAGAGGGGATAAGCAAAGGAGGGAAGTTCTTGAGTAAACGGGGGAATGAGTTTTGCGGGACCAGTAGAGGGTAGTTCTTGGATGGGAACAATTGTTTTCTGGTCACTGAGGTGAAGGCAGAGAACAGTGATGCAGGAGCCGGCAGGAGGAGAATCTGGTGGAGGAAGAGGCAAGAGCATCAGCTTGAGGGCATGAGTTGGGGTGGGAAAGGATGTTTGGTTTGAAGCTTTCAGGAGAAAGCAAAAGAGCCCTAATGATTATGATGGGCCGTGGGGAAATGAGTGTGATACAGAAGCAATCACCTTTCAGATCAGTGATGAGTCTCCACATGAAGACACTGGTTCTGCGTGGTGCGTGGGACCCAGCGGCAGAATACAGCCCTGCCCTCTCATGAATTTGCAGACATTGGCTGGTCATTTCTCACCAAGCTCCTAGTTTCCTCTTCTGTCACACAGTAATGATGATGTGTAATCAATGCTGTGCTTGTTGAGATCAGAGGCAAGAAAGTTGAGGATGTGGTACAATGATTGCCAAGTATAAAGTGCTTCATCGACGGCGGCCACCATGGTCTGTGTTCATTGCAAATCACAGGATTTCTCCCTTGAACCATAATTGGACAAAATTGCACAGGTTTTCCTCTCTGGTATGTTCCGGCTCATTATTGCAGAATCTTCCTCATTCATTGCAACAATCTTCTGAACTGGTTGCCTTAGAGATTCTTGAAGACAAACAGTCCTCAGGGTATTTTGGTGGTTAGATGGGTGGTAGGGGAGGGAGACATGTCTGAGTTATTTCTGAGATTGTAGAGTATCAAAGTTCATTAGAAATGTGAGCCAAATACGTAATTTCAAAGTGTCAAGTAGGCAGTTTAAAAAGATGGAGAGAAACAAGTGACCTTAATTTTAATAAAATATCTGAGGTAAACTTACATAGCCAAATTATTATCATTTTAACATGTAGTCAATATAAAAACTATTAATGAGATGGTCACAATATTTTTTTCATACTAAGTCTTTGAAATCTGATGGGTATTTTATTCCTGCAGTCCATCTCCAGTTGGACTAACCACATTTCACGTGCTTAAAAACCACATGTGGTGAGTGACTAGTGTATTAGACAGCTCTTCTGTGCTGGTAGCATGGCAAGGCAGAGGCAGAAAGAGACTTTTGCTGGAATTTGACAGCCTGGGTTTTTGGTTGACTTTAAGGAATTAACTGAAATGCTCTAAGTCTCACTTTCCTCATCTGAAAAATGGGTACCATAAAGAAAGTGACCCTTATAGTAACACTTTGGAGGAAGCCTCCTGCAAGCATTAGAAGAGAAGATCAGGCCGGGCACAGTGGCTCACACCTGTAATCCTAGCACTTTGGGAGGCTGAGGCAGGTGGATTGCCTGAGCTCTGGAGTTTGAGACCAGCCTGGGCAGCATGATGAAACGACATGTCTGCTAAAATACAATTTAAAAAAAATTAGCCAGGCATGGTGGCGTGCACCTGTAATCCCAGCTACTCAAGAGGCTGAGACAGGAGAATCACTTGAACCTGGGAGGCGGAGGTTGCAGTGAGTTGAGATCATGCCACTGCACTCCAGCCTGGGTGATAGAGAGAGACTCCATCTCAAAAAAAAAAAAAAAAAAAAAGAGAAGACCAGCTCTTGGCAAGAACCTGACATGCACTTTGCATACCTGATCTAATGAAATGTCATACCCAATACATATTTGGACTATTATTTCTACCACGGTCTTCTGCATCCCCAAGAGTGCTGAGCCCATCCAATGGATGGAGAAGCACCTCCCAGCCATCTGGCCAAGGTAACCGCAGAGACAAGAGTGGAAACGGAGTCTGTTGTTCTGACTTCTTGTAGCACAGAATCCATTGGATATAATACTTGATTATCCATCGTTTATTATCATTCACGGATCCATTTGGCCTATCTTGGAAAACTAACCAAATACTATGCCTTGCCTCCCACGATGAGAGAGGAAAGGGAGATTTCATGACCTTAAAGAGAGAGAGGGAGCAGAATTTGGAGTGGAGAAATTGCGTATCTTTTTTTTTTTTGAAACGGAGTCTCGCTGTGTCACCCAGGCTAGAGTGCAATGGCGCAATCTCTGCTCACTGCAATCTCCACCTCCCAGGTTCAAGTGATTCTCCTGCCTCAGCCTCCACAGTAACTGGGACTACAAGCGCCCGCCACCATGCCTGGCTAATTTTTGTATTTTTAGTAGAGACGGGGCTTCACCATGTTGGCCAGGCTGGTCTCGAACTGCTGACCTCATGATCCGCCCGCCTCAGCCTCCCAAAGTACTGAGATTACAGGCATGAGCCACTGGGCCCGGCCAAGAAGTTGCATATCTTATAGTTCTTATGCAGAGTCATGGATGAGAGAAAGTCTTAGTCCACATTTGCGTGACACTAGGTCACTGTAGGTGTCACCCACTGATTTTCTGATATCATACATTGTTATTTTTTCTTTATTAAATTGATGGTAAAATACACATAACAAAAAGTTAACCATTTTAGGCTGGGCACAGTGGCTCACGCCTATAATCTCAGCACTTTGGCAGGCCAAGGTGGGCAGATCACCTGAGGTCAAGGAGTTTGAGACTAGGCTGACCAACATGGTGAAAACCCATCTCTACAAAAATATATAAATTAACCAGGCATGGTGGCAAGTGCCTGTAATTCCAGCTACTCAGGAGCCTGAGGCAGGAGAATCACTTAAACACGGGAGGTGGAGGTTGCAGTCAGCCAAGATTGCACCACTGCACTCCAGCCTGGGTGACAGAACGAGACCACATCTCAAACAACAACAAAAAAGTTAATCATTTAAATGTACAATTCAATGGCATTAAGTACATTTACAGTGTGTTGCAACCATAACCATTATCTAGTTCCAGAACTTTTTTATCACACCAAACAAAAACTGCATAAGCATTAAGCAATAATTCCCCACCTCCTACTTTCCCTAGTCCCTGGCAATCACTAATCCACATTCGGTCTCTGTGAGTTTGGCTACTCTGGATATTTCATGCAAGTGGAATCATACAATATGTGACTGGTGTTGTCTTCCTTCCTTCTCTCCTTCCTTCCTTCTTTCTCTCCTTTCTTCCTTCTTTCCTTCCTTTCTTTTTTCTTTCATTTTAAAGACAGGGTCTCGCTTTGTTGCCCAGGCTGGAGTGCAGTGGCTCAATCATAGCACACTGTTAACCTTGAAATCCTGGGCTCAAATGAGCCTCCCATCTCACCCTCCTGAGTAGCTAGGACTACAGGTGTGTGCCACCACATCCAGCTAATTTAATTTGATTTAATTTTTTTGTTTTGTAGAGATGAAGATCTTGCTATGTGACTCAGGCTGATCCTGAACTCCTGAGCTCAAGCAATCCTCCTACCTCAGCTTCCCAAAGCTCTGGGATGACAGGCGTAAGCCACCACATCCAGCCCTCTTTTGTTTCGCGTCATGTTTTCAAGGTTCATCCACATCGTAGCGTATATCAGTGCTTCATTCTTTCTTATGGCTGAATAATATTCCATTGGATGGATAAACCACATTTTGTTTATCCATTCATCTGTTGATGGACATCTGGGTTGTTTCTACCTTTTGGCTATAGTGAGGAGTGTCTCTATGAACATTTTTGTTTGAATACATGTTTTCTCTGTACATCTTTGGCCCCATATTCTCCTCTTGGAGGTCAAGGACCCTATTTCCTTAGCCATTTAATCTCCCTGGTAGGGGCTCGCATGTTAGCAATTACGAGGATGTGTCATAAGATGCGATCTTGGCCACGCACGGTGGCTCAGGTCTACAATCCCAGCACTTTGGGAGGCTGCGGCACGTGGATCACCTGAGGTCGGCAGTTCAAGACCAGCCTGGCCAACATGGCAAAACCCCACTTCTACTAAATATACAAAAATTAGCCGGGTGTGGGGTGGTGCACACCTGTAGTCCCAGCTACTCGGGACACTGAGGCAGGAGAATCGCTTGAACCCAGGAGGCAGAGGTTGCAGTGAGAGATCATGCCACTGCACTCCAGCCTGGGTAACAGAGCAATATTCCATCACAAAAAAAAAAAAGAAAAAGAAAGAAGGAAGGAAGGAAGGAAGGAAAGAAAGAAAGAAAGAAAGAAAGAAAGGAAGGAAGGAAGGAAGGAAGGAAGGAAGGAAGGAAGGAAGGAAGGAAGGAAGGAAGGAAGGGGAAAGAAAGAAAGAAAAGATGTAATCTTGCCTAACAGGTACAATAAAAGATTGCCAATGTATACATGTGGACATGTGTAAGGGACAGTGGTGAAGATGTTCCAGCTGTTGTGGGAGCTCTAGGGGAAGGTGAGAAAGCTATCAGTGGGAAAACTGGCAGGGGCAGAAATGAGGGGATGGGGAAATGGTGCGGAGGATCATAACTAAGGAATGACCATGACTGCACTATTTCAGGAGTGGACAAAATGGAGACAAATTCCTCTCTCCCCACGAACATCTCTGGAGGGCCACCTGCTGTAGCTGCTGGCTATCTCTTCCTGGATATCTTCACTTATCTGGTATTTGCAGTCACCTTTGTTCTCGGGGTCCTGGGCAACGGGCTTGTGATCTGGGTGGCTGGATTCCGGATGACACACACAGTCACCACCATCAGTTACCTGAACCTGGCTGTGGCTGACTTCTGTTTCACCTCCACTTTGCCGTTCTTAGTGGTCGTGAAGGTCATGAGAGGACATTGGCCTTTCGGTTGGTTCCTGTGCAAATTCATCTTTAGCATAGTGGATATCAATTTGTTTGGAAGTGTCTTCCTGATCGCCCTCATTGCTCTGGACCGCTGTATTTGTGTCCTGCATCCAGTCTGGACCCAGAACCACCGCACCGTGAGCCTGGCCAAGAAGGTGATCATCGGGCCCTGGGTGATGGCTCTGCTCCTCACATTGCCAGTTATCATTCGTGTGACTACAGTACCTGGTAGACTCGGGCCAGGGACAGTAGCCTGCACTTTTGACTTTTCACCCTGGACCGATGACCCTGTGGAGAAGCTGAAGGTGAGCATTGCCATGTTGACGGTGAGAGGCATCATCCGGTTCATCATTGGCTTCAGCGTGCCCATGTCCATCGTCGTTGTCAGTTATGGGCTTATTGCCACCAAGATCCACAAGCAAGGCTTAATTAAGTCCAGTCGTCCCTTGCGGGTCCTCTCCTTTGTCGTAGCTGCCTTTTTTCTCTGCTGGTTCCCATATCAGGTGGTGGCCTTCATAGCCACAGTCAGACTCCATAACATATTACAAGGCCTGTCCAAAGAACTTAGAATTGCAGTGGATGTGACAAGTGCCCTGGCCTTCTTCAACAGCTGCCTCAACCCGATGCTCTATGTCTTCATGGGCCAGGACTTCCGGGAGAGGCTGATCCACTCCCTGCCCGCCAGTCTGGAGAGGGCCCTAACCGAGGACTCAGCCCAAACCAGTGACACAGCTACCGATTCTACTTTACCTTCTGCAGAGGTGCAGTTACAGGCGAAGTGAGGAGGGAGCTGGGGGACACTTTCGAGCTCCCAGCTCCAGCTTTGTCTCACCTTGGGTTAGGCTGAGCCACAGGCATTTCCTGCTTATTTTAGGGTTACCCACTCATCAGGAAAAAAAAGCCTTTATGTCCCCTGATTTCGGGAGAATAAACAGATATGAGTTTATTATTGACTTCTTTTTTGATTTTGGACCTCAGCTTTGGGTGGTCAGGATGGGAAATGATAGGAAGAAGCTGTCATCTGCATCCTAGTTTGCCTGAAATGAACCCGAATATACCCATTATGATTAGTCCTGAATTATGAGTAGTGAATGATACCCTCATTCTGGCATAATGCTGAGTAGTGTCCACTTTCATTCTGAAAAGTGCCCTGCTATGAAAAATAAATTATGTAGTCATCCTAGGTAAATGGAGGAGGAGGGAGAAGTGTGAAAGAGTATGGCTAAAATCAGGCAAGATATACAAGAAAATACTTCATATATGCCAAGTCCAGTGGCTCACACCTGTAATCCCAGCACTTTGGGAGGCCGAGGCAGGCAGATCACCAGAGGTCAGGAGTTCAAGAACAGCCTGGCCAACATGGTGAAACCCTGTCTCTACTAAAAATACAAAAATTAGCTGGGCGTAGTGGCAGGCTCCTGTAATCCCAGCTATTCAGGAGACTGAGGCAGGAAAATCACTTGAACCCGGAAGGCAGAGGCTGTAGTGAGCCAAGAAAACGCCACTGCACTCCAGCCTGGGTGACAGAGTGAGACTCCGTCTCAAAAAAAAAAAAAAAAGAAGATACTTTATATAAAGTCCTCAGCCTTTATTGATCAACAACTCAGTAAAAATATAAAGTTATGGAGATGTCAGTTGAAGACCCCTCATCCCCTTGAGGTCTACCTGATTGCCTAATCTTTTACATCATAAATTTTGGGAAACAGATTGTCCTCCCCACAAGGGAGGGCCCCCAGAGCCTATGTTTTTACCTGTGGCTCTAAGTCTTGCTTCAACTGAGTTAGTCCAATTCATACAATGTCTGGTGGTTGTTGCCCTGAATGAAATTAACCCAGAGAGGAACTCAGACATTTCCCTCAATTTCCTGAAAAGCTACCTGCACAAGGTATTTAAATATGAAACACGCTTTACAGAAAGAAGTTTGGCAATGTGAGAATAGGCAACTGGCCAGCAACAGACAAACATGAAAGCTTTCCGTTGAACTTAAGACATCCTTTTAAAAGTCCACCCTCCCTCCTATCTCCTCACCTTCAGATTTCTGCTTTTTTTTTTGTTTTTTTAATGCGGAGAAATTTAGCCATCCTACCCTTGACTCTGACTCTATCCCTCAGGTCTCCTTTCCCAACTCAAGTCATTTATCAATAATAGCATCCTCCTTAAGAAGATTTCTGGCGCCAGCTCTTTTTTTTTTTGAGACAGAGTCTCACTCTGTCACCCAGGCTGGAGTGCAGTGGCACGATCTCAGCTCACTGCAACCTCTGCCTCCTGGGTTCAAGTGATTCTCCTTCCTCAGCCTCCAGGGTAGCTGGGACTACAGGCACACGCCACCATGCCCAGCTAAATTTTTTGTATTTTTAGTAGAGAGGGGTTTTGCCATATTGGCCAGGCTGGTTTTGAACTCCTGACCTTGTGATCTGCCTGCCTCGGCCTCCCAAACTGCTGGGACTACAGGTGTGAGCCACAGCACCCCATCAAGAAGATTTCTGTTGCCAGCTCTTGAAGCAATCATTTAATTACCATTACAGACATCTTTTTTATTTTATTTTATTTTAAGACAGAGTTTCACTCTTGTTGCCCAAGCTAGAGTGCAATGGCGTGATCTCAGCTCCCTGCAACCTCCACCTACAGGGTTCAAGCGATTCGCCTGCCTCAGCCTCCAGAGTAGCTGGGATTACAGGCATGCATCACACCTGACTCATTTTGTATTTTTAGTAGAGACAGAGTTTCTCCATGTTGGTCAGGCTGGTCTCAAACTCCCTACCTCAGATGACCTGCCCACCTCAGCCTCCCAGAGTGTTGGGACTACAGGCATGAGCCACCGCGCCCAGCCATCATTTTATTATAAACAAGAAACAGAAGAGAAAAGGAGAATGAATGGAAAGAAGAGAGATGAAGGAGTGGCCTGGAGCATCCAAAGTTAACCTACAGCAGAACCTGTCTTTGGGTGAGGAGCTGGGTGATGAGGGCTGATTTCATTCCAGTGCAAGGGGAGATTCCTGAGTTTTGATGACATGATGTGGTCCTTGGGAATCTAGCTCATCTCTGGACTCCCATGATGGTTTTTTCTGCACACCCCCCATGAAGCGCTGCAAGCTTTACTCATCAGCATCCAATGCATTTATTTAATCTATGCCACTGACCCCAGAGCTTCTGGAGGGCATTGTGTTATCCTTGCCTTCCCCCTGCATACAAAAGGCTTCAATAAAGGATGGTTTAACTAAACTTTTTGCTTCTGTACCTCTTTTATAATTAACCAGGATACTTGCAAATCCAGGAACCCCTTAGGCCACCAACTCCAGGAAGTCAGCGAGTTCTTCCTATGTTGACACATGGAGAAACTGAGGCCCAGAAGGAGAGTGCAGTAAAATAGGACTCTGCTACAAAGTTAGGGGCACCGCCTCCGTCCGAGACCACCCTCGCTTCTGACACCAACTGCAAATTTGCAGAATCTCCAGAACACTCTCCAGCTGGATCATTTGCTAGAAAGAGCCACAGAGAGAGAACGGAGCAGAGGATTTGAACAGAGAAGAAGTGAGAGATGATGAAGCCCCAGATTGCAAGGGTGGCGGGGAGAGAAGCTACCAGATAATGTTCTGGTTCCTCTAAGGTCTAGACACACTGTCTGCAGTTGGCTTCCTTTAAATTCCCTTGTGTTCTTCCAGCAAGCAGGTTTAACTTGAGCCAGTTTGACTGAGTTTCGACAACTCACAACTCAACCATCCATTCCTAAGCCACCTCTAATAATCGTCAGGATGAATCAACCACAGGGTGGTTCCTGTGACTGAGGCTGAGCAAGAGAATGGGGAGAGACATGGCTTGCGGGGGATGGGTATTACCCTTCAGATCACTTACTGGGGGAGCTCCTGGTCTTGCATGAACCAGCAAACAGAGAAGAGGCAATGGCCTATGATGTGGTCAAAGAACAAGAATAAATGATAGCCCCTGTTGGCTCCCAAATCCTAACAATATCCAGCTCACCCTGAATGGTGCCTCTATGGGGGAAAAAAATCCCTCTTGTAGAATTTAGACATTAAGAATAGAGACCATCCTAACAAGTTGCCTGGGCAACAGAGCGAGACTCCAGCCCCCAAAAAATAAAAACTAAAAAATAAAATAAAAACTGGTACTGGATTTTGCAAGAAATAGCAAGTCACCCTGAAGTTATAATTGTGTGGTATTTACAAAAAAGAGAATTTTAGATTATATTATTATTCTTTGTAAAGTGTGTGGTACATATCCTTTATAATCAGTACAATTACAAAATGTATTGTAAACATATGTGTTTATACACAGACATACATTTTTCCCTTTGGAAAGCCAGTTGTTAAACATTTATCGGCACATCACAGTGTAGTCGTGTTCAGATCCCAGCTGTCACTACTTGCGTGACCTCAGACAAGTCATTTCCCTCTTTGAATGTCAATTTTCTCTTTTTTAACATGGGAGCAGTAATAGCTACCTGAGGGAATCTTTTGGCTGGAGCTCACGAAGATGAGACAGGAAGCACAGAGCTGAGCATCTGTATCACGGCTGGCCAGGCACAGTGGCTCACGCCTGTAACCCCAACACTTCAGGCCAAAGCAGGCGGATCACTTGAGCCCAGGAGTTCCAGACCAGCCTGGGCAACATGGTGAAGCCGTGTCTCTACAGAAATAAAAAAATAAAAAACACAAAAAGCAGTCAGGATTGGTGGCGCACACTTGTAGTCCCAGCTACTCAGGAGGCTGAGGCAGGAGGATCGAGGCTGGGCCTGGGAGGTCGAGGCTGCAGTGAGTCTTGATCATGCCAATGAACTCTGGCCTGGGCAGTAAGAGCAAGACCCTGTCTCAAAGTAAAATAAAATAAAAACATATAGATCATGGCCACCATCAACATTATGACCATTTCCACCTGCTGGAGACAGGGTGGTTTTCTCTGTCCTCTGCAACCACAGTGATGTGACACTTCCCGTATGACCCACCCTCTCCCATCCTCACAGTCTTTTTTCCCCCTTGCACCTCCCTTTGTCAAGCAACAGAGGTAGGGGGGTCATTTAGTAGGCATTACTCTGAAGTCCCTGCACCTGGGGTTAGGGGAGAGGAAATGCTCCCCTAGTGATCCGCTCGATCGTATGTACCTTAGAAGAGCATGCATGAGCCTCCCCAGGGCACAGAGCGGGAGCTTGTTCATCATACGCTCCACATGTGCCCTGCACTGGGCTGGCTTGTTAGTTTGTTAGGGTGCTGTAACTCATTACCACAAACCAAGTGACTTCAAACCACAGAAATGGACTGTCTCACAGTACTGGAGGCCAGAAGTCTGAAATTAAAGCATCGGCAGGGTTGGCTCCTCTTGGAGGCTCTGGGGGAGACTCCCTTCCACGCCTCTCTCCTAGCTCCCGGTGGCGGCTGCCACCCCTAACATTTCTTGGTGTTAAGGATGTAATTTTGTCCTCCCCACAGCCTCCATTCCTACATTGAAGTTCTAACCCTCAGCCCCTCGGAACATGTCCTTATTTGGATACTGGATCATGGCAGATGTAATTATTTAAGTTAAGATGAGGTCATACTGGACTAGGGTGGACCCATAGTCCAACATGACTGGTGTCCTTACGAAAAAGGGAAATTTGGACGCAGACGCACACACGGGAAGAACACCATGTGATGAGGGAGGCAGAGGTGGCAGTGATGCTTCCACAAGCCAAGGAACGCCACAGACTGTCAGCAAATCACCAAAGATTGTCATTGTCAGGCACCAGAAGCAGTCAAGCACAGTGGCTCATGCTTGTAATCTCAGCACTTTGGGAGGCTGAGGTAGGAGGATTGCTTGAGCCCAGGAGTTTGAGGCCAACCTGGGCAACATAGCAAGATCCCATCCTTACAAAATATTAAAAAGTGAGCAGGGTGTGGTGGTGCACACCTATGGTCCCAGCTACTTGGGAGGCTGAGGCAGGAGGATCACTTGAGCCCAGGAGTTCCAGGTTGTGGTGAGCTATGATCACACCACTGTACTCCAGCCTGGGTGACAGACCAACACCCTGTCTAAAAAATAAAAATAGGCTGGGCACTGTGGCTCACGCCTGTACTCCCAGCACTTTGGGAGGCCGAGACAGGCCGATCAACAGAGGTCAGGAGTTCGAGACCAGCCTAGTCAACATGGAGAAACCCCGTCTCTACTAAAAATATAAAAATTAGCTGGGTGTGGTGGCGTGTGCCTGTAATCTCAGCTACTCAGGAGGCTGAGGCAGGAGAATGGCTTGAATCCGGGAAGTGGAGGTTACAGTGAGCCGAGATTGAGCCACTGTACTCCAGCCTGGGCGACAGAGCGAGACTTCCTCTCAAAAATAAATAAATAAATAAAAATAAAAATAAAAAACAAGCTAACCAGGTGAGGTGTCTCCCACCTGTAGTCCCAGCTACTTGGGAGGCTGAGGCAGGAAGATTGCTCGAGCCCAGCAGTTCAAGGCTAGCCTGGCAATGTAATGAGACTTCATCTCTACCAAAAAAAAAAAGTTAATTAGCTGAGCATGGTGGCCTGCGCCTGTAGTCCCAGCTATTTGGGAGACTGAGATGGGAGGTCGGCTAACGACTGAGAGGCAGAAGTTGCAAAGAGCTGATTGCGAGTGGGTCAGTTCACTGGCTCAGAGGCTAGTGGGCGGTGAGCCGACTGTACTCCATCTTGCGCAGCACAGAAAAAACCTATCTCAAAGAAAGAAAGAAAAAAAAAAGCACCAGAATCTAGGCAAGAGGCATAGAATAGATTCTGTCTCACAACTCTCAGAAGAAACCAAGCCTGCTGGAACATCCTAATCCTGGACTTCTAGCTGGCAAAACTTTGAGAGAGTAAATTTCTGTTGTTTAATCTGAGTTTGTGTCACAGCCAGCCCTTTATACTTGTGGTTTCTACGTGTAAGGATTCAACCAATCACGAATAGAAAATATTTGAAAAAAGTAATAAAAAATAATACAAATTTAAAAAAAAAAACAACTACCTCTCATTCACTTTGTATTAGGTATCATAAGTAAGCTAGAGATGGTTTAAAGTATATGGGAGCACTTTGGGAGGCCAAGGCAGGCAGATCACTTGAGGTCAGGAGTTTGAGACCAGCCTGGCCAACATAGCAAAATCCCATCTCTACTAAAAACACAAAAAATAACCGGGCATGGTGGCGGGTGCCTGTAATCCCAGCTTCTCAGGAGACTGAGGCAGGAGAATCGCTTGAACCCGGCGGACAGAGCTGAGATTGCGCCACTGCACTCCAGCCTGGGTGACACAGCAAGACTCCATCTGAAACAAATAATAATAATAAATAAATAAAAATAAAGTCTATGGGAGGATGTGCATAGGTTATGTGCAAATACTGCACCATTTTATGGAAGTGTCTTGAACTCATCTGTGCCTTTTAGTATCCACAGGGTCTTGGAAGCAATCCCCAGAGAATACTGAGGGGCAGCTGTATTTTTTATTACAGAAGTCTAGAAAACTAGTACACTTAGCTTGTGATACATCACTCCAATCTCCGCCTATGTCTCTGCATCACTTTCTTTATCTTTTTGATGCAGGGTCTCCCTCTGTCACCCAGGCTGCAGTGCAGTGGTACAATCATAGCTCACTGCCACCTCGATCTCCTGGGCTCAAGTGATCCTCCCACCTCAGCCCTTCAAGTAACTGGAACCGTAAGCGTACGCCACCACATCCAGCTAATTTTAAAATTTTTTGTAGTGACAAGGTCTCACCGTGTTGCCAGGCTGCTCTCGAACCCCCTGGGGCTCCCACCTCTGCCTCCCGAAGTGCTGGGATTACAGGCATTCAGTCTTATTATTTCACTTTGGGAGGCGTTTTGTTTTGTTTTTTTTTTCCCCCTCCTAATCAGATGGTTCTCAAACTGTATGTAAGAATTACCTGGGGTGTTTGTTTAAATCATTTCCACAGCCCTGAGCTCACAAAATCTGAAGAAATGACAGTGAAGACCAGTAGTCATCATGTTTAGCAAATGCACACAGATGATGTGGATGCTTTGGAGTCCATGGACCAGTTTTGCAGAATTATTGAACATACGATGACAAGAGCTGATAGCAGAGGCCGTGTCTCATGTGCTTTGGGGCAGCTTCCTTCATCTCTGTGTTCTCTCTCAACATTTGGAAAATGGAAATTATCACAAGGACCAGAAGGGTGTTGGCCAGGATGGTATCAGGATTGAAAAGCCAGATCTCATCTCAAAATCCTTAACTTCATGACACCTGCAAAAGCTCTTAAAACCCTGTATCCAAATAAGGTCACATCCTTAGGTTCCGCAGGTTAGGGCTTAGATGTATCTTTTGGGGGTCACCCATCAACCCCACTGCATGTGGAACCAAGGACACCGAGGGACAGATGTTCTTTGTTATTACAGAAGCCTTAGAAAACTAATACATTTGGCTTGTGGGTGCATCACTACTGCAATATCTGCCCCCGTCTTCACATCACCTTCTTCTCTGTGTTTGGCGTCTACCTTCCTCTGCCTCACTCATAAACACCTGCCATGGCGTTTGGGGCCGACCTTAAATCTAGGATATGCTCAAATCTTGAAATTCTTAACTTTACAACATTTGCAAAACCCCTCTTTCCAAATAATGTTACGGTCACAGCTTCTGGGGGTTAGGACATCCTCTTAAGTAATCCCCTCATGGGAAACCACGGCCGCGTTACTTCCTCTTCGTCTTACAGCATTCACTGGGAATGACAGCATTGTGGTTTTGAGCCTCTGGACTGCGGGTGCCTGCAGCCCAGGTCACAGAAAGGGGCCACTGGACTTCTGCAGCTCTGTGTCCTCTATCTGGAGCCCACAGGCGTGCCCCTTTGATGACACACTCTCTGTGTTGCACAGTGTGGCTGCTCACCAAACTGTTTGGAGCTTTCTGCTATGGCCCAGGTTAGAGGGTGTATTCGCCCCATGCTTGAGTGACTAGGAAGCTGGGGCCCAGGGATTAAGTGGATGCCAAACAGAGTTCCACTCCCTGCATCAACATGGGGAAGGGTTCTCCTTGTCTGCAGGTGGCTAAGGTGGAGGGGGAGGCTCAGAGTCAGGAGGTAGCTTGCACAAGGCTGCCTGCCTTGGAACCCAGGGGTGTCTCATGACAGAGTGTGGGCTCCTCCCAGCTCCAACCTGGCTTACTCCTCAGAGGAGAGGTGGGGTATCCAGGGAGGGTGAAGGGGTGGTGTATCCAGGGAAGCATCCTCCTGTTACTTGGAGTCCTTCAGCCTCTACTCTTTCAGGAATGGCTAAACTCACCTCATATTCCAATGTGCCAGACAGACTCTCTCTCTCTTAACCTTGAGGGCTCTCCTATGAAGGACAAATTGAGACAGTCCCATTTTACAGATGAAAAAAGAGAGGCTCAGAGGAATGAAATGGCTCCATGCCAAGAACAGGTCACTAACTGTGATGGAATAAGTGTTCGGGTCCCCTTAACTTCATTGTTGAAATCCTAATCCCCAAGGAGGTCGAGGCTGCAGTGAACAGTGACTGCACCACTGCGTTCCAGCCTGGACCACACAGTGAAAACTTGTCTAAAAATAAATAAATATATATTTGTTTTCTGCCCCTAATTTCTAGCACAGAGCTCCTAAAATTCTTGTAACTTCCTGAGTGAGGAGGTGAGAAAAGCATATTTTGTTATTCATAATTAGCCCCTATCAGTCACACCTGAGTTTATACTAATGAGGCAGATCTGGGCGGATTGGGGATGGTTGC
This sequence comes from Theropithecus gelada, assembly GCF_003255815.1. Taxonomy (NCBI): domain Eukaryota; kingdom Metazoa; phylum Chordata; class Mammalia; order Primates; family Cercopithecidae; genus Theropithecus; species Theropithecus gelada. Next base: position 28,616,851 of record NC_037687.1, on the reverse strand, counting down.
CAGAGAGACGAACCCTGTGATCCCAGTGGAATTTTTAGCCTCATGCCCCAAATTTCAAGAGGGGAGAGGGGCTGGAGATTGACTAATCACCAGTGGCCAATGATTTAATCAATCATGCTATAAAATAAAAATAAAATCCTAAGGCCCTCCCTCCGACTACCTTACCACCACCACACTGACTCAACAAGACCCTTTCTTAGCCAAAGGGATCCCAGAGAAACCTAAAAACTGAGTTCCTGGCGGTGACTTGAAGGAGGGTGGGACACGCCTTCTTATGCCCCTTCCCTTTTGGAGTTTAGGAACGACAGAAGACCAGCATTATAGGTAAAATAAGATTGACAAAACACTCTTTGTGATGATAACATACCAAATTACATACAAGACCTAAGGCAAGTGTTAAGTCACTTCTAAGGGCCATCAATCTTGCTACACTGCATCCTTATCGTAAAACATTCTTTTTTGCAGACTCCAGGTTTTAAGCAGACCCTTACTCCTTTAACCAACTGCGAACCAAAGAATCCCTGAATCCATCTGTAACCTGTAAGCCCGCTCCTCTTCAAGATATCCTGCATTTTCAGGCCAAACCAATGTACGTCTTCCATGTATTGATTTACGACTTTGCCTGTAACTCCTTTCTCCCTAAAATGCATCAAATCAATTTTTACTTTAAGTTCTGGGATGCATGGGCAGAATGTGCAGGTCTGTTATGTGGGTATACATGTGCGATGGTGGTTTGTTGCACCGTCATCTAGGTTTTAAGCCCCGCATGCAGAGTCTAGGACCCCAGTGCCTCCTCCCTCAGATCCAGAAGTCCAGGTCCAGCCCCTCCTCCCTTAGTCCTGGGAGTCCAGGTCCAGCCCCTCCTTCCTCAGACCAGGGAGTTCAGACCCCAGCCACTCCTCCCTCAGACCCAGGAATCCAGGCTCTCAGATCTTAGTCTAAGCCCCTAGTTCCTCCTTCCTCTGTGACTGGCAGGGTATAGTCTAGTGACTTAATGCCTAATGCCTGTTTTCTGTTACGCAGCCACGCTGCCTGTGTGCTGTATCACTTGTCCCAGGAAACGACTCTTCTTTTGCCTCCGTTTCCCTATCTGGAAAATGAGTCTCCTCCTCTCTTGCTTCCCTGGAGAGGATAAACAGCTTTTGCAAAAGGAAGCGCCTCCCTCCCTCTCCCTCTGTTCGGCTCTTACTGTCTCTATTTCTTTCCAGGGAAAGGGGCAGGAGAGGTGGTGGGTGCTGGGGTAGAAAGTGCCTTCCACTGGATACAGGCAGGGCCCTCCTCCTCCAGGCCTTTCTCTCCCTCCTCCCAGCTCTGGAAGTTCTACAGTTTCTCACAGAGGCACTGGCTAGAGGCAGAAGGTGGATGTACAGTCATCATTGCTAGCTAGGCTCCCTCCCTCCCTGGATTTCAGCGGAATCATGGAAGCCTAGGGGTTTCCCAGAATATGCGTGTGGGGGAGAAAAGGTTCCGTCTAACTCTAGCTCATCCAGGGCTCTGAGTTCCTGGAAGTCCGGAGGCAGTCTCTTTCCAGACTTGGGGTCTGTGCTGATGCTGGAGTCTTTTTTGTCTAAGGTCCCACCTCCCCGGAGCTCCTCAACGCATCCTTCCAGGACGGGCCACTCTGAGTGGTGTCCATAGAACTATTATGTAGGGGTGGGGTGGGGGTCCCAGCTGCTGGGCCCTCTCTCCTCAACTTCTCTCCTCCCCCTCTTCCCTATCCTTCCTTCTCTCTCTCCTTCCTCCATTCTCCTCTTCTGACCTTCCTCCCCCTCCTTCTCTCTTTCCCTCTCTCCTTCTCTCTTTCCCTCCCTCCTCCTCTCTTTCCCTCCCTCCTCCTCTCCTTCCTCCTTCTTCCCTCATCTCTCCTTCCCCTCCTTCCTTCCTCTTCATTTTTTTTCCCCCAGACAGAGTCACTTTGTTGCCTAGGCTGGAGTGCAGTGGCGTGATCTCGGCTCACTGCAAACTCCACCTCCTGGGTTCAAGCGATTCTCCTGCCTCAGCCTCCTGAGTAGCTGGGACTGCAGGCATGCACCACCACGCCTGCCTAATTTTTGTATTTTTAGTAGAGACGGGGCTTCACCATGTTGGCCTGGCTAGTCTCGAACTCCTGACCTCAAGTGATCCACCTGCCTTGGCCTCCCAAAGTGCTGTGATTACAGGCGTGAGCCACCGTGCCTGGCTGCTCTCCTTTTTCTTTCCCCTCTCCATCCACCAATCTGACTTTCTATCCCGACCTCACACATTTGTTCAACACATATTTGTTGAGCACCTACCAGGTACTAGACACAGGTCCAGGCGCTGAGGAATGAGCCATGAACAAATCAGATAAAGACAACTGCCTGTCTAGAGCTTGCATTCGAACCAGGAAGACACACATTGTACAAAAACAATACTAAACGTACCTTATGCAAGTTATACGTTATATAGGAAGGGGATCAATGCTATGGGGAAAAAGAAAAAGAGAAAGCAGAGGAGAGTAAAGTGGGTCAGGAATGCAGGGGTAGGGCAGGTTTTGCTGTTGAATAGATGGTCGCGGAAGCCAGCTTCTGTCTTTCCTCCCTCTCCCTACCTCCTTTTCTCCTCCGTCTCTAGTTATCTAGATCCCCGCAATGTGCATTTCCCTTCCCAACCCAGGACACCTAGCAAAGAAACCGTCTACCTGGATTCAAGCATTTAATAAAACAAGGATCTCTTCAGGTTACTGCCCAGGGGCCCCTTGCCCTCACTGGTTCCCCAGGAGGTACCTGCCTGAGATGGAGCAAAGGGAAGAGCACCTGTAACCAGAACTAGCTGAGGTTAGGAGTTTGGCAAGTTAGCCCACCATATCTGTGTCCATCTCCCAGTCTTCTTGGTCGTGGATCCTCGGGGTCCTGCACCTCTGCCCAACCTTACTCACACTTCCTCTCTACCCTGGAAAAGCCCCAGGGATCTCTGATGCAACCCCACCACCCAGCGACTCATCCTGGCCCAGAGCCCCTGTCTCTCCCTCCAGTTTAGCTCTTGCTCAGACCAAGAGCTGATCCTGCCCCTCCCTTGCTCACAGCCCTTCCATGGCTCCCCAGTGCCACCAGAGCAGTCCTAGCCTCTGACTCCTGCATTCAAAACCCAACACGTTGCATGCGTTAAATAGCTTGACTTAGCCATTTCACAATGGATTATATATATAACAAATGTCATGCTGTATATCATAAATATGTATAATTGTTACTTAGTTAAAAAAAATTTTTTTTGAGACGGGAGGCCGGAGTGCAGTGGTGCAATATTGGCTCACTACAACCTCCGCCTCTCATTCAAGTGACTCTCCCACCTCAGTCTCCTGAGTAGCTGGGATTACAGGTGCACGCCACCACACCCGACTAACTTTTGTATTTTTAGTATAGATGGGGTTTCACCATTTGGGACAGGCTGGTCTCAAACTCCTGACCTCAAGTGATCTGCCTGCCTTGGCCTCCCAAAGTGCTGGGATTACAGGCATGAGCCACTGTGCCTGGCCAAAAAAATTTTTTTAAACCCAAATGGGTGGACCTCACTAGGGACCTTCAAACCCCCACACCCTTGTTTCACCCACTGTGCTTCACAGCATCAATCTGCCCTTACTTTTTGGACTGGTCACACCATTTCTTGCCTTGGATGCCCCTTTCTAGCCCCACCTTCCACCCCCACCCTGACCATGGCTAACTCCTCATCAGCCAGCATCACCTCCTCCAGGAAGCCCTCCCTGACTCTTGGGCTGGGTTGGTGCATCCTTGCACTGTTTTGTGGCCCTCTGTTTACACAGCTGTCTTCTCCACCAGATTGGCATCTCCCCAAGGGCAGGGCCCAGGGCTGAGTCATCTCTGTGTGCCCGGCATCGCCCAGCCCAGCCCCGTCCACCAGGGCTCAGGAGATGTCCCTAAAATGAATGCATGTTTTCTCCTCTGCCTTTGCTCCATTTTTGCCTTACCTCTCCCACCCTGTGCTCCTTCCGTCCAGGTATTCTGTAAGCTGTACCCTGAGGTTTCCTGATGATGGCTGAAATGCTGGGAAGGCCACTGTGGACCCAGGGCAGGAACTGGAGAACAGCCACCACAGGAGTGGGGGTTTCCAGGAGCCATGGGTGTTAGTGAGGGGTGTGGGGTCCCTACCTGTCTCTCCACCACCAGCCCCGGCCTCCTGTGGGAGTTTCCAGCTTCACTGCTCCCTGTCTTTCAGCACTTGTCTGGGCTGCTTCCAGCCTTGGTCATCTCTTCCTGCAAGAAATTCTAGGGTCTGGACATGTAGGTCCAAGGGAGAAGGAGGCTGGGAGTTGAGACTCCTGGGTCTGAGGGAGGAGGGGCTGGGGGCCTGGACTCCTAGGTCTGAGGGAGGAGGGCCTGCGGGCCTGGACTCCTGGGTCTGAGGCAGGAGGGGCTGGGGGCCTGGACTCTTGGGTCTGAGGGAGGAGGGGCTGGGGGCCTAGACTCCTGGGTCTGAGGGAGGAGGGGATGGGGCCTGGGCCTGGACTCCTGGGTCTGAGGGAGGAGGGGCTGGGGGTCTAGACTTCTGGGTCTGAGGGAGGAGGGGATGGGGCCTGGGCCTGGACTCCTGGGTCTGAGGGAGGAAGGGATGGGGCCTGGGCCTGGACTCCTGGGTCTGAGGGAGAGGGGACTGGGGGCCTAGACTCCTGGGTCTGAGGCAGGAGGGGCTGGGGCCTAGACTCCTGGGTCTGAGGGAGGAGGGGCTGGGGCCTAGACTCCTGGGTCTGAGGGAGGAGGGGATGGGGCCTGGGCCTGGACTCCTGGGTCTGAGGGAGGAGGGGCTGGGGGTCTAGACTTCTGGGTCTGAGGGAGGAGGGGCTGGGGTCTGGACTCCTGGATCTGAGGGAGGAGGGTCTGGGAGACTGGGCTCCTGGGTCTGAGGGAGGAGGGGCTAGGGGCCTGGACTCCTGGGTCTGAGGGAGGAGGGTCTGGGGGCCTGGGCTCCTGGGTCTGAGGGGGGAGGGGCTGGGGGCCTGGGGTTCCTGGGTCTGAGGGAGGAGGGGCTGGGGACCTGGACTCTTGGGTCTGAGGGAGGAGGGAATGGGGGCCTAGACTCCTGGGTCTGAGGGAGGAGGGGCTGGGGTCTGGACTCCCGGTTCTGAGGGAGGAGGGGCTGGGGTCTGGACTCCTGGGTCTGAGGGAGGAGGGGCTGGGAGACTGGGCTCCTAGGTCTGAGGGAGGAGGGTCTGGGGGCCTGGACTCCTGGGTCTGAGGGAGGAGGGGCTGGGGGCCTGGGCCCCTGGGTCTGAGGGAGGAGGGGCTGGGGTCTGGACTCCCGGGTCTGAAGGAGGAGGGGCTGGGAACCTGGACTCTTGGGTTTCAGAGAAGGGAACCTTTGAGAATTAAAGCCCTGGTTTTATCCGCACTCTGGTTTTAGAAACATCTGGTTTTATACAGCTGCTCCACCCGAGCAGGGCGGGGTGGGGGCTGGGCAGCCAAATGCCCCACTTCTGGGGAGGGACCTGTGCTGCCCCCTCCCACTGGGCGGAGGACTCACCCTCCCCTTCTGCTCCGGGCTGGCCTCAGATCATCTGAGGATCCATCATCCTGACACAGCCAGACACCAGGCGGCCCGGCTCCCAGCAACAGCGTCAGACACAGCCCGGCCCGCCCTGGTGGGTGGGCGGGGCGTTCGGGGTCCTTGGGAATGCACCTTCTCCCTGACAGCCAGGCCCGGGCAGAGGCTTGGCCTGGCGCATCCTCCTCGGGAACAGCCCAGGGTGTGCGGATTTGGTGTCCGGCAGGGGAGAGCTCCGGGACAGGCTGGAAGAGATGGAACTGCAGGGAGAGACGAAGATGCACAAACAGAGAAATGGAGAGAAACAGTGAATGAGAGAGAGAGAGAAACACATACAGAGATAGAGTCTCACAAAGAGATAGGTGTGGTGGCTCACGCCGGTAATCCCAACACTTTGGAAGGCCAAGGCAGATGGATCACTTGAGGTCAGGAGTTCGAGACCAGCCTGGCCAACATAGTGAAACCCCATCTTTACTAAAAACATACGGGTGTGGTGGTGCATGCTTGTAGTTCCAGCTACTCGGGAGGCTGAGGAAGGAGAATAGCTTGAACACGGGAGGCGGAGGTTGCAGTGAGCCGAGATCATGCCACTGCGCTCCAGCCTGGGTGACAGAGTGAGACTCCATTTCAAAAAAAAAAAAAAAAGAAAAGAGATGGGGATGCAGAGAGATGGAGGGAGGATAGAGACAGAGATAGAGAGGGAGATAGAGGGAGAAAGAGAGACAGAGAGAAAGAGACACACACGGACACACAGTGAAAAAGTCACTCAGAAAGAGGGAGAGCCACACAAGAGGAAAGTCAGGGAGACCTCAGAAATGCAAAGGGACAGACACTCCTGGGTAAAAACAGAGAGAGAATGGTTGTGAGGGGAGATGAGGAGGAGAAACAGACAGGAATACACAGAGGCAGAGACCCAGATAGATGGACCGAGAAACAGAGATGGGGAGACAGATACAAAACAACAGAGACTCGCGGAGAGGCAGACAAAGAGAGAGGACGGGGGAATTTCTCTCTGCTGCTCCGTGTCTTTCAGCCTGTCCTGGAGCTGGACCCTGCCAGACACCAAAGGTCATCGGAGTCATAGGCAGAGAGAAAAAGAGGCAGCTACCAAGGCAGAAAGTGAGACATCAATAGTTCGCAGTAAGAGGAGGAAAGAGAAGAACAGAATTAGATACAGATAATTTTTTAAAAATTCATAGAAAGAAGGGCATGGAAACAGACATTTATCACAGATCTTCTGGTCCTGAGGGGCTCGGGTCTGAGCACCCCAGGTCCCGCATCTCTTTTCCACCCTTCCTCTGACTCAGTTTCCCTGATGGGTGAAAGCACTGACAGACCCCGGCTGGATCCCCAGGGGCAGCTGACCGACAACTCTCTGTGTTCATCCCTGAGTCCCTGGGGATACACACCCCAGTGCTCCAGCCCTCCACCCCAGGCCCTGGTGCACACACGCAGACCCACGTCAGTTAGGCACCGAATAGACGTTCACTCACAGCTCCGATTCCAGGCAGCCGTGCCTTGGGCCAGCGCACACACAGGCACACCCACAGCACGCACGTGTGTGTGTTTCGTTCCATGTACCAGTTGCTGAGACATGTCCCTGGGGGGCTCAACCCAGAGATGGATTCTGGGGACAGGAGAGGCGGCTGCGGGAGAGGCAGGGTGGGGGTGACTGGGGAAAGTGAGAAGGGGGAGGTAGGGAGAGCTTTAAAGTAAGAAGAGAAACAAATGAGGGTGACAGGAGGCAAGAGAAGTGGAGAGGAAGAAAGGGATGGAGAGAAAGACAGAAACTTGGAGAAATGTGGTAATGGGGAGAGAGAGAAGGGTACCAAGAAAGAGATGAGGATAAATAGTGGATTGGGGAGAAAGAAAGGGACGGAGGGAAATACAGGGATAGGGGATGAGGGGAACCCCCAAAATGCAAGCAAGGTGGAAGAGAAAAATCACGGGAGACAAGGGACAAGAGTGGGGAGGAAGAGAGAAGAAGACATAGAGGAGACAGGCTGGGAGAGGAGGGGGAACGATGGCAGAGAGGACTAGAGGAGGGGCGCGGGTAGACATGGGGGCCTGGGAAGGGAGGCCCGTCTGGCTGAGCGGGGTGGGAGTAATAGCGGGAAGCGGGTGGAGCTGCCCAGCCGTGACCTCAGAGCCCCTGGCCCAGCTTAGCCTGACTGACGTCAGCACTTGCTCCCGCCCCCGCTGTGCTGGTCTTCAAATGACTCCCCTGCAGCTCTCTGGCCACAGAGAGGCTGGGAGAGCAAGCAGGAGAGAAGAGAGTGCCCGGCCAGACCCACTGCGATGACACAGGTTGTGTGTGTGTGTGTGTGTGTGTATACAGCCATGTGGGGGAAACTACTGCCATATGTGTGACCAGGAGTGTTGGGGAACTGTGTGCACATGATTTCATGTGTGTATCCATGTGCGTGACAGTGACCATATGTGTGTAGGGGACATTGAGCATGTGAGGCTGAGTGTGCAGGTCTGTGTATACATTGCCCTGTGTGGGCGACCATCCCAAGTACATGTAGGTGAGATGTGCCATGTCTGTATTTCTGTATCTGTGTATCTTGCTATAAATTTGTGTATGTCTATGGTCCCTGGGAGGCAGACAGAAAGAGGGAGTGAGACAGTGAGCAAGTGAAAGAGACTGAGTAAGAAAGAGAGTTGGATTTGCCTGTGGCACATGGGAATGGATTTCTGTTTCACGCGTTCAATAGCTATTAAGTTGAACCAAATGAAATCACCGATACTGAGCCACTCAAAACTTGGAAGAACAGCAATTTCATCTGGTTCAGTATCAGCTTGACAGTCACCTACTATTTCTCTTGAAATCTTCCCTGTGTGTCCCATTGCCCCAGACTCTCAGTTGGGGCTCTGTGTGTTTGTGGCCACGTGGGCATCCCCTTGCCGGTGTTGCTTTTTCCTGCCAAGGGGTGTGTGCCTGCAGGTTCACCTGTGTGGCCGTCAGTGGGGGTCACGGGGTCGCTGTGTTTGGCCTAAGTGGGTGTCTGGGGTCATCCTGTAGAACACAAGTAATTTCATTCTGTGTGTCACTCATCACGTGTGAGTTCACGTGTGGGGGGTGTGTCTACACGTGTGTTCATCTGTGTTTCTAGAATCAACTCTCTGGATCCCTAGCATGAATTGGGCCATCCTTAGGAACTCAGGCAAGGCCAGGTTTGAGGCAAAGGAAGAGACAAGGGGGATTCGAGAAGAAAGAATAATGTTTAATGTTGAGAGTTTAAAAGCTGCACCTCAGCTTTGTCCTCTAGAAATGTAACAAAAACCACAATATCTAATTTAAAATGTTCTTGTGGCCACATTTCAAAAAGTAAAAACAAACAGGTGAAGTTAATTTTAATAATATATTTTTATTTAACCCAGTGTGTCAGGGGCCAGCACATTTTTTTTGATAAAGGGCCCAATAGTAAATATTTGAGGCTCTTGGGGGTCATCTGGTCTCTTTTGAAAGTACTCAACTTCCATGTTGTAAATGGAGAATCAGCCACAGATGATGTATAACCAATGAATGCGGTTGTGTGCAAATAAAGCTTCCTTTAAGGACACTGAAATTTGAATTTCATATTTTTCATGCTCCACAAACTATTATTATTCTTTTGGCTTTTAAAAACCATCTAAAAATATCAAAAAAAATTCTTAGCCTGCAGGCTGTAGCAGGTCTTAGCATGCCAACCCCTGCTACATATGAGATATGATAATTTCAATATGTAATCAATACATAAATGTTAATGAGCTATTTCACTTTCTTTTCCCCAGACTTGGGCTTCAAAATCCAGTGTGTTTATTGCGCTTCTCACTTAGATGCTACCTTTTCATTGGAAATACCTAATCTGTGTTTAGATTTTATAAAATTTACAGTTACAAAAGGAGCATCATAGATGCAACTTGTTCCAAACATATTTAAAAGTTTTCTAATAACTGAATCAAGTAAGAGTTTTTAAAATTTAAATGAATTAAAATTAAAGTAAAATTTTAAACTCAGTTCCTCGGTGATACTGGCTGCATTTCAAGTGCTTGGTAGATACATGTAGCTGGTGACACCTGTATTGGACACAAAGATCTATATCTTAATGACGCATTTAAATAACCCACAGTAAGCCTATGAGGCAGGAACTGGTGGCGTAGGAGGCAGTTTAGTGTAGAGGGGATGCCAGAGCCAGACTGCCTGAGTTTTATTTCTAACACTGCTTATTACCTGAGTGACCTTGGGTAAAAGTATTTGCCTCTCAGTGTCTCAGTTTCCTCATCTGTAACAGAAGACAGTAGAGGTACCTGCTCTATAAGGTTGTTGTAGAGACCGGGTGCAGTAGCTCACGCCTATAATCCCAGCACTTTAGGGGGCCAAGGCAGGAGGATCGCTCGAGCCTGGGAGTTCAAGACTAGCCTGAGCAACACAGCAAGATCCTGTCTCAATTATTGTTGTTATTATTATTATTATTATTATTATTATTTTGAGATGTAGTCTTGCACTGTCACCCAGGCTGAAGTGCAGTGGCACCGTCTTAGCTCACTGTAACCTCCACCTCAGGGGTTCAAGCAATTCTCCTGCCTTAGCCTCCTGAGTAGCTGGGACTACAGTCATGCGCCACCAAGCCTGGCTAATTTTTGTATTTTGGTTTCACCATGTTAGCCAGGCTAATCTTGAACTCCTGACCTCAGGTGATCCACCTGCCTCGGCCTCCCAAACTGCTGGGATTTCAGGTGTGAGCCACAGTGTCCGGCCCCCTGTCTCAATTTTAAAAAACTATATATATATATAAAGGTTGCTGTACAGTAGTGTCTGGCACACAGAAAGTACTCTTTCCTCTGATTCTGGGCTCTTCCAGCAACATTTACTGGGGCACCTGTTCTGCTGGGGAGCTGGGCAGTGGAAAAGCAGAACAAGGCTATGCCTCTGGAAAGTCAGAAAGAAGAGTCCTCCACCGTGGGCTGCTGACCCTGTGCAAGTCACTCCTTCTGGCCAATCAGTCCTCAGTTTGGCCACCTGTATGGTGGCAGCGAGCACTATCTGTCCCCCAGGGCTCTGCCGAGGGCTAAAGGTTGAGGTTTAGCAATTCAATTCCTAAGGTTCAAATCCAGTCTCCTCTGCTTTCCAGGGATGACCTTGGGCAGGATGCTGAACCTCTGTGTGACTCAGCTGCCTCATCTGTAGAATGGGGATAATAATAACAGTACCTACCTTATAGCGCTGTTGTAAGGATTAAAATAAATTCGTTTATCTTAAAGGCTTAGAGCAGGGACTGGTACATAGCATTTTGGTTTTTGAGTACATGTTATTATTACTGTCTCAACCCTAAGAAACCTTTGATTGGAAGATAAATCCTCATTGTATGTGCCACTAAGAAAGAGGAGGGAAACGCCCTGGTAATTAAATTGTGACACTCCATTGCATGCAATCATCCTCATGGATTTAAGAGATTTCAAAACGTGGAAAAAAATTGTATTGGAAGGAACAAAATCAGGCTGGGCTTGGTGGCTCATGCCTGTATTCATAGTACTTTGGGAGACTGGGGCCTGGGCAGCATAGTGAGACTCCTCCTCTAAATTTTTTTTTTTTTTAATTAGTAAGGCATTGTGACTCCAGCCTTGTGGTCCTAGCTACTTGGGAGGCTGAGGTGAGAGGATCACCAGAGCCTAGAAGTTAGAAGCTACAGTGAGCTGTGATGCTGCCACTGCACCCCAGCCTGGGCGACAGAGCAAGACGCTGTCTATAAAAATAAATAAATAATAATGAAAAGAAGGAATCTAATCAGCATGAAGCCTAGATAGCTATTTGCCCCAATTATTTTCGTTAATGAAAATGATTCTGGGTCCGGTGAGGTAGCTCATCCCTGTAATCCCAGCACTTAGGGAGGTCGGGGCAGCCATGTCACTTGAGTCCAGGGGTTCCAGACCAGCCTAGGTAATGTAGGGAGACCCCCGTGTCTACCAAAAATTTAAAAATTAGCCAGGAGTTGTGGCACACGCTTTGTAGTCCCAGCTATTAGGGAGGCTGAGGTGGGAGGCTGAGGTAGGAGTCTGAGCCTGAGTTTGGGAAGCTGAGGCTGAAGTAGGCCCAGACTGTGCCACTAGGCTGGAATGAGACCCTGTCTCAAAAGAAAAACAAAAAAAAACACACATACACAAAAGGAGAGAGAGAGAGAAAGGGAGAGCGAGAGCAAGAGAGAGAGAGAGAGAGAGAGAGACAGAGAAGGAAGGAAGGAGGAAGGGAGAGAGGGAGGAAAGGGAAGGGGAAGGGAGGGGAGGGGAAGGGGAAAGGAAGGAGGGAAGCAAGGAAGGGATTTTGTAATCTTCTCTCAGAGGAGGCCCTCGGGACTCATGCCCCTTCCTTTCCACTCTCTCTCCCAGCAGGACACGCCCAAGCCCACTCCTGCAGCCCGCCGCTGCTCCGGCCTGGCCCGGAGGGTGCTGACCATCGCCTTCGCCCTGCTCATCCTGGGCCTCATGACCTGGGCCTACGCCGCCGGGGTGCCGCTGGCCTCCGATCGCTACGGCCTCCTGGCCTTCGGCCTCTACGGGGCCTTCCTCTCGGCGCACCTGTTGGCGCAGAGCCTCTTCGCGTACCTGGAGCATCGGCGGGTGGCGGCGGCGGCGCGGCGCGCGGCTGCACGGGGGCGCCTGGATGCAGCCACCGCGCGCAGCGTGGCGCTGACCATTTCCGCCTACCAGGAGGACCCCGCGTACCTGCGCCAGTGCCTGGTGTCCGCCCGCGCCCTGCTGTACCCGCGCGCGCGGCTGCGCGTCCTCATGGTGGTGGACGGCAACCGCCCCGAGGACCTCTACATGGTAGACATGTTCCGCGAGGTCTTCGCCGACGAGGACCCCGCCACGTACGTGTGGGACGGCAACTACCACCAGCCCTGGGAACCCGCGGCGGTGGGCGCGGTGGGCGCCGGAGCCTACCGGGAGGTGGAGGCGGAGGATCCCGGGCGGCTGGCGGTGGAGGCGCTGGTGAGGACTCGCAGGTGCGTGTGCGTGGCGCAGCGCTGGGGCGGCAAGCGCGAGGTCATGTACACCGCCTTCAAGGCGCTCGGAGACTCGGTGGACTACGTGCAGGTGAGTAGAGGCGCCCTCAGCCCACTCGTGACTCGAACACCCGGATCCCACTTTCCTGGGGTCTTTCCTTCAGTGTACAGATTTGAATGACTCTCTCCCTTTCTTTATTCATTCATCTATGCAGTGGAAAGATTCTTTCCTTCACTCATCCATCCATCCGTCCATCTATCCCTTTATCCAATATGGAGATCATTCGTTCATTTCTTCGTTCATTTACCCATTCAATGTAGAGGCATTCTTTCCTTTCTTCATTCACCTACGCATTCCAGGAAGAGACAATTTCATTTATTCTTGACTCATCCATTCATGTATCCATCCATTCAATAGATTCATTCGTTCATTCATCCATTCATCCAATGATTCAGTTATCCATCCATTCAATGTAAAATTAAGTCTTTCTAGCCGGGCACTTTGGGAGGCTGAGGTGGGCGGATCACCTGAGCTCAGGAGTTCTAGACTAGCTTGGCCAACATGGTGAAACCCTGTCTCTACTGAAAATACAAAAATTAACTGGGCGTGGTGGCGAGTGCCTGTAATCCCAGCTACTCGGGAGGCTGAGGCAGGAGAATCTCTTGAACTGGGAGGTGGAGCTTGCAGTGAGCTGAGATCGTGCCATTGCACTGCAGCCTGGGCGACAAGAGCAAGACTCCATCTAAAAAATAAAATAAGTCCTTCCTTTCTTTATTCAGTGTAGACACTCTCACTCATTCAGTCATCCATCCACCTATCCATGCAATATGGATAATATTCATTCCTTCATTCATTTATACATTCAGTATAGAGTCATTTCTTCCTTTGTTTATCCACCCATTGGAGGCAGATTCTTAATTTCACGCATTCATTCACTCCTCCATTCATTTATCCACTCATTCAATATAGAGATTCATTCATGCATCCATCCATCTATCCACATTTCCATCCATTCAATATAGAATTAAGTTCTTCCTGGCCAGGTGTGGTGGCTCACGCCTGTAATCCCAGCACTTTGGGAGGCTGATCTGAGGTTGGGAGTTCAAGACCAGCCTGACCAACATAGGGAAACCCTGTCTCTACCAAAAATACAAAATTAGCCCAGCGTGGTGGTGCATGCTTGTAATCCCAACTACTTGGGAGGCTGAGGCAGGAGAATCGTTTGAACCTGGGAGGTGGAAGTTGCGGTGAGCCGAGATCACACCATTGCACTCCAGCCTGGGCAACAAGAGCAAAACTCCATCTTAAATAAATAAATAAAAGTTCTTCCTTACTTCATTCAGTGTAGAAATTCTTTTCTTCACTCACTCATTCATACACCCATCTATCCATCCAATATGGAGATCATTTGCTCATTTATTCATTCATTTATCTATTAAATGTGGAGATTTGTTCCCTTTCTTCTTTCCTTCTTCCCTCCTTCCTTTCCCCTCCTTCAGTGTTGAGATTCTTTTGTTCATCCATTCAGCCATCTATCTATGTATTCGATATTCAGATTAATTTCATTTATGTACTCATTCATCCATCCCATTTGGTGTAGCAATCTTTTGAGATGGAGTCTCACTCTGTTGCCCAGGCTGGAGTGCAATGGTTCAATCTCGGTTCACTGCAACCTCCGCCTCCTGGGTTCAAGTGATTCTTCCACCTCAGCCTCCCCAGTAGCTGGTATACAGGCATCTGCCATCATGCCCAGCTAATTCTTGTATTTTTGTAGAGACACGGTTTCACCATGTTGGCTAGGCTGGTCTCAAACTCCTGACCTCAGGTTATCTGCCCACTTTGGCCTCCCAAAGTGCTGGGATTACAGGCATGAGCCACCACAGCCGGCCTGGTGTAGCAATTCTAATGCTTTATATTAGTTTTCCATTGCTGCATAACAAGTTACCATATGTTTGGCAACTTGAACAAAACACATTTATTACCTCATAGTTTCTATGAATCAAGAGTCAGCACAGCTCAGCTGGGTCCTTTTTTTCAGGATATCACCAGGTTGCAGTCAGGGTATTAGCTGGAGCTGGTTGCAATCAGGGTATCAGCTAGAGCTGGTTGCAATCAGGGTATCAGCTAGAGCTGGTTGCAATCAGGGTATCAGCTGGAGCTGGTTGCAATCAGGGTATCAGCTAGAGCTGGGTCTTTTTTAAGTCTTGGGGTTATCTTTCAAGCTTATGTATTTGTTCGTTGGCAGAATTCATTTTCTTTCAGCCACAGAACTCATGGTAGCAGTAGCTTGCCTCTTCAAGGCCAGCAAGGAGACTCTCTGACTTCTAGATCTGCTTTTAAAGGGTTCTCCTGATTAGGTCAGGCCCACCCAGGATAATCTCCTTTTGATTAACTTATAGTCAAGAGATTTGGGGACTTAATTACATTGCAAAACCTATTCAACATTTCCATATTAGGTAATATGATCGTGGCAGTTATATCCCATAACTTCTGCCATATTCTATTGCTTAGTAGCAAGTTGAGGTCTCACTCGCACACCAGAGGAGATGGTATATGTCTCATTGTTCATGTTCATACAAGGATGTGCATCTTGGAGTACATGTTAAACTGTGATTGCACATTGAAAATGACTAAAAAGGCCGGGCACGGTGGCTCAAGCCTGTAATCCCAGCACTTTGGGAGGCCGAGACGGGCGGATCACGAGGTCAGGAGATCGAGACCATCCTGGTTAACACGGTGAAACCCCGTCTCTACTAAAAAATACAAAAAACTAGCCAGCCAGGGTGGCGGACGCCTGTAGTCCCAGCTACTCGGGAGGCGGAGGCAGGAGAATGGCCTGAACCCGGGAGGCGGAGCTTGCAGTGAGCTGAGATCCGGCCACTGCACTCCAGCCTGGGTGACAGCGCGAGACTCCGTCTCAAAAAAAAAAAAAAAAAAAAGAAAATGACTAAAAAAATCTCAAAATTGCATTCAGATCGGTTGCAGAGTGCCCCAGCTGCATTGAACCCCTTGGTGCCCTCCTCTCAAGCATCAGTCCGATGCAGGGGTCTGTGCTGATCCTGTCCCCTTCCACCTCACAGGTCTGTGACTCGGACACAAGGTTGGACCCCATGGCACTGCTGGAGCTCGTGCAGGTCCTGGACGAGGATCCCCGGGTCGGGGCTGTTGGTGGGGACGTGCGGATCCTTAACCCTCTGGACTCCTGGGTCAGCTTCCTAAGCAGCCTGCGATACTGGGTAGCCTTCAATGTGGAGCGGGCTTGTCAGAGCTACTTCCACTGTGTGTCCTGCATCAGCGGTCCTCTAGGTAAGCAGCGGCAGAGATTGGGAGGGCCGTGGATGGGGTGGAAAGGGAGAAGGGAAGCCGGATGGGGCTGAGGATGTGACTGGGGTTGGGGACAAAGATGCAGCCGGGCAGGAACTGGGGATGGGATAAAACTGGAAGTTGGCGGTGAGGATGCTGCTTGGGTTCGAGCTGAGTTTTGTGTGGGGAGTGAGATTGAAGAAACGATATGGATGGGGATTGGGGCTGGGCCTGGGGAAAAAGATGGGATAAGCTTGGAGTCAAAGACAGAGTTGGAGCCAGGTTTGAGGTTGCAGTGGGTTTTGGATGGGGCTGAGAATGGATGTGGGATTGGTGATGAGACTGGGGTGGGCAGGTTTGCAGTCACAGTGGGTATAGTTCAATGACAGGCAAGTTGGAGTGGATATGAGGTTGAGGACAGGATTGGGGCTGGAGTTGGAATTGAAGATAGTGCTGAGATTGAGATTATGATGACTGAGGATGGGGTTGGAACTGGAGATGGGGTTGGGGCTGGAAACAGCATTGGAGTTGATGTTGGTGACAGCAGAGACTGCCACTCTTTCACACCTCCCCTCACCCAGGCCTATATAGGAACAACCTCTTGCAGCAGTTTCTTGAGGCCTGGTACAACCAGAAGTTCCTGGGAACCCACTGTACTTTTGGGGACGACCGGCACCTCACCAACCGCATGCTCAGCATGGGTTATGCTACCAAGTAAGCTGAGGGGACCAGGTGGTCGGGTATGTGTGGAGGCCAATGAGTATCCCAGCATGTGTGCATGCTGAGAGTTCTCCAAATCCAAAGTAACTCACCAGACTGTGGGCTCTATCAAGTGAGACTTTAGAGGAGAGAGGAAGATACCATAATGGGCAGAGGGGCCATTTGCATTGAGCCAATGGACTTTACCAAGTGAGATATTAGGGAAGAGGGGAAGATGCTATAAGGGACAAGGCTGGCATTTGCATTGAACCATGGAATGCAGTGAACTCTACCAAGAGAGGCAAGGTGAGGGTAGAGAATTCCACCTAGAATTGAGTTAGGGTGAGTTGGTTCTGCCATGGAGACTAAGGTAGTGGGGAGTGAAGTAGGAAGGGCAAGAGACAAATGGATAGAGTGGGATCTAACTAGTGAGAGAGCCGTGGAGAAAGAATCAAGTGAGAGAAGAGGAGCACCCGAACTCTAGCAAGTTCTTCAAGAGAAGACAAGTAATTCCACGAGACTCAGGGGAGGATGATCTAGACCAAGTGAAGTTCAGGGAAGAGTGATTTCTGCAAAGTCAGGTCCACTGAAAGACCCAGAGGAAACTTGGGATAATCCAAGGGAATCCATGCATTAATTCACTCAACAAATATTCACTAGGTGCCTAGAATGTTTAAGCTGCGGGGATACAGCAATAGGCAGATAGGACACCAATTGATTACATCAGTAGGGGAGACACACAAGAAGTAAATAAGCAGAACATACAGTATGTTCATGATATGTGTTATGGAGATAAATAATGCCGGGCAGGGGGATGGATAGGAAGTTTTGGGGTGGGGAGTGAAGTGTTAAGTGGAGTGCCTGAAGTAGGATGGGGCTCAAGGCTGAGAACAGTGTGGCTGGAGCATGGAACTGAGGGAGTATTAGGAGAGGAGGATGGAGAGTCAACAAGGGGTCCACTCATGAAAGGCTTATAGGTCTAAGGACTCTGACTAAGATGAGGGAGCCATGGGAGGGTTTTAAGCAGAGAAGTGACATGTTGTAATGGGATCCCTCTGGCAGCTGTTTTGGGTACAGACTGCAGAAGGCAAGGTCGGAAGCAGGGAGGCCACTGAGGATGCCAAGTGACACAGGGGAAGGAAACTGGACACTGTCAAGTAATGCCCACGATTCTAGTCATGTGTGGGCTTGGCTGGAACCTGTGCAGGGATTGATTAACGATGTCTGCCACAAAACAGGAAGGAGGCCTGATGGTTCCCTTGAGAAGTTCCAATACATAGACTACCCTGGGTAGCAACCACGCCCATCTTGCTCCTCACTATAGGGACTGCCAGTAATAGTAAGCATGACAGTATTAGTAATATGTTAGTGATAGTATTAGTAATAGTGTCAGTAACCAACATGATATTAGTAATGGCAATAGTAATGGTATTAGTCATAGTAAAAACAGTAGTAACTAACATTTATTAAGCAAATACTATCTACTGGTCCTAAGCACTTGGCGTTTAATCTTCATTTAATCCTCACAGTATCCTTGTCATATGAGAACCTTTTTTTTTTCAGATGGACTCTTAGGCCGGACGCGGTGGCTCATGCCTATAATCCCAGCATTTTGGGAGGCTGAGGCGGTGTATCACCTGAGGTCAGGAGTTCGAGCCCAGCCTGGCCAACATAGTGAAACCCCGTCCCTACTGAAAATACAAAAAATTAGCTGGGCATGGTGTCGGGCACCTGTAATCCCACCTACTCTGGAGGCTGAGGCAGGAAAATCGCTTGAACCCAGGAGGCGGAGGTTGCAGTGAGCTGACATTGTGCCATTGCACTCCAGCCTGGGCAACAAGAACGAGACTCCATCTTAAAAAAACAAAAAATGATAGTCTTTCTGTGTTGCTCAGGCTCAGGCTGGAGTGCAGGGGCACGATCACAGCTCACCGCAGCCTCAAACTCCTGAGCTCAAGTGATTCTCCCATCTCAGCCTGCGAAATAGCTGGGACTGCAGGCACACATCACCACACCTGGCTATTTTTTTTTTTTTTTTTTTTTGTTAGAGATGGGGTCTCACTATGTTGCCTAGGCTGGTCTCGAACTCTTAGCCTCAAGTGATCCCCCCACCTTAGCCTCCCATAGTGCTGGGATTACAGGCATGAGCCATTGCATCCTGCCCATTGGTGCTTATTTATTTATTTGCTTATTTAGTAGAGATGGGGTCTTGTTATGTTGCCCAGGCTGGTCTTGAACTCCTTATGCCTCAACCTCCCAAAGTGCCGGGATTACAGGCGTGAGTCACCGTGCCCGACCTATCAACCCTATTCTACACATGAGAATACTGAGGCCTAGAGGGGTTCAGAAACTCGCCCCCAGTGGCCATCCACAGTGGTCACTTCTGCCTCCAGAATCCTGCCCAGGCCCCAGGGAGCATGCGATGATGTCCTTATTCCTCGCGCCCATGCAGGTACACCTCCAGGTCTCGCTGCTACTCAGAGACACCTTCGTCCTTCCTGCGCTGGCTGAGTCAGCAGACTCGCTGGTCCAAGTCGTACTTCCGTGAATGGCTGTACAACGCGCTCTGGTGGCACCGGCATCACGCCTGGATGACCTACGAGGCGGTGGTCTCGGGCCTGTTCCCCTTCTTCGTGGCGGCCACGGTGCTGCGTCTGTTCTATGCGGGCCGCCCGTGGGCGCTGCTGTGGGTGCTGCTATGCGTGCAGGGCGTGGCACTGGCCAAGGCGGCCTTTGCGGCCTGGCTGCGGGGCTGCCTGCGTATGGTGCTGCTGTCACTCTACGCGCCCCTCTACATGTGTGGCCTCCTGCCCGCCAAGTTCCTGGCGCTGGTCACCATGAACCAGAGTGGCTGGGGCACCTCGGGCCGGCGGAAGCTGGCCGCTAATTACGTCCCTCTGCTGCCCCTGGCGCTCTGGGCGCTGCTGCTGCTTGGGGGCCTGGTCCGCAGTGTGGCACACGAGGCCAGGGCCGACTGGAGCGGCCCTTCCCGCGCAGCGGAGGCCTACCACTTAGCCGCGGGGGCCGGCGCCTACGTGGGCTACTGGGTGGTCATGTTGACGCTGTACTGGGTGTGCGTGCGGAGGCTTTGCCGGCGGCGGACCGGGGGCTACCGTGTCCAGGTGTGAGTTCCAGCCACGCGGAAGCCGCCTCAAGGGTCTTCAGGGGAGGCCAGAGGAGACCTGCAGGGCCCCCGAGCCACGAACTTGCTGGGTGGTTCTCTGGGCCTCAGTTTCCCTCCTCTGCAAAACGAGGGGGTCAGCAGCCCAAGATTCTTCAGTCTGGACTCTATTGGGACTGGGACTTCTGGGTCTCTAGGGAGGGGTATTTATTGGTCAGGGTGTGGGATTTGAGGAGCGGAGGGGAAAGGGTCCTGCTTTCTCCTCGTTCTTATTTAATCTCCATTTCTACTGTGTGATCAGGATGTAATAAAGAATTTTATTTATTTTCCCTGAGTCTCCTCCTTTTTTGAGAACTAAGGGGACTGGATGAGTGAGAATTGGGGACGCTGGGCTCAGTGCTGGGTGCTAGCCGTTTGAACCTGGACAAGACACTCTCCTTCCTTGGAACCAGGGGTTCCCTCTTTTGAAAACAGGGATTATTAATCCCATGGGGCAGGGTTGGTGTGAGGGTTACTCAACTCATTCACAGGTTCTTACGAAGCACCTGCCACCTGCCGCACACTGTCAGGTACTGCAGATAATGCTTTTATCTCTGGTTCGTCTACTCAGAAGGGTAACACATCCCTTTTCTCTTCAAACCTCCAGCACCTCCTCCCCCAGCCTCTTAGCTGACTTCCTATCTCACTGAGAAAATAGGGGTTACAAGAGAAAACTTTTGCTGGAGTCCTCATCTCCACGTCTTCCCACTCACTTGCTCCTGTGTGCATACACTCCACCTTCTTGCTGTTGCTGAGGGTGACCTGCCTGTGCTCCAAGCCAATGCCAACCTCTTCCATCAGGGCACCAGACCCTATGTCCTCTTTGTCTGCTTGAAGACTTCACTCCAGCAGTTCCTTCCACCTGATCCTCCGTCAATTCTCCTTTTCCTTCGGAGCCTTTCCCATCAGCATCTGAACATATTGTTACTCTCCCATTTTTAAGACTCCCTCTCTTGACCTCAGTTTCCCCATAAACAACTGTTCCATATCTATTTCTGTTAATAGCAAATTTCCTTGGGAGAGTTGTCCATATTTGTCTCCAATTTCTCTCGCACAGAATTCACTCGTTCAAAGTGTACAATTCGGCCGGGTGTGGTGGCTCACTCCTGTAATCCCAGCACTTTGGGAGGCTGAGGTGGGCTGATTACTTGAGGTCACAAGTTCGACACCAGCATGGCCAACATGGTGAAGCCCCATCTCTACTAAAAATACAAAAAAAATTTAGCCAGGCGTGGTGGCATGTGCCTGTAATCCCAGCTACTCAGCAGGCTAAGGCAGGACAATCACTTGAACCTGGGAGGCGGAGGCTGCAGTGAGGTGAGATCATGCCACTGCACTCCTGCCTAGGTGACAGAATAAGACTCCATCTCAAAAACAAACGGTACAACCCAACGTTTTTTAGTAAGTTTACAAGTTTGCACAGCCACCACCATAATCTAATTTTAGAACATTTTCTAAATGTTCTCACTGCAACCTCCACCCCACAAAAGGAACCCCATCCCCATTGGCAGCTCACGTCTCCTTTCTCACCCCTTTATCCCCCTAAGACCTGGATAGCTGCTCATCTGCTTTCTCTTTATAGATTTACCTATTTTGGCTATTTCATATAAATGGAATCCTGCAGTATGTGCTTTTTTTGTGACTTCTTTCATTTAGCATATCAAGGTTCATCCATGTTGTTGCATTTATCACTGATTCATTCCTTTTTTATGGCCAAATAATATTCTGCAGTATGGCTATATTGCATTGTGTTTATGCATTTATCAGTTGATGGATATTTGGGATGTCTCCACCTCTTGGCTGTATGAATGATGCTACTATGAACATTCGTGTGCAAGTTTTGGTGTGGACACAGCTTTTTAATTTTCTTGGGTGTATACTTAGAAATGGAATTGCTGGGTCTTATGTTAATTCTATGTTTAATTTTTTTGAGGAACTGCCAGACTGTTTTGCACAGGGACTGTACCATTTACATTCCCACCAACAATGTATGAGGGTTCTAATTTCTCTACGCCCTTGCTACATTTTGTATTACCCGACTTTTTTTATTACAGCCTTCCTCGCAGGTGTGAAGTAGCATTTCATTGTGGCTTTGACTTGCACCGCCCTAATGACTAATGATGTTGATTTCCATTAACTCTTAAACCCACGCCAATCAGATGGTCATGCTTTCCTCTAGTTCTCCATAGAAACTGCTTTTGTCAAGTTCATCAATGATATCCACGTCGCTAAAACCAATAGCCAATTCTCAGCCCTATGTCATGATTTGGCTGTGTCTGACACAGTTGATCACTCCTTCTTGAAACTGTTTACTTGACTTCCTTTTTTTCTTTTTTGAGATGGAATCTTGCTCTGTCGCCCAGGCTGGAGTGCAGTGGCGCGAACTCAGCTCACTGCAACCTCTATCTCCCAGGTTCAAGCAATTCTCCTACCTTAGCCTCCCAAGTAGCTGGTACTACAGGCATGTGCCACCACATACAGCTGATTTTTGTATTTTTAGTAGAGACAGGTTTCACCATGTTGGCCAGGCTGGTCTCAAACTTGTGACCTCAAGTGATCCACCCACCTCAGCTTCCCAAAAGTGCTGGGATTACAGGCGTGAGCCACCGTGCACAGCTACTTGGCTTTCAGAAAGCCACAGTTACCTTGCTTTCCTCCACCTTGTTTTCTTTCCTGGATCCTCTCATCCTCGTCTCTTATCCATCTATACCCACTTCCCTTGTGCCTCCAGTGTTAATGGCTCTGAATACTTCATTCATGCTTCTTGCATGGAGATGGGACTCTCCCAAACAGACCTTCATGCTAGACCTCTCCCTTAAATTCCAGGCTTGTATATCCAACTGCCTCCAAGACATTTCCACTTGGATGCCTAATAGGCATCTCAATCCAGACTCCTAATATCTTCTTCCCTTCCTCCCTGCTAATCCCCACGAAACCTGCTCCTCCAACAGTCTCTCTATCTCAGTAAACAGAACTTCATCCTCCCAGCTGCTCAGGCCAAAAACTGCTAGAGCTGTAACTGTCCATCACTAGCCACTACCACATGGAAGTCTAAACAATTTTTTCCCGTTCATGCATTCCTTGATTCATCAGTCACCAAAACATTCACCAAGTACCTATTGAATGCCACACACTCTGCCTAGTTTGCAAGTATAGAAACAATTAAGAAGCTTGCCTTCAAGGAGCTCTTAGTCAAATAAACAAGAGTTCAGAGTGATCCACAGGTAAGAATACTCACACAGGCCTCTACGATTCTGTTGTCAAAGAGCAGGAACTATGTAACATTAACGTAATTAAAGCTACCAGAGTTGATTTTTTTCTTTTCTTTTTTTTTTTTTTTGGACACCCTTTCTTGCCTGAAGAGCTACCTAAGATTATGAGTTCAGTTCCTTAGTTGCACAGGTCACCTTCACGTGCTTCACGGCCACATGTGGTTGGTGCTGTGCTACTGGACAGTGTAGATCTAGAATATTTCCAGCATGGCACAGGGTTCTACTGGACAGTGCCACCGTGGTTATTCTTGGCCTCTCTCATCCAACATTCTGAACCATCAGCAAATCCCACTGGTTCTACCTTCAAGATATATCTAGAGCCACTGCTCCTCACCACCTTGTTTGCCGGGGCCGCATCTCGTCCCTGGATTACTGCAGCACCTCTCAGCGATGCCAGCTTCCACCTTGCCCCAGTTCTATGTGTTATGCGCCAGTAACACATAGTAGCCATGGAAATCAAATCATGACCTGCCTTTGCTTGGCTCAAAAGCCACCCGTGACTCTCATCTTTTTTTCTTTCTTTTTTCTTTTTTCTTTTTTTGTGACAGGGTCTTGCTCTGTAGCCCAGGTTGGACTGCAGTGGTGCAGTCATGGCTCACGTCATCTCTTTTTTTTTTTGAGGTGGGAGTTTCACTCTTTTTGCCCAGGCTGGAGTGCAATGGCGCGATCTCGGCTCACTGCAACCTCTGCCTCCCGAGTTCAAGCGATTCTCCTGCCTCAGCCTCCCAAGTAGCTGGGATTACAGGCACCTGCTACCACCCTTGGCTAATTTTTTATTTTTAGGAGAGACAGGGTTTCACCACATTGGCCAGGCTGGTCTCGAACTCCTGCCCTCAAGTGACCCGCCTGCCTCAGCCTTCCAAAGTGCTGGGATTACAGGCGCGAGCCACTGCACCTTGCCCTTTTTTTTTCCTTCTGAGTCAGGGTCTCAGTTTGTAGCCCAGGTTGGACTGCAGTGATGTAGTCATGGCTCACTGCGCCTTGACCTCTCAAGCTCAAGCCTCAGTCCCCCAAGTGCTGGGATTACAGGCGTAAGCCACCACACTCAGCTGACCCTCATCTCTTACAGAGGTAAGTCTAGACTTCACAGCAGCCAGTGGCACCATCTGGTCCCCATGGTCTCTGACTTCACTGTGTATTCACTTCCTAAGGCACTGCTCCAGCTACATTGGCCTCCTGGATGTCCTCTCGGCTGTCTTCCCACCTGCCTGGCACTCCTGCCTCAGGGCTCACTGTAACTTCCGCCGCCCGGATTCAAGCGATTCTCGTGCTTCAGCCTCCTGAGTAGCTGGGATTACAGGCATGTGCTAGCACGCCAGGCTAATTTTTGTATTTTTAGTAGAGACAGGGTTTCACCATGTTGGCCAGACTGGTCTCGAACTCCTGACCTCAGGTGATCCACCCACCTCAGCCTTCCAAAATGTTGGGATTACAGGCATGAGTCACCTCGCCTGGCCACCCGAACACTCTTCACACAAATATACATAATGACTCATACAGTCATCCCCTTTCAGTTTTTATTCAAATGTCACTTTCTCAGTGAGGGTTTCTCCAAAGATCCTACTGCTACTTCCCCCGGCCCCATATTCCGTTTCTCTGCTTATCTTCTCCATCACACGTTACCATATAACTTTGTATTTTGTTTTCTTATTTATTGTCTGTGACATAAGAAATACATAGTTGGTGTCTGTCCCTGGTTTCTGACAGTCTTAAACCCTCGTAATTTCTGGAGTGATGTAGGCAACAGAAGCGTCTTACATAGAGCTCCTAATCTCTTGAATTTCCTGGGTGATAGCAGCATCGTTTGTTCTGCTCAAGTGACTCTTGGTGATCTCCTGGATGGACACTGGTCACCAGCGAGACTAGGCCATGATCGGGAGCTTAAGTGCTTTCGGCCTCACCCACCCCCTCCAGTCCTTGGGGAGGGAAAAAGGGATGGAGACTGAGTTAATAAGTGATCACGACTACATGACGTAGCCTCCAGAACAATCCCTAAAATATGGGGTTTGCAGAGCTTCCAGGCTGGTGAATGCATCTATGCACTGATAGGCTGCTGCATCCCAACTCCCATGGAGACAGAAACTTCTGCACTTGGGACCCTTCTGGACCTCACCCTATCCCTATCTACCTCTTCATCTGGCTATTAACCTATTTCCTTCATACTCTGCTTTATAATAAACCAGTATGTTTCCCCGAGTTATTCGAGCTATTCCAGCGAATTACTGAGCTGGGGGGCTGCAGGTTGAAGGAGCCCCGGACTTGCGACTGGTGTCTGAAGTGGGGTCAGTCTTGTGGGCCTGAGCTCTTAAAGCTTGTGTAGTGTGACGCTAACCCTGGGTTGTTTATTTTAGAATTGAATGAATTATAGGACACTCAACTGGTATCTGGGAGAGTTGGAGAACCGGTTGGTATGGGGGCAGGAGGTAGAATCCCACACATTTAGTGTCAGAAATGTTGGGAGTAGACAAACAGTTTTCTGGCCAGGAGCGGTGGCTCACGCCTATAATCTCAGCACTCTGGGAGGCTGAGGCAGGCAATCACTTGAGGTCAGGAGTTTGAGACCAGCCTGGCCGACATGGCGAAACCCTGTCTCTACTAAAAATACAAAAATTAGCTGGGCATGTTGGCATACGCCTTTGTAGTCCCAGCTATTTGGGAGGCTGAGGCATGAGAATTGCTTGAACCCAGGGGATGAAGGCTAGAGTGAGCCAAGATTGTGGCACTGCACTCCAGCCTGGGCGGCAGATCAGGACTCCATCTCAAACAAAAAAAAAAAAAAAAGAGAGAAACAGTTTTCTTTTACTGTCCACTGGAATCTAAGTTTCATGTGAGTACCATACAAACTTTTTGTCTCTTATTTCTTCATTGGGATCTCTACAGTGCCTTGAAAGTACATGACAAAATAGTAAACACTCAATAAATATTTGCTGAATGAACAAATTAATAAAGGGAAATAGACCAGTGAACAAGAATGAGTACATGCTCAGAAGGAGCTTCCCTTTCAGGTAGGAAAGGCAAAACCAAATTAAAAAATGAGTTAACGGCTGGGCGCGGTGGCTCACGCCTGTAATCCCAGCACTTTGGGAGGCCGAGGCGGGTGGATCACTTGAGGTCAGGAGTTTGAGAATAGTCTGGCCACAAGGTACAACCCTGTCTCTACTAAAAATACAAAAATTAGACGGGTGTGGTGGTACATGCCTATAATCCCAGCCACTTGGGAGGCTGAGGCAGGAAAATTGCTTGAACCTGGGAGGCGGAGTTTGCAGTCAGCTGACATCACACCACTGCACTCCAGCCTGGGCCTTGGAGTGAGATGCTGTCTCCAAATAAAATAAAATACAATACAATAAATCAAAACAAAACAAGTCCTGCTGGTATGCAGAGAATGGGCTAGAGTGGAGAGACCAAGGAGAGGCGGGGGGCTGCTCCACTGATCCAGACATGAGGTGGGGGTGACTGGGACCACAGAGAAGGCAGCTTCACGAGATATTTAGGAGTTGAAAAGTCTGAGAGTTGGAAATGAAAATGAATTGGAAGTGGAGGAGGAGTCAGATTCCAGGGTTTCTGGTTTGAACTGCTAGGTGGATGGTGTTGCTCTTTCTGGTAGGAGGAAAGCCTTGGGGAGGAACAGCCTCTGAAGGCAAAATGGAGGACTCTATTTGAGGGTGCCTTCTGCAGGTGGAAATGTCAAGGAGACAGCCAGTAACCTGAGGGGGTATCTGGGTTCCCACCTAACTTGCACTGCGGTAGCTATGCCTAACTGTCATTATGCGGGCCACATTCATCTGGGCATGTGTGGGCTTGCTGCACCTCCAACCTGACTTAGTAGTGACCACCTTCAGAAATGAAACAATCCAGAGTTGAAATATATTCTTTATTTTCACAATGGAAATAGGATAGGGAAGGAGGAAAGAGATACCTCTGTTAGTTGCCACTGCAGTACCATCGAAAGAATATCCTGGGGAAACAAAGAGGTATGTGTGTTACAGGAAGGGTTGGGGACTAGAAACTTAAGTCCCGGAGGCCTGGACACCAGGGTCGAAAAGGTGGACAAGGGCCTGGACTCCTGGGTCTGAGGGAGGAGGGGCTGGGGCCTGGGCTTCTGGGTCTCAGGGAGGAGGAACCTGGGTGCCTGGACTCTTGGATCTGAGGGAGTAGGGGCTAAGGCCCTGGACTCCTGGGTCTGAGTGAGGAGAGGTGTGGAGGCCTGGACTCCTGGGTCTGAGGGAGGAAGGGCTGGGGACCTGGATTCTTAGATCTAAGGGAGGAGCGAGCTGGGGACTTGGATTCCTGGGCTGAGTAAGGAGGGGCTGGGACCTGGACTCGTGGGTCTGAGAGGGAAGGGACTGAGAGCCCGACCTCCTGGGTTGGAGGTTGGTGGGAACCCAGACTTCTCGGTGGGATCTGAGAGAGCGGGGAGCTAGATGCTGGGGCGCCGGGGTACCGAGGACTCACCACGCCAACACGGTCGCACTCGCTGATGCGAGGGCCCCGAGGACTGCAAGCAGGAACAGGTTGCTGGGCGTCAGAGCCTCGGGCCTGACCAGCAGCTCGCCCAGGCTGGGCCTCCAGGGCTCGATCAGCGCGGCGTCCCGCGGCGCCCAGCGCAGCACTTCCCGGAACGAGGCCTGCAACTCTGTCTCCGCCCGCGGGGGCGGACCCGTCACTGCAGGGGCGCGCACGTCAGTCAGGCACGAGCCCCACCCCCTCGCCCCGCCCTCTCCCCGCCCCGCTCGCTCGCGCCGCCGCGCCCCGCCCCACCGTTAAGAAAGAAGTAGAGCCGGGCCAGGGGGCGCTGGTCTTGCTTGATCACGCAGGAGAACGTGCCGCGGTGCGTAAGCTGCGCCGGACGGATCCGCGCCAGGTATCCTTCGGCCCGCGGCATATCTCGGAAATAGGACAAGTCCTGAGTCCGGAGCTGCGAGACGCGCGGGCTTAAACTCCTCAACTCCGGCTTGCCACTGAGTAACCTACAAGCCCCGCCCCCCGAGCTAGACCACGCCTCCTGGAGTCCCGGCCTTGAGCCTTCAGCAGCCCGCCTCCGAGCCTTCTACTTGCTCCTCTGCCGTAAACGCACCCCTTCCCCTCACTCCTAAACCCTTACGCATAACCTACCCCTAGAACCTGCTTTTATTTATGTATGTGGTGTTTATTCTTTTTTCTTTTCCAGACAAGGTCTCGTTTTGGCGCCCAGGCTGCAGTGCAGTGGCGTGATCATAGCTCACTGCAGCCTCGAACTCCTGGACTTAAACAATCATCCCGCTCAGCCTCCCCAGTGTCTGGGACTATAGGCGTGCACCACCACGCCCGGCTGTTTTTAAATTTTTTTGGTAGAGGTGGGGTCTTAGTATGTTGCACAGGCCAGTCTCGAACTCCTGGTCTCAAGCCATCCTCCCGCTTTGGTCTCCAAAAGCGCTGGGATTACAGTTGTAAGCCACCGCCCCAGGTCCTTGGTCCTGCATTCTGATCTTCGAGCTCTCCCCTAAATCCCGGGACCCTCCTCTTGCTGATGCCTGTGTCTAGACGGAGCTTCGCGGAGTCCAGTCCCCGCAAGCTGTCTCCCCAACCTCTAGTGAAGCCTAACTCCCCGTCTAAACGCTTCGCGCCTGCCCCGCCCCGACTCACACCTCCTCCTGCGAACTTCCAGGAATAGGTGATCTCCTCCTTTGGCAGCTGGAAGTTCACGATGCAAGAAAACATAGCCTGGTCGCCCCGAATCACTGTCACATCCTGAACTGAAGACGGAGCTGGGTTCACTCGCTGGGCCCCGCCCACGTCTGGCTCGCCACCAGCCAGCTCATGCCCCTCGGTGCTTTGGTCCTGTTTCTCAAGTTAGTCTCCTGCACCCCGAGGTCCCGCCCCTTCACCTGGGCAGTCCAGCGGGAGGTCGCAGACCCTGGAGTAGCACCCGCTGCAGAGGAAACGCCGGGCGAACTCCTGGAGACCTGTGGGGCGGGAACGCTGCGTCAGGCGCCACCTGCCCGCCCAAGCCCAGGGCCCTTGGCCCATTTGAGATCCGTGTAGCTTCCCAGGGTCCATAGGCCAGGTGGCATCTTGACCTCGCCCTCCCTGCTGTCCTTGGCCGACTTTCACGCCTCTCCGCCCTCTAGAGTTCCTATTGGTTTGCTTCGGCTCTCACACCCACCTTCTGAGGATTTAGAGCAATACCTGGTTTACTTCCTTTTCTCCAGCCCTTATTGGCCTCCTAAGGATTTGAAGCCCACCCTATTTCCCCCACTTGATGTCGTAGGTTTCGGCTCCGACCGCCTCCCTTACCCCGCAATTCCAAGTTTTAGATGAAGTCCTTACCGCAGGGAGGGATGCAGGCCTGGGCTGTGGAGGAAGAGGAAACATCACTACCTTAAAGTCGTGGGAAGAACCCTGCCTGATGCTCCCCTAACGGATGTTACAAGGCCGGACGCATTGCTCCCAGGAGGTAGGGCCAAGCTTTCGTCACAACCTGGGGGCGGGGCCAAGCCTGAGCATTCCATTACAAGGTCAGGCCCAGGCCTGCTGCCAGCCTTCTACTTGGGGTTTCGGGGGAGCCACACTGGTTTGCTGTAGGCCCTGAGGGGGATGGGCAGTCCAGGTGTATTCCACCGAGGAGGCGGGGCTAGATCCTGGGCGATCCTTGCAGGAGACCGGGGCTAAGGTGGTGGCTCACTAAAAGAGGCGTGGCCAGGATAGAAGTAGTCCCAGAAAGGGGCTCAGTTGGAGGGGAAACTTCATCGAAGGGGCGGGGCTGGATCAAAAAATGGTCCATGCAGGGTAAGAGCCCCTCCTCAAGGTCTGAGGCTCAAGAGATGGAACCAGGGGATTGAAGGGGAGTAGATGGGGGTCTCAGGAGTGGGTTTTGTTTTGAGATGGAGTCTTGCTCTGTCACCCAGGCTGGCGTGCAGTGGCACAATCTCCAGTCACTGCAACCCCGCCTCCAGGGTTCAAGCGATTTTCCTGCCTCAGCCTCCTGAGTAGATGAGATTACAGGCATGCGCTACCATGCCCAGCTAATTTTTATATCTTTGGTAGATACGGGTATCACCATGTTGGTCAGACTGGTTTTGAACTCCTGACCTCAAGTGATCTGCCCGCCTCAGCCTCCCAAAGTGCTGGGATTACAGGCGTGAGCCAACGTGCCCGGCCAAAAGTGGGGTTTTCTAATTGGGTCTGGGAGAGGAGAGATGGAGCGTATTTTACCTTCTTTAAGCTGTGTAATGACCTTCTTCATTTTCTCTGCAGCATCAGGGAAGGCAACCTCAAAGGATCCTGGAGAGTGGAGGGGAGGACGGCCTGTGTAGTAAAGCCCTTCCCCTAGGGCTTGGTCCTTGGTCCTGCATTCTGATCTAGCCTGGCTAGGGCTATGCCAGCCCTAGCTCACAGGACGTGCTGTCAGGTATCTGCCCTTCCCCGGCCCCTCTTCACCCCTCTCTTATTACCATATCCTCTGCTCCTCTTCTTATCTCTCGCCTTGTGTACTTGAAGGCTAACAAGTCCCTAAGTCTCCTTTCTTCTGCCTCCTGAATCTCTCCAGGATGGAAGCCCTCCTGGACACCTGCGTGTGGCTTGTTGCGGGGAGAAGGGGAGGATAAAGATAAAATTCCTCCGCAAGGCCTATTAGGTCTTACGTGGTTTGGCCTAGTTCCCCCTCCCTCCCTGTCCCATCCCTACTGCCCACCTTTCATTTCCTTTATTTTATTTTTTTGAGACAATGTCTCACTGTCACCCAGGCTGGAGTGCAGTGGCGTGATCTCGGCTCACTGCAACCTCCGCCTCCTGAGTTCAAATGATTCTCCTGCCCTAGCCTCCCGAGGAGCAGGGACTGCAGGAATGCGCCACCACGCCTGGCTAATACTTGTGTTTTTAGTAGAGATGGAGTTTCACCATGTTGGACAGGCTGGTCTCGAACTCCTGACCTCAAGTGATCCACCCACCTCAGCCTCCCAAAGTGTTGGGGTTACAGGCATGATCCACCATGCCCGGCCTCATTTCCTTTCATATGAAAACAACCACATTCTCTAGCACCTCAGGGCCTTTGCACATGCTGGCTTCAGTTTTTAACACATTTTTCCTTCTCCTAATCATCCTTCCATCACCACAGATCTAACCAAGTTCCCTGTTTTTGTCTCTCATTGCAATCATTTCATTCCTAGCTCTCATCCATCTGCAATTACATATATTTATATATAGACGATGATCACGTATGTCTGTCTCATAAGTAAATAAACATGTTCTTCTGTAGCGCTGTGTCCTCTGAATCCTGGAGAGGACCCTGAGTCTTAAAAGTGCTCAGTTAGTATTTGTACAATGAATTCCAGGATCCAACTCAAACTAGAGACCCCAACTGGTGGCCTATGGCCCAAATCCATCCCTGGGATGTGTTATATTTGGCCTGGAAAGTGTTTAAAAGAAAATGAACCAGTTGCCAACATATAAAATTTGGAATGTCACATAAAACATTTGGCATCTTTTTACAAAGTTCGAAGAGCTGTAACACAAAGATCGTATTTCCATAAGGCAGCGAATAGCTGGAGATGAGTAGCAGCCATTCCCTTGAAATGGGGCACACACTGGCCACTTCCATGGTCCCCATCCTCTATTCACTTCTGTATTTACCCATCTTTTACTCTTTTATCTTCCTTGTCTTTCTAGGTGTTTTTGTTTTGAGATAGAGTTTCGCTCTTTGCCCAGGCTGGGGTACTGTGGCGTGATCTTGGCTCACTGCAACTTCCACCTCCCAGGTTCAAGCGATTCTCCTGCCTCAGCCTCCCCAGTAGCTAGGATTACAGGCACCCACCACCATGCCCAACTAATTTTTGTATTTTTAGTACAGATGGAGTTTCAGCATGTTGGCCAGGCTGGTCTCAAACTCCTGACCTCAAGTGATCTGCCCACCTCAGCCTCCCAAAGTGCTGGGATTACAGGTATGGGCCACCATGCCTGGCTTTGTGTTTTGACCACTGCAGTGGTCTCCAAATCCAAACTGTATGGGTTTGTGGCTTGTTCCAGTGGAATAAGAAAAAGTAGACAGCTGACTTGATCTCGTGGTGGTTTGTGGAAATCAGAAATGATTTATAGGCTAAATTGTGCCCCCCCACCAAGCAAATTTGTATGTTGAAGTCCTAACTCTCAGTACCTCAGAATGTGACTGTACTTGGTTCTTAACGAGGTGATTAAGTTAAAATGAGGTCATTAGGGTGGGCCGTAATGCTGTATGATTGGTATCCTTATGAGAAGAGGAAATTAGGACACAGAGATGCACACAGGGACATATGAAGAAAGCATCTACAAGCCAAAGAGAGAGGCCTTAGAAGAAACCAACCCTGCTGACACCAAAACCTTGATCTCAGACTTCTGGAAGGCAGAAACTTCTGTTGTTCGAGTCACCCAGTCTACGGTACTTTGTTACAGTGGTCCTAGCAAAGCAATACCCAGGAATTGTTCATTGCCTCCAAATATCTGTATATCGATATCCACAGAACACAGATAAAAGGCTTCATCTCCCAGCCTGCCTTGCAGTTGTGGTCATGTGACCAAGCTATAGCTATAGGATATAAATGGATGTGTTATATGTGAGTCACAGGAGGTGGCCTTAAAAGGGAGGTAGTACTGCACCTGGAATCCCAGCTACTCTGGAGGCTGAGGTGACAGGATCACTTGAGGCCAAGAGTTCAAGATAAGCCTGGGCAACATATCAAGACACCATCTCTAAACAAATTTTTATAGATTAGCCAAGTGTGATGGCATGTGTCTGTAGTCTTAGCTACTCAGGAAGCTGAAGTGGGTGGATGGTTGAACCCAGGAGTTCGAGGCTGTAGTGAGCTATGATTGCACCACTGTACTCCAGCCTGGGCAATACAGCAAGACTCTGTCTCTAAAAAACAGAGAGAAGGTGGTGCCATCTTATTGTTCCCCTCATCCATCCTGCTGCCTGAAAATTTGTTTCGATGGTTGGAGCTCTAGCAGCCACACAGGACCATGAGGACAAGGGCTATTCCCTGGGATATTAAGCCTTCAAGGAGCTTGGATCCCCAAGAAATGGAGGTGCCATACTACCCTTAAGTGCCTACCTCAAGACTTACTTTATATAGGACAGATAAACTTCCTATGGGCTTAACCCATTGCAAGGACAGGGGAAAGCGTCCTCTGTGATTAAAGCCATACAAAAAGGGAGGGAACTGAGGATATTGGCAAGAGAGTGGCTGAAACGACGATCATTGGATATACACTTGGAGAGAGGAAGCACTGATGCCGAGAAGTGAGTTTCAGATGAGGACCTAATGGTCTCTCCTTGGCCACAGAGCAGGAGTGTGGTCTCAATATGGCAGGATGATCAGGAGCATGTGGTCAGACTGGGGTGCACAAATGAGATGCCAGGATGTTGCAGGAGTCATCCAAAGAATTTCTATGGGCCAAATCAAAGGACTCATGGGCAGGGTGAATGTGGGATATACCAAGTAAGTCATGGTGGTGGGTTGGGCTTATAACCCACCAGGGGAATACGAATGGAGTGAAATGTTCCAAACGGCCTGGGTTACAGCAAGCAGGCCACAAAGAGGCATGGGTGGGTGTTGTAAAGTCTCCCCCAGAGGAGTTGCATATCGTCAGGAGCTCTGACCCTGGTTCAGATCATCTGGGGTCTGAGTCCTGGCGCTTCCATCTTGAGCACACCTGTCTCAGATCTGAGTATCAATCACAAGCCCTCCTCCCCATGTGACCTTGGCCAAGTGACTTCGCCCTCCTGATCCTCAGTCTCCTCATTCATCAAATGGGGATGACAGCACTGTCTGTATCACAGGGTTCGGGGAGGATGAGATGCCATACAACCGTGAAAGCTTCCTCATCCCCACTCTTTCAGGGCATCGTTTAAGGATTGTATGAGATGGTATCGCTAAGCATGTAGAATGGCTCCTGGCACATAGTGAGTGTTAGAGAAGGCTGGCAAACTTAGGATTGCCATCTACAAGTTTGAGATGGGGAAACGGAGGCGTGGGGAGATTACAGAAGTGGTCCAAAGTCACATGGCTACGTTTGACCCTGGTGGTCCGGCTACAGAGCCTCCATACCTAATCGCTGCATGCATCATCTCCACACCTAATACTGCATCCAGTCTGTACCAGGTCATCCACTCCATGGTTTATGTATACACATATCCAAATAAGATCACCTGGGATCACCGAGAGGCAGTCAGCCTACGTCAGCTCCTCCATCTCCCTGCTCCTCCCTCTGGAGACGCAAAAGTCATCCTTGATTCTTCCCATTGCCCTCACCCACCTACATCTGGTCCAGTCTATCTCCAAATATATCCCAGGTCTACTGCTCTTGTCCAGAAGAGCCCCAGCGTTCCCATCTGATAAGCAGGACTATAAAACCCAGCCTCACAGGGCCGGTAGAGGATATCCTTTAGGAAGATACTTAATATGAATGACTCTGTGTATGGCAAACATAGCCTCTAACATGCCTGGGCAGGCCTGGCACACAGTCAAATCCTTATGCCCACTCCCCTTTGCTCAGACCTCATCTGGGCCCCCCGGACCACTGTGACTGGTCCAAGCCACCACGGGCAGGCTTCTCACTGGAAGTCGGAATTCCTGCCTTTGTCCAGCACCCACATAGCTGCCAGAGAGATCTTGTTAAATCCCAGGTCAGATCCTGTCTCTCTGTGTAAAGTCCTCCAATAGCTCCCCCATTTCAAGAGCAAAAAACAAAAGTCATTCCAAGGGCCTACAACAGCAATTCTCAGAGTGTTCCCGGAGCCGCATCATGAGCACTGCCTGGGATCTTGACAGAAATGTCCATTTCTGGGCCCTACCTTGGACCTGCTGGTCAGAGGCGGTGGGGTCCAGAAATCTGCATTTTAAATAAGCTCCCAGGGGATTCTGATGTATGCTGGGCCTTGAGGACCACCTGTCTATGAGGATAGCTACTTGGGAGGCTGAGGCAGGAGAATGGCGTGAACCCGGAAGGCGGAGCTTGCAGTGAGCCGAGACCGCACCACTGCAGTCCAGCCTGGGCGACAGAGTGAGACTCTTGTCTCAAATAAATAAATAAGTAATTAAATTAAATTAAAAAAAAGAAAACTATCCCCCCTTTCTCTTCCCCTTCTCTGTTTTCCTCCACAGCAGGGATCACCAACTGACATACTAAGATACTAAGATATTTTATTATGTTTGTTGTCTGTCTCCCCAGACTCCGCCCCAATATAAGCAACCCCGAGGACGGGTGGTTTGCAGCTCTGTTCACAGCTGTGTTCCCAGGGTTGTTCCCGGCACATTCAGTAAATATCATTGAACGTATTGCACCAGCTTCTCCCGGCCTCCAGACTCTCCCTCTGGGCCATCTTCCACACGACCCCAAAGGGTTCTTTCTACACCCAGAGCTGCCCCTACTTCTCCGCTGTTCACACTCCTGCTGCAGCTCCCCAGTGCCCTGAAGAAAGAGACTCAAAACTCTGACTTTTTCTGCTGAACTCTGCACCTGGGTATCTAGCTGCCTCCTAAACGTCCCTGAGACTCCTCGAAGTCACTACATTCTAACCCAGCTCATCCTCTGCCCCCGGCTCTTTCTCTCAGGCTCCTTACTTCAGTGATGACCCACCGCCCTACAGGCACGGAGCAGGGCCTGTCTCAGACGCTGTTCTTTAGGCTTCCCCAAACAGCCCAGCAGACCTAACTCTGGCCCTGGGCCGCCTTCTCCACCTTCACAGCCCCAGTCCCCACTCAGGCCTCCGCTCTGGCCTGGACCCTCACCCAGCCTCTTCTCTCTCCCCTCCAAGTTTGTCCCACATGCGGCCCCACAGAAGGCTTCCACTCCCAGATCCAAAGGTTCCTGATCTTTTTAAAAGCTTCTGTGACTAGGCAGGCTAAGTAGGGAGAAAGCACATTTCCTGGAATCCTGCACACCCCAGATGGAGAGCTTTAGGGCCTCAGATCTGGATGCCCCCTGGGTGGATGGGAATCTTCCCTCTTACGGGATCTTTGACAAGGCGCTTGGAGGGCAAAGCAGGAAGCAAAAGGAGCGACTGTGGGTGTGGGAATAAGCCCTGAGCTCCTGGATCTAAGAGGAAGCCGGTTTATTCTACAGCGCAGGGCTCTGTAACTCCTGCAACTCTGAGCCTCCACAGTTCCAGGGTCTGGCACGCTGTGGGGATCATGGCCATGGTGACCTGGCATGATTACTGCCCAACGACCACGTGTGGCCCCCAGTCCTGAGGTCTCTTTACACGGCCACACACCTCAAGGCTGTCGCGTGTGCCTGTCTCACCAGGACAGTCACACCTCGTCTCTCCTCACTGCTGTCACCTGAGCGATCCACTCTGCTGTTCCTGTTTTCCTGCCCTCTAACTGCCTCATGTCTCAAAATGTGGAATCATTTTATAAGAAATCTGTGTGTGTGTGAGTGTGTGTGTGTGCGCGAGTGTGTGTGTGTGTTCTATCCTAGAGGAAGATGCCTTCCCCAAGGTCAGGCTCATCAGGCACCCCAATTTCCCCCTGCCCTCCCCAGCCGCTGAGCTCCGTGGCCATCCTAGGAGGCAAGAAGATTGTCCCACTCTACAGATGGGTAAGTTGAGGCCAGGAGAGGGGCAGTGACCCACCCAGAACTTCATAGGCAGTTAAGATTGTGAGCCATGCAGCCATGGCAGAACTTATGCCTACCGGACCCCATCTGGCCTTCCAGCTCTAGACAATTTCTGCAGCGTCCCTTCCCCCTCACCACCTTCAGCCCCTGGCTCTTAGAGCTACCTTCAGCCTTTGCTTGGACAAGTAGCTGAGCTCAATGGCTTCCCAGCTTTCCCCTCCCAGATCACTGCCCAACTCTGGGGGCCTCCTTCCTCCGCACCTGGGTATCTAGCTGCCTCCTAAATGTCCCTGAGACTCCTCGGGCCCTCACACATACCCATTTCTTGGGGGCTCCAAGTCCACATCTCCCATCTCCCCATCCGCACACACTCACCCTGGGCAGCAGCCAGCTCCTGCAGGGCATGGGTCATCTGGGTGAAGGCATCATGCAGGTGGCTTCTCTCATCATAGTCTGGCGGTGAGGGAGGGGGCAGGGGCTGGGGGAGGCAGCTCCCCACACCACCATGTCCCTAATGGGAACATTCTGTCTCTGAGTCTCTGCCCTCCCAAGTCTGTATCCTTCCCTCTCTTGACTCTCTGCCCCACAGTCGCTATGCTTCCTGAGTCCCTCCCAAGTCTCTATCGTCCCCTCTCTGTGAGTCTCCATCTTCCCTGAGTCTCTGCCCCCGACCAGTCTCTACCCTGCTTCCCTAGTCTCTGCCTCATCTCTATCCTCCCCTTTCTGGGTCTCCATCCTTCTCTGAGTCTCCATCCTCCCCTCTCTGGGTATCTGTTCCCTCTCCAATCTCCATCCTCTCCTGTCTATCTCTTCATAGTCCCCTCTCTGAGTATCCATCCTCCCCTCTCTCTGTGACTCTCCATCCTCCCGAGTGTCCATCTTCCCCTCTCTGACTCTCCATTTTCCCGAGTCTCCATCCTCCCCTCTGACTCTCCATCCTCCCCTCTGAGTCTCTGCCCTGCTGTCTTCCCCTGTCTGTGTCTCTCTGTCCTTAAATCTCTGTTATTCTCATGGTCTTTGAGCCTTTCTCCTCTGACTATTTCTCTCTGCCTGTCCCTCAGCCTGACCCTCTGGGCCTCTCTGGTTCCTCCCTCTGCACCTTCCCCAGGACACTGATGATGGTCTCCTCACTGATTTCGGTGTCAGAGAGACCCCGGAAGGCGGCCGTGAAGGCCTCCTCACACTCTTCGAGCTTGGGGCCCCGCATGCCAACAAACATCTGACAGATGCGGAGGCGCTCAGAGTAGGTTGTGAAGCAGAGGAGACAGGCCCAGGCGGGCACCCTGAAGACAGCCAGGGCCAGCAGGGCAGACAGGACGGCACTGGCCAGGGCCAGCAGGGCCATCGTGTGGGTCTCAAGGCCAGGGGAGAAGCTAGTAACCTTTATGAAGTCACCACAGGGTGGGGGAAGGGCCAGTGGTCTAGGGTCAGAGGTCAGGTTTCAGTTGGGGGTCAAATGTCATGCTCTGGAGGAAGCGTATGAGAAGTCAGGGGTCAGAGGTCAGGCCAGCAATTCCCCAGGTGTGCGGTTGGGCCAGACGCCAGGCTCCCAAGAACCTCACCTGTGACCCTGGATGTCCTCACAGGTTAAAGGGTCTCAGGGACCCAGAGACTGGCAATATGGTACGCGGTGGCCCGGGTAGGCCCTGGGGTGGGGGTCAGAGATAGAGATGGGTACAGAGACATTCCGAGAACCAGAGACAGAAAGACCAAAAAAGACAGAAACAGGGACACGGAGAGATATCGGGAGGGGCAGAGACCTAGAAAGCCAGAATAAAAGGGAGTCGGAGGATCCACTGTGAAAGAGACGCAGAAGTCACAGAGACACAGCGGAGACGGAGAGACAGACAGGGAAGGAAAACAGATTTCAGGGGAAGGAGGGGATGCAGCGACAAGGACAGAAAAGAGCCTGGCTCCTCCTCCCAGGGTCCCTGGGGCAGCCCAGTGGGGCTAACGGTCCCCGAGTGGGGCTGGGGGTCCCCGCCGGGCCCCGTCCCGTGCAGGGCGCAGCCTGGGGAAAGCTAGGAGGCCGTATAGTGATCTCCTTGGGTGTCCTCCTCAACTATACAACCTCCTACCTCAGCCCGGGGGGCGCGGCAGGCGGACAGACCCGACAGACAGACAGACAGGGACCAGGAGGACCAGGGAGTGGGGGGGAGGGCCGGGGAGGCCCCAGCCGCGATGGTGAGCCCCCGACACGGACCCACAGACACGAGCTTGTGTGCGGCGAAGGCCCCGCAAGGTCGGTTCTACGGGTGGGTGCCAGGACCCAGGAGTCCGGGCCCCCGGCCCCTCCTCCCCAAGGAACCCAGGAGTCCAGGCCCTCAGCCCCTTCCTCATCAGGGACCCTGGAGTCAAGGCCCTCATCCCTCTCCTCCCTAAAGAACCCAGTAGTCCAAGCCCTTACCAGAGACCAGAGTCCTCACCAGAGATCCAGGAATCCAGGCCCCTGGCCCTTTTCTCCCCAAATGTTTGTGGAATCCAAGTACTCAGCCCCTTCCTCCCTCAGACTCACGAGTCCAGATCCAAAGCCCCCTTCTCCCCAGAGATCCAGGAGTCCCCGCCCCCAGTCTCTCCTCCCTTGGGCCAGGCAGGCCTCCTGGGGAAGGCATGGCCTGATAGAAAACCTGGCTTCCTGGGTGCCGGCTGGGAGAGAACCTCATCTGTCTTGGAATTTGGCCCTTTGGGCACACCTGCTTCCTACCCACCCTCCTGTCAGTCTGCAGAGACTCCGTGCCCAGGGCCAGGAGGCCAGGGGCTAGCCAACCGTCAAAGCCTCCCTGGGTACTTTCTTTCCTCTCTCCTCTCTTCTTTGGGTCATTTATAATGACAGCCACAATCTCCCAGCGCTGACCCCATACCAGGCCCAGAGCACCAGTCCTCTGACACCTCCCAGTCCAGACAGCCAGGTGCCTTAAGCATCCCCATTTGGCAGGTGAGGGGGCTGAGCCTCAGAGAGGGGAAGAGGCTCCCAAAGTCGGCCTGCGAGAGGTGGGCGGTGGACCCAGCATCCACCCTCCCCACCCCTGGGCTCAGAGCCCCTCCAGCTGCGGTCTCTCCCGTGCCCAGTCCCTCCTCCTGGACTGTCCGGTTCTAGATGCCCCTGCTCCAGCCGCACCTTCCCGTTCCTTCCTCGCAGTCCAGGTCTCTCTGGCCCAGCCTTTTTTTCTCTCTCCCTCTTTCTTTCCACCTTCCCTGGTTCCTAGCCTCCTCCTGCATCAGGACATCCCTCCCTGGCTCTGCGCTGGCTTCTCTCTCTCTCCCCATCGCCTCTCTCCTCTCCCCGCTCCTGTTTTCTTCCCTCTCTCCCCCTTTCTCCTTCTTTTCGTCTACCTTCTGTCTTTCATCCTCCCCTTCTCTCCCTTCCCTCTCTTTGTCTCTCTCATTCTCTCTGGCCCTCTCAGTCTCTGTCTCTCTCTCGTCTCTCACCCTTCTCCACCCCCTTTTTTCAGATGTCTTTCCTCACTTCCTCTCCTTCCACCCCTTCCCTCTCTCCATCCCTCACCTCCCTCCTTCCTGCTCTCTCTCAGTCTCTATCTCTCTCCCTTTCTCTCCCTCTCTCTCTCCTTCCCTCCCTCTTAGGTCTCTCTCTTTCCTCCCCTCCCCCTTCTCTCTTTGGGTCTCCCTCCCTTCTCTCTCTTTCTCCTTCTCTCTCTCCCTCCCCCTCGCAGCTCGAGCCAGGTCTGGAGCTGGGGGTGGGGTGGGGGTGGTTTGAGAAGGGGCCCAGGGCTGGGGTAGCGACCTGCTGAGGAGGGGGAGGAGAGGCGGGAAAGGGGCGGAGAAGGAAAGGGGGAGGTGGGGGGCCGGAGACGGGTCTATGGTCCCACCTCTCTTCCCCCTTCCCTCTTTCCCAACCTCCCAGACCCTCAGGCGGGGGCGAGAGTCAGGCCAAGGTGGGGAGGAAGGGGAAGGGAGGAGGCTGCCCCCGCCCCCCCCCCACCAACCTGGCCCGGAGCCCAGGCCTGGGTTCCCAGCATGCCCCGGGGCTGCCTGGGGCCTGAGGAGGGGGGTGAGGGGAGAGGGGAAGCCGAGAATCTCAAAGATTCCCGGGACCTAAGCATCTCCCCAACCCGTCAACCAGTGTTTCCTTGGGGAAACTGAGGCGGAGAGAGAAGGGTTAGGACTTGTTCAAGGTCACTGGACAAGGCATTGGTGGAAACGCGAACTCCCTGGGCCCACAGGCCGGCTTTGGGGAAGGGGTAGGCTCTGGACTTCCCCCAGGCTTAGGTCCCCCTCCCTCTCTCTGCGGACCCTGGGGAGCCCCCAAGGGTCAGAGAGCAGACCCAAACAGTCTGGCACCATGGTAACCAGCTGGCCCCGCCCCCTTAACCCCTGGAGGGCTGGACTCCAGCTGGGGCTAAAGAGGAGGTGGGTTCCGGGGGAGGAGGGGCCTGGGGATCCCCAGAACTGCAGGCTTCAAAGGGAGGAAGATGCCAACGCCTGGACGCTTGGGTTCTAGAGGAGCAGAGGGTTGGGGGCCGCGCTCCTTGGGAAGAGGGGCTGAGGTTCTGAACTCTGGGGTTTTGAAGGAGTTAGGGGCTGGAGTGTGGATTCCCTGGTCTGAGAGAACAGACTAGGGCTCAGACTCCTGGATCCTGGAAAAAAGGGGGCTGGGGGCTCGGATTTTGGAATGGGTGGGGGAATGGGTGGGGGACTGGGTGGTGTACTCCCAGGTCTGAGGGAGGAGGGGGCTGGGACTGGAATCCCGGGTCCCCCAGGGAGCATGGATGCTGGGCCTCTCCTCCTCCAGACATCCCCTGCCCCCGCCGCTGACCCTGGCCTGTCTGGCAGCCCAGACAACCTCCCCCTCCTCCTCGGCCCCCTCCCACTGGCACGGCTCACCCTTGACCCCTCAAAGCCCCGCAGCCCCATCCCTGCCCCTCCCCCTCCCCTCCGGCCAGACGTTAACTCTTCCGCTGCCGCAGGCACTCCAAAGTCAGACAGTCTTCCTCCACCTCCCCCGAGGGCTCGGGCAGCTCGCCCCTAGTCTCCTCCAGCCAGGATCCTACCAGCCCCAGCCCCCATCTCTGTCCTCCCTCTTGAATCTAGGAGGTGTCCCCAGATTTCTCCAGCTTCTGGACCCCGGAATTCAGGTCCCAGCCCCCTCCAAGGATTCTGGAGTCTGAGCTCCCAGCCACCCCACCCCCCCACCCCCAACTCCTCCTCCAAGAACCCAGAAATCCAGGCCCCCGGGTGCTCCTCCCTCAGGGACCCAGGAGTCCAGGCCCCAGCCCCCCAACCTCCCTTTCCGCAGACTCACGGCTCCAGCGGCTCCCGCGTCGCAGGGAAGGGTCTTCTCCGCCGCCCCGGGCCCGTAGGCCGGGCCCCAACGCCGCCGAGCGCTCTCCATCCTCTCCCCGCCTTCGCCGCCCGGCGGCCTCTCCCCTTCCTCCCGCCGTCCCCACCATCCTCCTTCCCTTCTCCCCGACTCCCTCCGGCCGGCGCCTCCTCCCCGGCTCTGCGGCCCGGGGCTCCCCCTCCCCAGACCCCGCCGGCGGCGCGGCCGTGGGACCAGCCCCCTCCCCAGGGGGCCCCCCGCCCCGGCCCCTCCCCACCGCCCAGCCCAGTCCGGCCTGGCTTCCCCCCTGCCCCGGAGCTGGCCCAGGTCCAGGGGAAAAAATTCCATCCAGCCCCGGGGAGGAGGAGCGGGGCGGAGGAGGGAGCGGGAGGGGGAGGCCGGGCCAGGGGAGCCTGACGCAGAGGAGGGAAGGGACAAAAGAGGCCGGGAGGCGGCGGCGGCCGGCGCTCCCGCCTCGCCCGCCCTCCTCCCTCGGCCAGTCTCGCTCCTCCCCGGCTTCCCTAGGTCCCCTCCGCCTCTCCGCCCTGTCCTGTCCCTCGCTGGCCTCCCTCCCTCTTCTCTTCTGCGCCTCCTCCTCCTCGCTCTGTGCGTGCTCTCTCGCTCTCTCGCTCCCTCTCTCCCTCCCTCCTCCCTCTCTCTCTTTCTCTCTCTCTCTCTCTCTCTCTCTCGCCCTCTTTCCCTCCTCCTCTCTGCTCCTGTCATTCTTGGTTGCTTTTGCTACCTCTCTGTCTCTTTCCGTCTGTCCTCCCTTATGTCTCTGCACATCTGTCCTTCCTTTCGCCCTCTCCCGGTCTCCATCCTCTTTCTCTGCCTGTGGGGCTTCTGTGTCTCCCATTTATTCTTCCCTTTTCTCTGTTTCTCTCCCTCCCTCCCTGTCTCTGTGTCTCTGTTCTTCCTCTCTCTCGCTTTCTCCTCCCCTCTCTCCCCCAACCAGTCAGGGTCTGCCCTTCTCTCTCTCCCCCTTCCTGCTCTCCCAGCTTCCCCCCCACCAGCTTTGGTCTCTCCACCCCCCCACCCCCACCCACTGGGGACTCAAAGGTGAATCAGACCTGAATCTGCCCTTGCAGATGGAGCTCACAGTCTGATGGAAGAGACAGAGCCAGCCGCAGACAGTCCCAATTCCGGGTGATCAGGGTATGACACAGGGAGAGGCCAGAGGCTGTGAGAGCCCAGAGCGGGAGGAATCCTGGCAGCTGGAGACGGCAGAGAGGACCTCCAGAGAAGGCGTGGTTGTGGCATGACCTCCACTAAGGCCCTTCCAGGCAGAGGGCACAGCTGAAGCAAAGGCCCAAGGCACGAAACCAAGGAGGTGCTGGGAGGACAACAAAGCCCTTAAGTCTGACTAGAGCCTCCGAAGCCATGAGCCAAGGAGCACAGGAGATGAGGCTGGGACGAGCGGGCGGGGTCAGATTCTTAGGGAGTTTCAGGCCATGCTGGGAACTTAGCCTTCTGAGGGTGACAGGGAGTCCTGGAAGGTTGTGAGCAAGGGGCGGGGACAGGGTTATATCTGAATGTCAGACCCCGCTGAGGCTGTGTGGACTGGAGGGGGAGAGACTGGTGGAGGCTGGGGAGGAGGCCCTCTCCCTGCAGTTTGCGGGCTAGGACCTGGGGAGAGAGGAAGGGGTGGGGCAGGAATGTGAGGAGCTGGAGATGGCTGGAGACTGCTGGGCAATGGGGGCAGAGAACAGGAACCTGTGGGCGGGAAGCAGGTAGGAAAGCAACTCCCTGACTCTGGCCCAGGAACGGATGGGGCAGGAGTTGCTTCCAATGGGGAACCAGGAGGAAGAAGAGGGTAGAGAGATGCTGTGGGCAGCTGAGAACTTAGTGGACATTAAGAGCCAGGGACATTTAGGGAAAACATTCAGGATGCATAGTGCTGGGCTTTCAACAGTGCACCTCCCCCTCTCCCTATCCTCCAGCCACCCAGTTCTCTCTGGGGATAGCATATATTCACTAATTTCTCATGTATCCTTCCAGAGGAATTTTATACATCTATGCACATATATACCATCCTCCTGTTTTCTGTCCCCAGATAGGATCACAGTATTCTGCACATTTTTTTTTTAACATGAAATCCAAAGATCCTCCCATATCTAGGCTTATAGAACCTCCTCGTTCATTTTAATAGCGATATAATATTCCATTGTATTCATCTATTTATTCCTAGTGTATTCAGTTAATTGGGAGATTGGAAGGTTTTTTTATGTCAAGAAACTAATGCGTATGCATATTCAAATTTGCTTATTTATTTATTTATTTATTTATT
Source organism: Theropithecus gelada (assembly GCF_003255815.1). Lineage (NCBI taxonomy): Eukaryota > Metazoa > Chordata > Mammalia > Primates > Cercopithecidae > Theropithecus > Theropithecus gelada. The sequence continues at coordinate 28,572,779 of NC_037687.1, read as the reverse complement.
TTTGAGACAGATTGTCCAGGCTGGAGTGCAATGGCATTGTCTCAGATCACTGCAACCTCTGCCTCCCAGCTTCAAACCATTCTCCCACCTCAGCCTCCCAAGTAGCTGGAACTACAGGCGTGCGCCATCAGGCCCGGCTAATTTTTGTATATTTTGTAGAGATGGGGTCTTGCCATGTTGGCTGGACTGGTTTTGAACTTCTGACCTCAAGTGATCCTTCCGCCTTGGCTGAGCCACCACACCTGGCCCAAATTTGCTGATTTTTAAAGTGATTTTGTCCAATGCTTTTAAGCCTCTAAACCCAGATATTCGATAAATGCTTACTTCTAGATCCTTTAAAATTTGTTGATAATTACTAACAATGGGATAATAATAATGACAACAGATACTCTTTATTGAATGGCTACTGGGAGCCAGTTCCTGGAATGAGTATTTGTTATACATTATATCATTGATTGCACAGAAACCTTATTATTAGAAACTATTATTATCCCAGTTGTAAGGATGGAATACTGAATAAGATGCGGTTCTGAATAGGGAGTTGCCCAAGCTCACAAAGTATGTGATAGAGCTAGAGATTCAAACCCAGGCCTCTCTGGCTCCTTCTTTGGGGTGGGCTGGCTCTGGGAAAATATGCTGTTTCTAAGGATTGACACTAGGTACATTTAAACTTGTCATGCACACAAATTCATGTATGATTAAGAAGGACCCTTTGTCAGACCCCTCACTTTCACTTGGGATCTGGAGTTACTGTCACTCTGCATTCACCTTGGATGCCCTGTAGACAGATAAGGACAGTAACCGCATCACAGTCCTTGTCCTGGCCCTGAACCTGTTGTGTTGTGATTTTCTACGTCTGGGTCTGTCTTTGGGAATTTACTGAGGGCACAGTCTAGGTCTGAGTCATCTCTGTGTCCTCAATATCACTCCACCCAGGCATGGCTCAGAGTAGGGGCTCAGGAAAATGTTTTTTAAGTGAATGAATGAAGAGATGAGTGAATAATAAATGGCTTGTGGATTAGGCTGGGACTTGCTTAAGTCCCCAGAACAGTGACCATAATTCCCATTAGTTCCTGAAACAAGGCCTCTGTTCTGTTCTCATCAGTTAGCAAGTCACAGGGACCACTGGTTCCTTTATTCTCTGAAATATAGGGCTCCAAATCTCTCAGCACATAAGACTCAGCTACTGCAATTCCTGCAAATATCCAGAACTCAGGATCCATTATTCCCTTCACTCCCTGTCCCTGAGACAGGGGGCCACCGTTCCCATCAGACGTTGGCACACAAGTATAGGTTGAGCATACCTAATCCAAAAATCTAGAATCGGAAATGCTCCAAAATCAAAAACTTTTTGAGCACCAACATGATGCCAGAAGTGAAACATTTCAATCCATCACTTGATCTCATGTGATAGATTGCAGTCAAAACCTTGTTTCATGGGGCTGGGCACAGTGGCTCATGCCTGTAATCCAGCCCTTTGGGAGGCTGAAGCAGGAGGATCACTTGAGCCCAGGAATTTGAGACCAGCCTGGGCAACATAGTGGGATTCCCATCTCTACAATAAAAAATTTAAAACTTAGTGGAGCATGGTGATGCATGTCTCTTTTCCCAGCTACTAGGGAGGCTGAGGTGGGAGGATTGCTTGAGCCCAGGAAGTCAAGGCTGCAGTGAGCTGTGACGGTGCCACTGTCCAGCCTGGTTGACAGAGTGAGACCCTGTCTTCAAACAAACAAAAAACTTCATTTCATGCACAAAAATATTGTATAAAATTGTCTTCAGGCTATGTGTAGAAGGCATATATAAATGAAATGAAAACAAATGAATTTTGTGTTTGGACTTGGGTCTCATCCCCCAAATCTCTGATTTTATGTATATGAAAATATTCCAGAATACAAAATAAAAAGTCAAACCTGAAACACTTTGTGTCTCAAGTATTTTGGATAAGGGATGCTCAACCTACATCACCATCCTTGTCAGTCTCTGCTACCCAATATTGTAATTCTCATACTTCTTAGACACAGGGGCCACCATTCTCATCAACTGCTGAAACTCAAGTTCCACTATTATTACCTCTTGGAACAGCACTCCAAAGGAAAATAGAAACTTCCTACCCTTCACAAGGTCATCCCAAGTTCCTGAAACAGGAACTGGTAGACAGGAAGACACCTTAACCTACCTTGAACTAGGTCTGAGTCAAGGACTCACACGTTGATACTGTAGAACAGGCGGCACCAGGTCATGAGGAACATCAAAGTAGCAGAGAATCCTTCCATGTGAGGGATCAACCCTAAAACCAAGATAATCCGATAGCACCACCAGAGAATCCTTCCATGTGGGGGGATCAACCCCAAACCCAAGATAATCCTAGAGCACCACATAATCCCTACAGGTGGGGTAATCCCCACACTGGCAGAGCCTAAAATCACGAGATGATCTAAATCAAACTGGTCCAACCTGCAGCCCATGGGCCTCATGTGGCCCAGGATGGCTTTGAATGTGGCCCAACACACATTCATAAACTTTCTTAAAACATTGAGGTTTTTGGGGATTTTTGGAATTTTTTTAAGCTCGTCAGCTATCATTAGTGTTAATGTAGTTTGTGTGCAGCCCAAGACAATTCTTCTTCCAAAGTGGCCCAGGGAAGCTGAAAGATTGGATGCCCCTGAACTAAATGCAGCATATTCTCCCATCACACCATTAAATAACCCCAAATGGTAACTTGCCCCTGGTGGACTTGTAGGAAGTAGAGACAGGGTCCTCATTTTTGTTGGGTCTGGGTGGGGGGAAGTGGGGAGGCAACAGATGTCATTTCCACAATTAGTTATTTTCTGAACAAAGGGCATGGGAAAATGGGAGGGGTTCCCTATAGCCTTTCTCTTTGCATTTTTGTTTGATGAGTGAAGGACCTTCAGCTGCTCTGGTTTACCTCTAAGCAAAAGGTAGGGAAGGTTACACTGAAGTTCAAGGAGACAGGACTAGTTATAGTTTTTGCAAGTCCATCAGCTGCCATCTCCTTCTACCTCTGGTAATAGATCCTCTCTTTCCTTTAAGTAACCCACTCCATGTGACTCTGACAAGAATGTCCGAGCACTAATGCCCCTCCTCCTCCCCCTAAAAAAACTTAGTCTGGGCATCTGGGTATATGACACAAAATAGGCCAACCAGAATATTTATCATTCATTCATCTGTGAGCCCTGATAGAGCTGATTAGAATCCAAGATTTTATTTTTGATCTTTATACTTTAATTTTATGTCTTCTAAAATATAAATGTATACATATGCATTTGTACACACATATATTGTTTTAGTTTCTGAAGAACAGAGTCATACTACATATACCAAGGTGATTAAGAGCACAGATTCTGAAGCCAGACTGCCCAGGTTTGAATGCTGGCTCAACCACTTTACTAGCTATGTCTCTCTATGTCTTTATCATCAGTAAAATGGGTGTAATAATAATAGTATCTATATCATGGATTGAGACATAAGGATTAAAGGAGTTAATGTATAGAAAGTGCTTAAAACAGTGCCTGACACACAATAAGCCATATAAAAGAATTATTGAATGTTATGCCTACAAATTAATACAGAGCTAGCTCTTTATTCTAATTTCTTCATACACATGCACAGAATTTTATATTAACAGAGCAGTTTATCCTTATGAAGATATTTTTACTGCATTCTTTCCCATCCTCATTTCTTTTTTCTTTGCTTACCTTGATTGACCTCTCCCTTCCTACCCATTCACCAGGTGCTTCTCCTCCCAAAGATGTATGTTATATCTGTTGTGAGTTAAATTGTGTCCCCTCCACCAAATATATATGTTAAAATTCAAATCCTCAGTACCTGTGAATGTGACCTTCTTTGAGGGCCTTTACAGATGTAATCAAGTTAAAATGAGGGCATACTGGATTAGGGTGGGTCCTAAATCCAATGACTGCTAATCTGATAAGGAGAGAGGTACTTGAAGATGCAGAGAAAATACTTGGGAAGAAGACCATGTAATGATGGAGGCAGAGATTCAAGTTACGCGTCTTCAAGCCAAAAAACACCAAGGATGGCTGGCAACCACCAGAAGCTAGAACAAGAAACCAAGGGGCCTACAGAGGAAGCATGGTCCTGCTGATACCTTCATTTCCAGCTTCTAGCCTCCACATCTGTGAGAGAATACATTTCTGTTTTTGCTTGTTTGTTTGTTTTGAGATGGAGTCTCCCTCTGTCACCCAGGCTAGAGTGCAGTGGCATGATCTTGGCTCACTGCTGTCTCCACCTCCTGGGGTCAAGCAATTCTGCCTCAACCTCCCAAGTAGCTGGGACTACAGTCACCTGCCACCACAGCCGGCTAATTTTTGTATTTTTAGAAGAGACAGGATCTCACCGTGTTGGCTAGGCTGGTCTCAAACGCCTGACCTCAAGTGGTCTGCCTGCCCTCAGTCTCTCAAAGTGCTGGGATTACAGGCATGAAACACTGTGCCTGGATAATTTCTGTTGTTTTAAGATGCTTGGTTTATAATACTTTATTACAACAGTCCTAGAAAACCAATGTAGTATCCATGTTTATCTGTGTGTCTTTTGCCATTCTTGACTTCATGCTTAAGTAAACATACATACACACACAAACATGCACATAGTTGGGTTGCATTCAAATTCAGCTTCAGCCTCAATCTTTGTTCAAATTTTTCTATTTGACTTTGATCTCATCTCAGTCTTTCGGAGGTTGAACCATTGAGTGCCAATTTGAAGTTCATTTCTGGCATCCCTGAACTTGTGTAGTCATGATGAATACATGATGGATTGGGTTACCAGCCTATCTAACTAGTGCAATAACATTGGAAATATGAACAAATCATGTTCCTAACGTTAAAAATCTTAATAGTCATTTTCAAATTTAAGCATTCTAATGTAGCTTGGAGTGAAAATCTTGTGTGTGTTCAAAGTTAAATTTTTATTAAAGTATACGTGTGTGTAATTATATGATTACAGGAGTAAGAGGCTGAAATAAATAATGGTGATTGTGAAAGCCTATAAGGTACAGATGATTCTTCAGGAAACTGACTCTGAAACAGAGGTTAGAACTCCCCCACAAGTGTGAATCCTGAGAGCACCCCTATTAATTTCCTGCTCTCAGGATTCACCCTTGTAGGGGAGTGAAGGAAGTAGGATTAGGCGATGGGAGAAGGTGAACTACTATGCAGCCATAACAGAAGCCCCAGCCAATCCTACAGGAAACTTTGCAGCTAGATGGCTCCAAAGAGATGTCCTGAACTGGGGAAAGGGGACTGGGCCTTTATACCACTCACTGACCTATTGAAATAAAACCTTCAGACAAATCAAACACAGTTTATTTGAGTAGAGAACAATTCATGAGTAGGGCAACACTCAGAACCAAAAGAGCAGTGAGTTTGTATAAGCTGGACACAGAAGCAAAGTAGAGAAATCATCTGATTGGCTACAGCTAGGCATTTGCCTTATTTGGGCATGAATATGATCAGTTAGCTGCCTGTGATTGGTTGAAGGTAGGCTGTTTGTGATGGGCTGAAACCTTGCTATTTGTTACAAAAAGTATACTACTAAGTTACATTTCGGTTTGTTTACTTACTGAGTTAGGTTGCTGTTTATGAGGTAGGAACTCAAAGTATGGAGAAAACCTCAGGCTCATGGCCTCCAGCATAAACAGGCTCATGGCCTCCAGCATAAACAATGCTGATTTAATAGAGCAGTCCTTGGATGTGAGCTGACCCAGGAAGGGGCTGTGACTTTGGGTGAGGCAGCTCCCTTGCTCTGAAGGCAGTCCTTACCAGGGAAGACTGGACTGCCAGCTGTCAGCAATCAACACTCACAGCAGCTGGGATCAGCCAGTGCTTCAGTCCTGGGGGCACTCCATCCATTACACCATGCCTTTCAGGTCCAAAAACAATTACTGAGAACTTCCGCATAATTATACAACTCAGGAAATAGACTGAGCGTTGGTATGAAGATTAAGGGTGCTTTAGTTAAATGCCATTAGAAAGAATATTGTCTCCTCTTGGAACTGGCAAATGATTATAAAAATATCAATAATAACATGAGTCAGAACAGCAAAGATTAGATTCCATGGAAATGCAGAGATCATTTTTGGGATAGGCAGCCTCCCTCGTAGAATTGTTTGGTATTCTACCATTCATATGATTAACGAAAATAATCTTTAATGACTGTATTTGATGTTTTTTAGTTAGTTAGTTACATTTAGGCTGTGTGTCTTTTTAGAAAAAGTGTTATCTGAAAATTGTTCACATTTGTGAAGATGAATTTCAAAAAGATCGACAATTTTGCTTACTTAAATTTCTTGAAGTGGAAATGAAACTCTAAAATCGTGTGTAACAACTTCTGTGCTAACTCATCTTTGATCCAGACATCATAATGGGTGCAAAGAGCATGAAAAAAAAAAAATAGAAAAGCGTTGGAAATGAGATTCCCCAAACACATTTTGTTCTCACTAATCAAACTTCAAAACAACAGATTTTATAAGCATACTTTAAAAAGATTCTTTATAGTTTTGAGTTAGTGAAGCTAACATCTTAAAGCTGTAAAATTGATTGCATAACACTGTCAACCATTTTTTGAAGTAGAAGATGGATTTTCAAAATTTGCAAAAACTATGATTCTTTAAAGTTCTTTCTAGAAAACATGTTTTGAAAAGTTCCAAGTTATATTAAGCTGTGCACGAAATTATTTTATGTACTACTTTTGTATCTTATACATTGAACATTTGGACATAGAGAAACAATCAGATGTTTTCTACCTGATATATGATGAATTTCACTACACTTCTACTCGGTGGTGGAGATATTTCTTGGTCTTACACGTCGTTAACAACATAGTGCCTATAATTTATGGAATGTATGTCATGAAAAAATCAGTTGTTGATAATAGAACAAAAATGGCAAAGGCTATGAGTGAAATAGAAATTAGAAGTATAGGCCGGGCGCGGTGGCTCACGCCTGTAATCCCAGCACTTTGGGAGGCCGAGGCGGGCGGATCACAAGGTCAGGAGATCGAGACCACGGTGAAACCTCATCTCTACTAAAAATACAAAAAAATTAGCCGGGCGCGGTTGTGGGCGCCTGTAGTCCCAGCTACTCGGGAGGCTGAGGCAGGAGAATGGCGGGAACCCGGGAGGCAGAGCTTGCAGTGAGCTGAGATCCGGCCACTGCACTCCAGCCTGGGCGACAGAGCGAGACTCCATCTCAAAAAAAAAAAAAAAAAAAAAAAAGAAATTAGAAGTATATTATTATTTGTTCACACCTTTAATTGTGTGTCCAGGAATAATTAGAGCTCAGTATCAGGTAATAGAATTGCTGTCCATAAGCAGAAATGTGGTTGGGCCACACTTTCGTCATTCTTCAGTCAAAATCAAACTCATGACATACAAGAGACCTTGGAATTGCATTCCTATGAGGTTTGTAAACAGGATGACAAAGCAGCTCTTCCATGTTCAAAGCAATACTTAAACAAAAAGTTGACACTGTACTCTGCAGATGACAATACCCACCCAGCAGGACGTACTGATAACTGAGAGTTGCTTGAAAGAAAGTGGTTTATTTGATGAACCTACTGAAGAAATAGCCAAATGAATGTGCTTTGAGAGTGGAAGTATTTCACGCATGATACGTGCTGTAAACACTTTGCTATTGTTTTGCTTCTGCCAATGTGCTGAAATAGGTACATAGCTATTGAATGCTGAGATACAGATGGAAATTCAGAAATTATTTTTGTGGGATTGTCAGCCTCCTAAAATATCGCCCAGTGATCTCCACTTCCTGATACTCATGTCTTTGTGTAGCCTTCTCCCCAAAAGTATGGGCTGAACTTAGTGACTTACTTATAACTAATGGTATAGGGCAAAAGTGATGGAATGTCATTTCCAATATTAGATTACAAAGAACTGTGTGACTTCTGTCTTGCTAGCAAACTCTATTGCCTCTCTGATTTTCATCTATTAATAAAGTAAGTGGCTATATTGTGAGCTGCCACTTTTGAGAGACTCATGAGGTAAGGAACTGAGGGAAGCCCCTGCCAACAGCTAGAAAGGAACTGAGGCTCTCATTCCAATACCCTATGAGGAACTGCGTGTTGCCAAAAGCCAATGAATGAACTTAGAAGTGGGTCATTCCCCAGTAGAGCCTTCAGAGGAGGACGAAGACCCTGAGTCAACATCTTGATTTCAGCCTAGTGAGAAACCATAAGCCAAGGACCAAGCTAAGCTGTGCTCAGATTCCTGACCACAGAAACCGTAAGATACTGTGTGTTAAGATGCTTAGCTTTGAGATAATTCCCTACGTAAAAATAGATGGCTAATATTAATACTTCTTTTGTTTTTCTGTTATATTATTAGTATTTTGATATCTTGAAAGTGAATTGTCTTTCTCTATTGTCATATTTCTCATCCAAGATTTAAGGGGAGATTCTTCCCAAGAACCTACGTGAAATAGCAAAGAAAGGCAAAAATCTTAGGGGAAAACAAAAACACGTAAGAGAGGGCAGAACTTTCTCATTTTTGAGAGTGGCAGGCCAGGCTATATGGATCAACTCCTCTGCTGAAAGTAATTAAAAGTGGTGGATAAAATACTCAAAACAGTCTTTATAAAATAATGGAAGGACAATCTAGTGAGGAATTTCCTAGATAAAATTTAGAAAGTGAGAACTCTAAAAAGGAAGCAGAGCATTCAAACCTGCTATTGACTGATGAGCATAGGCTTATTCTGATCATAAAAATGAGCTGTAGTTTTCAACAGTCTCCTGAGATGAGGGGAACAAAAGTAAAAGTGGCACCAAACTGGTGCTATAGCATATGGTAAAAGCAAACTGAAACCCTCCTTCACGGGAGGCACTTTGATCATAGAATGAAAATGATCCCGGGTGGAAGGTCTGAGGTACGAGGAGGAAGCAGGTGGTAAATATATGGATATATCCATCAGGATTCAAATAGGAAGCTGATGGCATATTCAAGAGCTTAATTAAACATAGACTTGGCCGGACACAGTGGCTCACGTCTGTCATCCTAGCACTTTGGGAGGCCAAGGCAGGCGGATCACCTAAAATCAGAAGTTCCAGACCAGCCTGGCCAACACGGTGAAACTCCGTGTCTACTAAAAATATGAAAAGTAGCCAGAAGTGGTGACTTATGCCTATAGTCCCAGCTGCTCAGGAGGCTGAGGCAGAAGAATTGCTTGAACCCAGGAGATGGAGGTTGCAGTGAGCCAAGATCGCGTCACTGCTCTCCAGCCTGGGCGACAGAGCAAGACTCCGTCTCTAATTAATTAATTAATTAATTAATTAACGTAGGCTAATGAAGGGACTAAACAGAGATGTAGGCAGGATTAAGAGGTCCAAAAAGAGATGGTGCAGCATCCAAGGACAAGCAGCAGTGGGAAATGGGTACCAACCTAGACCTGATGGGGCAAGGGCAGTAGCCTTGGAAGATGGGCTACTTTATAGCATTTGTGGCACAGGGGAATGCAGCCACTGCCAGAACTGTGGGGGAGGGAACAGGTGGAATAAAAACCCTGACTTCTTTCCTCCCACCCTTCAATCTCTGGCCAGTGCCTCCCACTGGCAAGGGGAAGCTAATGATGCGGTCCTGAGACGTCAGCCTCCCAGTGCACAGAAATGAGCAGAGATGAGTGAATGATGGATCTGGAGAGGCACAGGTCATTCCTGCTGCCACTGATCACCCATTATGTTCTTTTGTTTAGATGAACAAGCTCACATCCTTAACTCGGAGACACCCAGGATTAGTTCTCCTATCACTGCAGAGGGAAGTCATTCCTGCTATACTTCTGAAACTGAAATTATAACAACAGACATGAAAAGTGCTCTTCATGTAAGATATCAGGGTGAAATTGAGGTGGGAAAGAAACAATTAGTTACCACAAAACGTAATAGCTTCAGTTCCTGCTGCTGTAGCTGGTCATAAAGCCTAAATTGATAACCATTTTATGTCTCTCTTACCTTCTTCTAGCACTTTGGTTTCTTGGAATTTTTTACCTGGTGGGGTGACCCAAAGGATCCAAGTCATTAATGCTTCCTCTTTATTGCATTGCTGCAATTATCCATTGACCATTATTCTGGACGTAGAGTATGAAGAACCTCACTACTGAACAGTCTGGGTTCCACTCCTAATTCTCCTTGATTGCACTATATAGCAACAACATATTTTTTTCCTAATAATTGGATCAATTGGTACCTCTACTAGCTTAGTAAAGGTACCTCCTTCTCTGCCTGATGATTTAGCATCATGACTTGGCCAAAATGGCCAAGAGGCAGTCTCTACTTCCACTTGAAACCATAACTGGGTTCTTTAGTGGAAGTGTTTCTCCTTGAAACACTAGGACTCTCAAACCCACCCACTCCAAGATTGCAAATGTAGGAGGCAAAAATTGCATAAGTGTGTGATTAGGTGAATAAGGAAGAGGGACCAGTCCTACCTCCACTTCTTGGTTTTCACATTGTGTATTCTGGCTCTGGGAGAAATGGCACTGTATATTGTTGTTGGTTTAAGGCAAATACTGTTCGATAGCATCTCACCCAACCTCACCAAATATTTACCTCCAGATGGCACTATAACTTGCCTTCAATAGGTCATTTCATCAATACATCAAGTCACCTGCTTCTGGGTAATGAGGCCCACAGTTGTACTTTATTGGCCTTAAAATTATTTTCTTGTTTAATGTGTGGAATCTGGAGGGGTTGTGCGTTTAGCTGGCATGGTAAAAAAGATAAGGGATTCTTTTAAGGTAGCCATAGATGCTTTCTGATGTTTCTAACGTATATCTTAAGTTGGGCATGCAAGGACTCATGTATCTTTTTTTTTTTTTTTTTTTTTGAGAAGGAGTCTCACTGTGTTGCCCAGGCTGGAGTACAGTGGTGCGATCTTAGCTCTTTGCAACCTCTGCTTCCCAGTTCACAAGCAATTCTCCTGCTTCAGTCTCCTAAGTAGCTGGGATTACAGGCATGCACCACCACACCCAGATAAATTTTGTATTTTTAGCAGAGACGGGGTTTCACCATGTAGCTCAGGCTGGTCTTGAACTCCTGACCTTGTGATCCACCCGCCTCGGCCTCCCAAAGTGCTGGGATTACAGGCATGAGCCACCATGTCCGGCTATCTTTTCCTTTTTGTTTGGTCTTCAAGTTAGTCAGAGGCAGCCTGTCTGCAACACAGTCTTCATAATAACCTTTATCACCAAGGTGACTGAGTGCCACTTAATCTCCCAATGCTTTGCCCTCCACCTGCACTCTCTGTTATTTCACCATTGGTAATAATTTGAGTAATCATAACAATAAAAATGAGTAGGAGGCTTAAATATAAGACACATGTAAAATAAGAAAATAGTAATATATTGGAATGTGCAAACTGAGTAAAGGGTTCTAACGTCCTATCTTATATTGGAGAAGCTTTAAAAGGTCACTCACTTTAGACTTTATTAACTGTGTATTTTATATTTTTTAAAGAATAACCAATAAACCTAGCAATAGAGTGTAAAACTTCTAAACTGGTGGAAAAGAAATGAACTAAGAAGAATAAAGATTACTCCAGCAGTCCAAACACAGGCCAGAAAGAAGAAAAAAGGAATAATTGAAAAGGTGGGGGAAAAAAAGGCAGAACACAAAGCAGGTACACAAATAGTAGATTTAAATTCAAATATATTAGTAATTGCATTAAATGTAATGTAAGGCTTCAGTTAAAATTAGTTTGCTAGACTGGGCCAAAAAAATCAACCATACACTATTTACAAGAGACACATCGAAAACATAGTGATATGGGAATGTCAAAGAAAAAAGATGAAAATGGATATATAATGCAGCAAATTCTAACCAAAAGAAACCTGGGTAGACATATTGACATCAGCTAAAATAAACTTTATTTAGGCAAAGTGTTTAGGCAAAATACTTACCAGTAATGACGATCATATCACAATGATAATAGTTTCATCAGAATATTTAAAAACCTAATCAGTATACACTAAATAATGCAGCCTCAAAATATATAAATCCAAAGTTGTCAGAACCACAGAAAATGTACAAATTCATAATGATAGTGGGAGATTTTTAACATATCTCTTTCATTAATGAGTAAATTAAACAGGTGGAAAAAGTCAGTGAGGATATAGAAAATCTACACAACATCATTAACAAATTGACTTAAGCAAAAGACAAAACACTACACTCATAGCAGCAACAAAACATGCATTACTAAAGCACACACAGAATATTTGTAAAACTTGATCAGAGACTGAGCCATTAAGAAAATCTCAACATAGTTAAGGGATTCATATCACAAAAAGTATATTTTCTGATCACTTTGCTGTTAAGATGGAGATCTGAAACAAAAATATTATTGAACTCTTGAAAGGTTGAAAATTAAGAAGTCACTTCTAAGTAGTCCATGGGTCAAATAAGCAGTCAAGTTGGAAATTAGAAAATATTTAGAGAGATATTTGGATATTTGACCCCTCCAAAGCTTAAGTTGAAATTTTATCCCCAGTATTGGAGATGGATCCTAATGGGAGATGTTTGGGTTATGGGAGTGGGTGCTTCATGAATGGCTTAGTGCTATCCTCCTAGTAATGAGTGAGTTCTTGCTCTATTAGTTCTTACAAGAGCTGTTGTTAAAGAGAACCTGGCACCTCCACGTCTCTATCTCTTGCTTCCTCTCTTCTCATGTGATCTCTGCATGTGGTGGCTTCCCTTTACCTTCTGCCATGAGTAGAAGCAGCCTGAGGCCTCACCAGAAGCAGACGCTGGTTCCATGTTTCTTATACAGCCTGCAGAACTGTGAGCCAAATAAACCTCTTTTCTGTATAAATTGCCCAGCATCAGGTATTGCTTTTTAAGCAAGACTAAATGGACTAAGACAGATATGAATAGCTTAAAATCATATTACTGGAATTGAAATAAGATAAACTGAATTTGATCTTTCTTCTCAAGAGATTAAAAAAACTCAAGAAAGTAGACATAAGAAAATAATAAAATAAATACTAAATAATACGTGTTTTAAAATGCATACAGTAGAATCAACAAAGCCCTAACTTGTTTGGTGAAAAAGTAATAAAATTGATAAACCTCTGGGGAGTCTAAATACAAAGAAAAGAGAGAAGGCATACGTAGCTAATGTCAGAAATAAAATAAAGGACATAACCACTGATGTTGCAGACATTGAGACTATAAGACAATATTTTGAACAATTTCACATACTTTGACATTTAGATTAATGAATAAATTAATAAAAATATGTAATTTAGTATAATAGCCTCAGAAAACAAGTAGAAAACCTGAATAGTTCTAAAACTATTCAGAAGAATCAGTAGTAAAAATCATCCCACAAAGCAGACTTTAGGTCAAGATGGCTAAACTTCAGGTATACCACCAAATTGTACCAAAACTTTAGGAATAAATTACTCTATTCCTATTCAAACTCTTGCTCATTTTCTGTGGCTAATTATAAAATTAATACCCAAACTCAACAATATGAAAAAAATAAAAGTATAGGCAAATCTTAATTAGGCATATAGTGGCACAAATATTAAGCCAAAGTTTGCAAATTAAATAGAGCTAGATGTAAAAATGGCAATGTATCATAGCCAAGATGTGTTTATGTCAGGAATGCAAGGGTGGTTTAATATTAGAAACTCATTTAGTGTATTTATCACCAGCACAAATACAAGAAAAAAAACATAATATAACTATCCCAGTGAAGGCAGAAATGAGTCTGATGAAATTCTATCTTTATCTATAACAATTCTCATCAACTAAGGAAAATACAAATCCAATTAGAAAAAAAAAATCAGGCAATCCAATAGCAAAATTGGCCAATCACTTCAAAGTGACTTTACAAGAAGAAAATTCAATGAACTCCAATTGTATAAGAAAAGGTCCTCGACCTCTTTAGAGGTAGAAACCAATCAGTATCATAGTGGATACCGTTACATACTCTTCAGATTGCTAAAAATGGAAAGTACCAAGGTTGGCAAGGATGTGGGGCAATGGTAACTCTCATATTGTACACTTTTGGGAGTGTAAATTCATGCAATTGTTTGGGGAATTTTGTTAGCATTATCTACTGAAGTAGGAGATATATACACACACTCACATGCAGACCATCCCTGACTTACGATGGTTCAACTTATAATTTTTCATTTTTATGATAGTGCAAAAGCCATACACATTCAGTACTCAGTATACTGAGTACACATTCAGTATAATCCCATCATAAATGGAAAATATTAAGTAGAAAATTACTTTTGACTTATTATATTTTCAATTTATGACAGACTTATTGGGACGAAACTCTACCATAAGTTAAGGAGCATCTATACACAGACATACACACATGCATACAGAAATTCCTCTAAGATGCATCCTCTAGAGAAAGGGTTCTACTAGGAGATCCCAAGATTCTCTCAGGGGGCATTTTCAAGGTCAAAACTATTTTAGTAATACACAGATGTTATTTGCTTTTTTCTCTGTGTTGACATTACATTGCTGGTGCAAAAGCAATGGTACATAAAAGGGCTGTACCTTAGCAGGAAGCAAGGTAATAGCACTAAATTGTACTAGAAGTTGTATTCTTTATCACTTCACACTCACTGTTAAGAAAAATTCCAGCTTCATTTAAGATTGCGCTTGATGAGACAGTAAAAGCTATTAATTATGTTAAATCTCAACCCTTGAATACACTTGTTAAAAAACTTTTATTTTAAGTTTGGGGTACATGTGCAGGTTTGTTGCATAGGTAAACTTGTGTCCTGGTGGTTTGTTGTACAGATTACTTCATCACCAAAGTATTAAACCTAGTATTCATTAGTTATGTTTCCTGATCCTTTCCCTACTCCTACCCTCCACCCTCCAATAGGCCCCAGTGTATGTTGTTCCCCTCAATGTGTTCTCATCATTTAGCTCCCACTTATAAGGCAGGGGGATCGATGAAGTGCAGTATATCCATATAATGGAATACTATTCAGCAATGAAAAAAATGAAATACAGCTACATGAGTACATAGAATACTGTCATCAATGTGATATTATAAAAATTTGCAAAATCAAATGAACACATAGTATCTTGTTCCATACATGTAAATATGTAATCTTAAAGACAGCTAAAAGAAAACTATATGCTGGGCACAGTGGCTCACACCTGTAGTCCCAGCACTTTGGGAGGCCAAGGTGGGCAGATCACCTGAGGTCAGGAGTTCAAGACCAGCCTGACCAACATGGAGAAACCCCGTCTCTACTAAAAATACAAAATTAGCTGGCCGTGGTGGTGCATGTCTGTAATCCCAGCTACTCAGGACGCTGAGGCAGGAGAATCATTTGAGCTCAGGAGGCAGAGGTTGCAGTGAGCCGAGATCGCACCATTGCACTCCAGCCTGGGCAACAAGAGCAAAACTCCATCTCAAAAACAAACAAGCAAGCAAACAAAAACTATATGACTGATAGCAATAAAAAGAAAAGTGAGGGCAAAATTATCAAAAAGTTAGAAGTTGCTGACTTCTGGAGGGAGGCGTGGATTATTATTGGGGAAGCCACATGCAGGGGATTCGGAAATATTGTGTATGTTTCATTTCTTGACCTATATGACTACTTTAAGGTGAATCTTATTTATTTATTTTTTTTGAAACGGAGTCTCGCTCTGTCGCCCAGGCTGGAGTGCAGTGGCCGGATCTTGGCTCACTGCAAGCTCCGCCTCCTGGGTTCACACCATTCTCCTGCCTCAGCCTCCCAAGTAGCTGGAACTACAGGCGCCCGCCACCTCGCCCGGCTAGTTTTTTGTATGTTTTAGTAGAGACGGGGTTTCACCGTGTTCGCCAGGATGGTCTTGATCTCCTGACCTCGTGATCCGCCCATCTCGGCCTCCCAAAGTGCTGGGATTACAGGCTTGAGCCACCGCGCCTGGCCTTAAGGTGAATCTTAACATGTACTTCTGAAACTATTCAGAAACTATCTTTTTTTTTTTTTTTTCCATTCATATGTGTAATGTGCTGATGTTGTAACAAGGAATGAGGGAGGCACATCTTATACACGAGTCTGAAAACCCAATCATCACACTTATGAACTACAAAAGGATCTAGAAAGTAGCTTTTCAAGCAGTAAACAAAGATTCAGTTTGTGGTATTGTTTTAATTAAATTGCCTCATCAGCTTTAACCAGATTTCCCAAAGAGGAAGTAATCCTTTCTTTGTGTTAGTTTCTATTAGTGAGGAAGGAAGCTTAATAACTTGGCAACATCACTAACACTAACCTTTCTTTTTTTTGAGACGGAGTCTTGCTCTGTCACCCAGGCTAGAGTATAGTGTGGCATGATCTCGGCTCACTGCAACCTCCACCTTCCGGATTCAAGCGATTCTTCTGCCTCAGCCTCCTGAGTAGCTGGGACTACAGGAGCATGCCACTATGCCTGGCTAATTTTTGTATTTTTAATAGAGACGGGGTTTCACCATATTGGCCAGGCTGGTCTCAAACTCCTGACCTCGTGATCTGCCCACCTCGGCCTCCCAAAGTGCTGGGATCACAGGCGTGAGCCACTGTGCCCGGCCAACACTAGGACCTTTTGCTGGCAAAGTGAGCATCTATTTAGTACCAGAACTGTGCAGTAAGGTGAACAGAGAAAAAAGTAACAGCTAAAAGTACTGAGAAATCATTGTTCCCATACTCTAATGTAAAATGTTAAAATTTGACTCCTCCACATTTTTAACTGTTTATGCCGAGCTAATTTTAGTGTTTTGAAAAGTTGTAAAAAATGGTACAGCGAATTCCTGCCAACCCTCCACTGAACTTCCCTAAAGTTACTGTCTTATATAACCACAGCATAATGTTCAAAACCAGGAAATTAATATTGGTGCAATACTACTAATTTCGCCATATGTTTTAAAAATAATAAATTATTCAGAATCCTTTTCTATAATTCATGGTCATTTGGATTTTCTTTTTGTGAAGTTTACTGCTATGAATGTGTGTGTCCCTCTCTACTCAAATGTTGAGATTGAATCACCAATGTGATGATGTTAGGAGATGAGGCCTTTCAGAGGTGATGAAGCGATGAGAGTAAAGCCCTCATGGATGGGATTGGGACGTTTAAGAAAAAGGCCCCAGAGTTCCCCTTCAACATGTGAGGACACAGCCAAAAGTCCTCATTTCTACAAACCAGGAAGTGGGCCCTTACCAGACACCTAATCTGCCAGTGCTTTGATCTTGGACTTCCCAGCCTCCAGAATAGTGAGAAATAAATTTCTCTTGTTTCGAAGTGGTGTTTTGTTTATTTTCTTATAACAACAGCCTGAATGGACTAAGGTATAAACTCAGATCATTAGTGATTTTTTCTATTGAGTTGTCTAATATTTTTCTAGTTACATTTATAGTGTCCTTATAATCTTCATTCAATGAGAATTATTTTCAAAATATTTACATATTTATTTTAAATAACAATGATAACCTCCCCCCCTTTTTTTTGAGACAGAGTCTCACCCTGTTGTCTAGGCTGGAGTACAGTGGCGAGCCTTGGCTCGCCTCCACCTCCTGGCTGATGGCAGCCTCCACTTCCTGGGCTCAAGCGATTCTCCTACCTCAGACTCCCTAGTAGCTGGGACTACAGGTGTGCACCACCATACCTGGCTACTTTTTAAATTTTTCATGGAGACAGGGTTTTGCCATGTTGCCCAGGCCCGTTTCCAACTTCTGAGCTCAAGGAATCTGCCCACCTCAGTCTCCCAAAGTGCTGGGATTACAGGTGTGAGCCACTACACCTGGCCCCATGCATGTTATATGTTGTTAACACAATTAATATATTTAATGAAAAATGCCTACATTTTCAAAAACAAAAATCAATGTGAAGACTGACATTGTTTTACATGTTTTGCAAATCTCTTTCATGTCTGGCTTAAGGGAAATTGATTTTGCCTAGCTGCTTCTTTGTTCGGTTTGTTGTGATTTTTAAACATTTGTCCTGTACTCAGTGGTGTTGGCAAACAAAGTTATTCAGCCATTATCAGATTGATGGGCATTAACTTTATTTCCAGTTTTGCTGCCACGAATAATGCAACAATTAACTTCCTTGTATATTTACCTTCTGTAGTTCTGCTTTTGTTTTAATGGGGTAGATTCTTAGGAGGTGGATTTTGAGATAAAGTGAATGTGTGGGAGTATTGCTAATGGATGATCCCAAATTGCTTCTACATGAAAGGGTACCCTTTTCCTCACCCCCATGCCAACTTAAAGGTGCTCACCTTTCCTCAGATCCATGCCAGCTTAAGGGTGTTATAATTTTTCCAGTTCATAGGTGTAAGGTGACATGTTATTTTGACTCAAACACTTTTCAGACTGCTGGTTAATTTGAGTAGTTGTTTCATGTTTAGCCTTTTGGATTTGCTCTTCTGTGAATTGTCTAATCACATTCTTTGCTTGTTTTCTATTGGAATGTTTGTTTTTGTTTTTTAAACAAATTCAATTTGTAAGACTTCTTGCTGGAATATAGATCTTGACTTTTATCTGCCATATGCATTGAAAAATTTACCATCCCTGACCCCTTAGGCACTGATTTTGTTTTTGGTACATTTTACCATACAAAAGTTTTTTATATCCACATAGTCATTTATGACCACTGTTTTTCACCACAGCTTTTGGGTTTCTTCTCTTGGCTAAGAAAGTTACCATCTCAGCCACATCATCTTCTTTCCTTCCTTCCTTCCTTCCTTCCTTTCTTCCTTCCTTCCTTCCTTCCTTCCTTCCTACCCTCCCTCCCTCCTTTCCTCCTTTTCTTCCTTCCTTCCTTCCCTCCCTCCCTCCTTTCCTCCTTTTCTTCCTTCCTTCCTTTTTTCCTTCCTACCTTTTTTCCTTCCTTACTTTTTTTTTCCTTCCTTCCTTTCTTTCCTTTTTCCTTCCTTCCTTTCTTTTCTTTCTCTTTCTTTCTCTTCCTTCCTTCTTTCCTTTCTTCCTTCCTTCCTTCCTCTCTCTCCTTCTTTCCTTCCTCTCTCTCCTTCCTTCCTTCCTCTCTCTCCTTCCTTCCTCTCTCCTTCCTTCCTTCCTTCCTTCCTTCCTTCCTTCCTTTCTTCCTTCCTTCCTTCTTTCTTTCTTTCCTGTCTTTCTGTCTGTCTTTCTTCTTTTCTGTGTAGAGACAGGGTCTCCTTATATTGCCCAGACTGCTTTTGAATCCTGGGATCAGGTAGTCCTCCCACCTCAGGCTCCCAAATTGCTAGGATTACAGACATAAGCCACCACACCTGACCTCTTTCCTACATTTTCTTCAAATTCTTTCATGACTTTTCTGTTTGTATGTTTAAGCCTGGCA
Source organism: Theropithecus gelada (assembly GCF_003255815.1). Lineage (NCBI taxonomy): Eukaryota > Metazoa > Chordata > Mammalia > Primates > Cercopithecidae > Theropithecus > Theropithecus gelada. The sequence continues at coordinate 28,553,459 of NC_037687.1, read as the reverse complement.
TGTATTTTTGTGTATAGTCTGAGATGAGACAGGAGTTCGATTTTATTTATTTTGAGATGGGCCAGGTTCGCCAAGCCCATTAAAGTTTAAATTAATTAGAGTGTAACAACACTGAAAATTAAGTTACTTGGTCACACTAGCCATATTCAAGTGCTCATTGGTCATAATAATGAAGCTCTAAAGCCAAGAATGAGGCAGAGTCCCACTATTACCACAATTATCATTGCATTTGTGGTGTTAGGAAAAATAGCCAGAGAGAAAGTTGAAATAAGGTATAAATATGAGAAATGAAAAGACAAGATTGTCATTTTGGTAGACAACATGATCATCTACCTAAAAAAACACAAGAGAATTTACAGAAAAACCTTAGAACTAATAATCAAGTTCTCAGAAATACCATTTGACCCAGTAATCCCATTACCAGGTATATACCAAAAATATAAATCATTCCATTATAAAGATACATGCATGTGTATGTTCATTGCAGCACTAATCACAATAGCAAAGACCTGGAGTCAACCAAAATGCCTATCAATGATAGACTGGATAAAGAAAACGTGGTAAATATACACTGTGGAATACTATGCAGCCATAAAAAGGAATGAGATCATGTCCTTTGCAGGAACATGGATGATGCTGGAAGCTATTATCTTCAGCAAATTAACACAGGAACAGAAAACCAAACACCACATGTTCTCACTTATAAGTGGAAACTGAACAATGAGAACATATGGACAGAGGCAGGGGAACAACACACACTGGGGCCTGTCAGGGGCGCCAGGGGAGGGAGAGCATCAGGATAAATAGCTAATGTATGCAGGGCTTAATACCTAGGTGATGGGTTGATAGGTGCAGCAAACCACCATGGCACATGTTTAGCTATGTAACAAACCTGCATATCCTTCTCATGTATCCTGGAACTTAAAATAAAATAAAATTTATTTGATTTGGCAAGATATAAGATAAATACACTAATCAGGATCTTGTAAAGAATCAACAAGTAAAGTTAGATCCCTACCTCATACCATACACAAAGTCATTTCAGATGGATGTAATCTGATTTTGAGGTGATTTAAATATGAACAAAAATGATTTTTCATTATAATTTTTTTTTGAGACAGAGTCTCGCTCTGTCACCCCTGCCAGAGTGCAGTGGCATAATCTTGGCTTACTGCAACCTCTGCCTCCCAGGCTCAAACACTTCTGTCTCCCAACGTGCTGGGACTACAGACATCAGTCACCTTGCCTGACCTCATTATAACTTTTAATTAGTTAGTTTTTTAATGTAAGAAAGTTATTGATTCTTATAAATTAATTGCACAACCCAATTTAAATGGGGGTGATTTTGCCTTCCCCCCAGGGGACATTTGGCAAGGTCTGAAGACATTTTTGTTTGTCACAACTTGGTAGGGGAGGGAGTGCTACTGGTACCTAGTGATTGGAGGCCAAAGATGCTGCTAAACATCCTACAATGCACTGAATATCTCTTCTCTCCCCCAACAACCAAGGCTTATCCAGTTCAGAATGTCAGTAGTGACAAATTGTAAAACCCTTTTATAACCTGATACTTTAATGCGTTACTGGGTTGCCTCTAATCCTTTTCCCAGTTAATTTTGAATTTCCCAGATATGTAATCATGCTAATTGCAAATAATAAAGATATATCCTTTCCAGGGTTGATACCATTTATATGGTTCTGTTTTGTAATTGCATTTGGCTAGCACTCTCGGAGCATTGTTTGCAGCGCACAGCTGAACTACATTTCTCTATTAGGAGGTTCTATCACTGTGTGAGTCATGATAGGAAGTCCTCCTTCCCACCTCTAAGGACCTAAAAGCTAGATACATGTTTTCCTGGAAACCTAGTGGCTAGCATGCAGGTATCGACTAAACTTACACTGAGACTTTATAAAGACATAAAGAAGGGTTCAGTACCCATTTTGATGGCACTGAACTAGGCTGTCCCTAGGGAAACTTGGAGAAGGTTCTTCTTTCATTGTTTCCTTGGGTTCTGACCCATTTTCTAAACTTGGTACTTTAGCCTTTTCATGGAATCTGTCAGCTGCCCAAGGTCTTATGAATGAATTCTTTTTTGTTGCTTAAGTTAACCCAGATTGGTTTCCTTTGCAACCAAGAACCCCACTGTTAGAATGTTAAATAATCATTGTGATAGTTGGGTGCCATTGTCTTGATCCTGACTTTGTTGGAATTGGTCTCTCATTTGCATTCATGTGTTATTTCATTCATGAAACAGATTGAAATCCATGAATTCACTCCTGTACCTCTAGTTGCAATCAAGTACCACATGGGTCATAGTAGTTTTCTGCCATCCCATATGTGTAAATACCTTCTCTGAGAATGAGAAATTCGTTTCCCATTAATCATGATATATTTACTAATTTGTTCAGTCAATCCCCTGAGTGTAACTAGTCCCTTATCTCAGCCACTGCTCCTCTCCAGCATGACTGGCTCCTCATCCTGCTTGGTCCTGCTTCCCACTACTGGGATGCCCTCTGGCAAAGGACTCCACTCACCCTGTTCAAGCTCTGGTGTACATGAGGGGCCATCCCTGTGTGCACACACAGGTAAGTGCCCTCCCTCCGCAGGTTCTGACACTCCCCTCTGACATCCCTGGGTAGATACCCTCCTCACTCATCTGGAATAGTTCCCCATTCCAGATGACCTCTGCACAGCTATCTGCCTTGCTCTTCCCCACCTGTTGGCTTCAGGGTTCTATTGATCAGAAAAGGAAAAGAAGTGGTGAGGAGGAAAAAGAAAGGAAGAGGTGAGGAAAGAAGAAGAGGAGGATAAAGACGGCGAAAGAGGAGAAGAAGAAGGACAAGAAGGAGGAGGAGGAGGGAGGAGGAGGAGAAGGAAAGAAGAATGAGGCCGGGCGTGGTGGCTCACACCTGTAATCCCAGCACTTTGGGAGGCCAAGGCAGGTGGATCACAAGGTCAGGAGTTCAAGACTAGCCTGGCCAACATGGTGAAACCCTGTCTCTACTAAAATTACAAAATTATCTGGGCGTGGTGGCACATGCCTGTAATCCCAGCTACTTGGGAGGCTGAGGCAGGAGAATTGCTTGAACCTGAGAGGCGGAGGTTGCAGTGAGCCGAGATCATGCCACTGCACTCCAGCTTGGGCGACAGAGTGAAATTCTATCTCCAAAAAAGAAAAAAAGGAAGAAGAATGAGGAGGAGGAGAAGAAGAGGAAGAAGAAGAATGAGCAGGAGGAGGAAGAGAAGTAGTTTTGAAGAGATATATATATATGTATTTGGATTATAGATATAGATGTATATAATTTTTTTTTGAGATGATGTTTCACCATGTTGTCCAGGCTGGTCTCGAACTTCTAGCCTCAAGTGATCCACCCACTTTGACTCCCCAAAATGCTGGGTTTACAGGCGTGAGCCACTGTGCCCAGCCTCTGGGTATATTTTGAATGTAGAACTGAGAGGATTTCTGACTGGATGCAGGGTGTAAGAGAAGGAAGAGTGATAAGGAACACTGCAAGATCCTTGGCCTGAGCAGCCGGAAAATGGAGTTAATATTTACTGAGATGAGGAAGAATGTAGGAAGAGCAGGCTTGGAGTAGGCGTCCAGAGTAAGGTTTGGACACGATGAATTTGAGACGCGGAGTACATATCCAAACAGGCAATTAAATGTGTGGATCTAGAGCTAAAAACTGAGGACTAGAATGAAGATGTATATTTGGGACTTACCAATGTTTGATAGTTTTTAAAACCTTTGGACTGTTACTAAACTGTTGGCAGAGGGAACTGGAGCCTCTCAACTGGAGCTCTCCGTTTCTCCTCGTTACTGCTGAACAAGTGAACCTTGTCCAGCAGGGGGCACAATTGGACAATTGGACGTCGATTGGCTCCCGGACTCTGCTTGAGCGGGATCCACGGTGAGAAATGAAGTTAGAGAGTAAACCCTTGGCTAGAGGAATTGTTTTTTTTCTTGAGACGGGGGGCGGGGAGCGGGAGGGTCTCACTATATTGTCTATATATATATGTGTGTTTATACACACACACACACACACACATAGAGAGAGAGAGAGAGACAGGATCTCGCTCTGTTGCCCAGGCTGGAGTGCAGGGGCGCGATCTCGGCTCACTGCAACCTCTGCCTCCCGGGTTCAAGCGATTTCAGCTACAGGAATTTTTATTTAATGGCTCACTGCATCTGTTTTCCCGGGAGTTACACAGTCAAGTCTCTACAAGAGAAAGGAGGTATAGAAAATAAGTAGGCCTGGGGTAAGATAAACAATGGGGGTGGGACATGGTGGCTCATACCTGCAATCCCAGGGCTTTGGGAGGCCGAGGCGGGAGGATCACTGGAGCCCAGGAGTTTGAGGCCCGCCTGGGCAATATAGTGAAACCCCACTTCTACAAAAAATAAAAAAAATTAGCCCGGCAGGGTGGCACACACCAGTGTTCCTAACTACTCAAGAGGCTGAGGCGGGAGGATCACTTGAGAGCAGGAGTTGGAGACTATAGTGAACTTTGATCATGCCACTGCACTCCAGCCTGGGGAACAAGAGCAAGACCTTGTCTCAAATGACAACAACAACGAAAAGATAAACAATAGGGCAAGATATTGACAAAGCTTTGTCAGTATACTTGTTTCGGCCTTAGCACAGGGGAGACCATAGCACTTGGTGGGGAATGCAGCATAGTAAAGAGGGGCAGCTCCTGCTTCCATGGGCTAATTGCTGTTACATGGGCATGCAAGATAGTCAGATATTTCAAGAGAAGTTAGGCATTCAGATTATTGGGAGAGAGCTCCAAATTTTAAACTGTGACCCACAAATTATAAATATTTTTTAAATAGCTGGGTGCTGTGGTAGCTCACACCTGTAATTCCAACACTTTGGGAGGCTGAGGTAGGAGGATCGCTTGAGTCCAGGAGTTAGCTGCAATGAGTGGTGATCATGCCACTGCACTACAGCCTGGCCAACAAAGCAAGACTGTTTCTTTAAAAACAAAACAAAACAAAAAACACTGTATATACATTGAATACAATTATGAACTGGAATTTTATTGGTGAATGGCACTGGAGTTACTGTATTCATGTAGCGTGAACTTCCAGTTATAGTGAATAGTGAAAATGGAACACTTTTTCCCTAAGGTCAAGGAAAACAAGGATGTCTATTATTACCACTTTATGCAACATGGCAGTAAAACTACCAGCAGGTTCAATGAAGCAGGAAGAATAAGAGGCATAGTGATTGGGAAGGAAGAAGTAAAACATCATTGTTTTCAATGACAAGATAACATACATAGAAAATCCAAAATATCCTCTAATTTGATATAACTATGATAATTTAACAGAGCAGCTGCATCCAAAGTCAATATACAGAAATCATTTCTATATCTCTGGTAGCAACTATCAGAAAATTAAACTTAAGATACAGTATCTTTTAAAATAGCACCTCAAATCACAGTGTTCTTAAAAGTGAAACTAACAAAATAGTTCCAAGACCTCTGAAAGCTAGAGCATGTTGTTGAGAGGAATTAATGTCCTGAATAATGGCGAGCTATACCATGCTGATGAGTTAGAACATTTGATAATGTTTTTAATTTTTATTTAATTTTTTATTTTTTGAGACGGAGCCTTGCTCCATCGCCAGGCTGTAGTGCAGTGGCATGATCTTGGCTGACTGCAACCTCCGCCTTCCAGGTTTAAGCAATCCTCCTGCTTCAGCCTCCCGAGTAGCTGGGACTACAGTCACGTGCCACCATGCTCAGCTAATTTTTGTATTTTTAGTAAAGACAGGGTTTCACCATGTTGGCCAGGCTGGTCTCGAACTCTTGACCTCAAGTGACCCGCCCACCTTGGCCTCCCAAAATGTTGGGATTACAGGCGTGAGCCACCGTGCCTGATCAGAACATTTGACAAATTTAAGGAAGTCAGTTCTTACCCAAATCAGGAGCCCAGGTGCTGGGGCCTGGGAGTGCTCAGGGCTTTTCCTTCCTAGGCCCATCTTGTTATTGGGGGTCCTGGTCACCCTAGAAAGGGGACTGTTTCCTGTTCCATGTCATGAAGCTAATATGTGAAACCGACAGTGAGTATCAAGTAGTGCAGGCTTCATTCAACAGCTACAGGATTGGAGAAGTGGGAGCTGGGCTTACAAATCAACTTCTCAGCTCCTGAGAACTGGGAAGTTACAGATATATATATATCATTCATGAAGCGGCTGGACATTAAGAGCAAGGGGAGGAATATTCGTGCTTTGTCTTGGGAAGGGATGAAGATTTTCTTTTTCTTTTTTCCTTTTCTTTTCTTTCTTTCTTTTTTTTTTTTGAGATGGAGTCTCACTCTGTCGCCCAGGCTGGAGTGCACTGGCACGATCTCGGCTCACTGCAACCTCGACCTCCTGGATTGAAATGATTCTTCTGCCTCAGCCTCCTGAGTAGCTGGGACTACAGGTGCGTGCCACCATGCCCAGCTAATTTTTTTTAGTTTTAGTAGAGATGGGATTTCCCCATGTTGGCCAGGATGGTCTCAATCTCCCGACCTTGTGATTCGCCCACCTCAGCCTCCCAAAGTGCTGGGATTACAGGGGTGAACCACTGCGCCCAGCCCAGCTGCCTGTCTTTTAAGTACCCTTGCAATTACACTGAAGATCCACTTAGGTAATTCAAAATGATCTCCCCATCTTGAGATCCTTAAATCACACCATCAAAGTCTCACTTGCCACAAGTCACATTCACAGGTTCTAGGAATTAAGTTCTATATAGCTTTTGCAATTATTATTAAACATGCTGTGATTAAATACCCGTCTTTTAGGGAACCTGTGTCCCTGGTTTATGACATTCACAAGTGATTCTCAGTTTCTCTCCATTCATTTCAGGTGAGACAGGAAGTCTAGAATATGCTGTGCTGGATTCAGGAGAAAATCCTTCTCCTCCTTCTCCTCCTCCTCCTCCTCCTCCTCCGCCGCTGCCGCCTCCTCTTTCTTCTTCTTCCTTCTTCCTTCTTTCTTTTCTTCTTTCTTCTTTCTTCTTCCTCTTCCTTCTTTCTTCTTTCTTCTTTTGTACATTTCCGTTGGAGGCTTGGCCTTGCACATTTATACTTTGGAAATGTGTCTCTTCAAGTTTAACGTCTGGAATGTGCCAAAAATGCTGAGCTCACTAGGTCCAGCAGAGGGAGCCCTTGGGCTTTGGTTTCCTTTTCTTTCTCGAGCGCGCTTGACCTCTGCTGATGAGCCAAAAAGAGAGACAGCTGGTATCTTTTGTTTGGTAGCTCCAGTGCCCCTGAATCAAACCTCTACGTGGTCAAGGCAATTACCACAAATGAGTGAAGTGGATTTCTATAAGGAAAACAACTGGGCAAGTATTCCGACAAATGGCACCTGGACTTTGGCTTTAGTAGAGGGAGATGATAGCGCATGGTGGGGAGTGCGGCAAAGTAAAGGTGATTGGTTCTTGCTCAGCCTCGGCTGATTGCTACATGTGAGGATACCGCATCTTCCCGTTTTCCAAGAAAGTAGGGTCTTTCATGTCAGTGTGAGATATCTTCCAATTTTTTCTTTTTTCTTTTTTTTTTTTTTTGAGACAAACTCTCCATCTGTCTCCCAGGCTGGAATGCAGTGGTGTGCTCACTGCAACCTCCGCCTTCCAGGCTCAAGTCCTTCTCCTGCCTCAGCCTCCCAAGTAGCTGGATTTACAGGCATGCACCACCACACATGGCTATTTTTGTATTTTTAGTAGAGACGGGGTTTCAAGGCCAGACTGGTCTTGAACTCCTGACCTTAGGTGATCTGCCCACCTCGGCTCCCAAAGTGCTGGGATTACAGGTGTGAGCCACTGTGCCTGGCCCAATATTTTAAGGGTGTAAATTAGTTAAATATTTCCAAACCATCCCAGTCAAACAAAATGTGAAGATGAGCCAGATCCTGCCTGCTCACTGGAAGCCAAGTCAAGGGGAGAGGGACTTTTTTTCTTTTTTTTGAGATGGAATTTCACTCTTGTTGCCCAGGCTGGAGTGCAATGGTGCAATCTTGGCTCACTGCAACCTCTGCCTCCCGGGTTCAAGTGATTCTTCTGTCTCAGCCTCCCAAATAGCTGGGATTATAGGCATGCACCACCACACCTGGCTACTTTTGTATATGTAGCAGAGACGGGGTTTCACCATGTTGGTCAGGCTGGTCTCGAACTCCTGTCCTCAGGTGATCCACTTGCCTCAGGAGAGAGACTCGTTACAGGTGCCTGGTGTCTTCTTCAGCCCTGACACCACCACTGGTCAAACATGTATCCTATCCTTCCTGTGGTCTACACCCATGGTAGTTGGAGTCCATCATTTCCTCTCCATACTTCAGCTTCACAACATTGTTTCACATTCTCAGATGGGGCTGGGGGAGGGGGCGTGGGGAGGCTCTGCCTTTGTTCTCAGTTCCCCTTCCCTACCTTCAGTGAGGTCCACATGATAGTGATACCAAACTGATATCCTCAAGGATTTTTGCATTATGCGGGGTACAAACCAGAGATCCCCCAATGCTGTACCCTTCCAGGATTTTAAAGCCTAGAGGAAATAAATGGAACCCCAAGCCACAGAAGTACAGTAATTCCCAAACTTGCTACCCTGCAGGTTATTTGGGAAGATTACTGTAGATGACAGTATTCTCCTAATTGTCATTTGCACAGTGATGTTCTTTCATCCTGACATGGGAACAAACGCTTCCTTCTTGCATTCCTCGGTCCTGTTAATCCAGTGGTATTGTGTAAAACATACCAAAAGTTTGGGGAAAACAGTAGTGAATGGTCCCAAAAGACAATGTGTCAAAAATACTGGGTTCACCAGGTCCAGCAGGGGGAGCCCTAATGGAGCAATTTACATGGGACCTTAATCTCAACCATCCATCTCCACCCCACGGAACCTGGTACCAGCTGTATGTCTGTTGTAACCATGCTGCTGGGGTCCCATCTATCAAAAGAGAACACCAGCTCCTGCCCCCACTACCTCCGTTGCCATCAAGACCAGGCCCTTTGCTGTCTTTTCTCTCTCAGCCACAATCTTAGGATTCACATTATTCTATTATGCAGAGAAAATTTAGCCTCTTCTTCAGCTCACCCTCCAGGCTAGTCCTGGGTTTCCTGTTTAGACACCCAAAGAGGTGATCAATTTGTTTTGAAAAACAAGTATATGGGTCTTCTCCCTGAAATACATTTTGAATCTCTTTTTGAATGTGGAAAATTGCTCTCCTACCCTGTGAGAGGCTGAATATACATGCAGAAATGGCCAGCTCATTTGTAAAACTAGAACTCTGACCCCTGATTTGCAACAACCAGCCCTGAAAAACCAGCCCGTCATCCACAGTCACCAGTTCAGGCAGCCAGGCTACTCTCTATAAGTCAGACTTGTCTCTGGTAGCCTGTCCAGGAAGCTAAACAATAATCCCTGTAACAACTGGCCCTAAATGGCTGGGACTTGATTAATAACTGACAACTTTCCTAATTTCTGTCCCCACTTTCTACTTAGGACCAAATCAGAGAAAGTGAATATGCTTTCTTAACCCAGTCACATAGGATTCCCTGCTTCTAGTTGGCTCACCTACAGCTTCCCCAGGCCAACAGCCTGCCATCAGGACACACCTGAAGCTTTCTCTTTTCCCCACTATGAAGCTCTCCCACTCCACTGCCTGCCTGTGAGTCTCTGCCAAAACACAAATAATGGTGGTTGACTCCCTTGTCATAGCAAGATCTGAATACATAACCTTTCCTTGTTCTCATTTAGTTGGTCTTCGTTTATTTCTACAACTGGCTTTATTTTAATAATTCATTCATTCATTCATTCATTCATTTTGGAGACAGGCTTGCATCTCTCTCTGTCATCCAGGCTGGAGTGTAGAGGCACGATCATAGCTCACTGCAGCCTTGACCTCTGGCCTCAAGCGATCCTCCTGCCTCAGCCTCCTGAGTAGCTGCAACTACAGGCATGCACCACTACACCCAGCTAATTTTGTAGTTTTTAATTTTAATTTTTAGTTTAATTTTTAAGTTTTTAAATTTTGAGTTTCAAGGTTTTACATTTTAAATTAGGTGGATACATAGTAGGTGTATATATTTCTGGGTTACACGAGATATTTTGATACAGGCATGCAACATGTAATAATCACATCAAGGTAAATGAAGAATCCATCACCTCATGCATTTATCCTTTGTGTTATAAACAATCCAATTATACTTTTTAAGTTATTTTAAAATACAATTAAATTATTTTTGGCTATAGTCACCCTGTGGTGCTATCAAATACAAGGTCTCATTTCATCTTTCAAAGTTTTTTTTTTTTTTTTTAAGAGACGGAGTCTCGCTCTGTCACCCAGGCTGGAGTGCAGTGGTGCAATCTCGGCTCACTGCAAGCTCCGCCTCCTGGGTTCACTCCATTCTCCTGCCTCAGCCTCCTCAGTAGCTGGGACTACAGGCACCTGCCACCACACCCCGCTAATTTTTTGTATTTTTAGTACAGACAGGGTTTCACTGTGTTAGCCAGGATGGTCTCAATTTCCTGACCTCGTGATCCGCCCACCTTTGTCTCCCAAAGTGCTGGGATTACAGGCATGGGCCACCGCGCCCGGCCTCATCTTATTTTTTTTTGTACCCATTAACCATCCCCACCTTCTCCCCTCCCCTATGCCCACTATTCTCCCCACTATCCTCTCTACCTCCATGATTTCAATTGTTTTAATTCTTAGTTTCCTCAAATAAGTGAGACATGCAAAGTTTGTCTTTCAGTGCCTGCTTTCTTTCACTTAACATAGTGACCTCCAGTTCCATCCATGTTATTGCAAATGACAGGATCTCATTCTTTTTCAAGGCTGAGTAGTAGTCTCTGGTGTATAAGCACCACGTTTTCTTTATCCATTCATCTGCTGGCGGATACTTAGGTTGCTTTCAAGTCTTGGCTTTTGTGAACAGTGCTGCAATAAACTTGGGAGTGTAGATATCTTTTCCATATACTGATTTCCTTCCTTTTGGGTATATGCCCAGCAGTGGGATTGCTGGATCACATGGTAGCTCTATTTTTAATTTTCTGAGGAATTTCAAAACTGTTCTTCACAGTGGCTACATTAACTTACATTCCCACCAACAGTGTACAAGGATTCCCTTTTCTCTACACCCTCGCCAGCGTTTGTTATTACCTATCTTTTGGATATAAGGCATTTTAACTGGGATGAGATGATATCTCATTGTAATTTTGATTTGTATTTCTCTGATTATCAATGATGTCAAATGCCTTTTCATATACCTGTTTGCCATTTGTATGTCTTCTATTGAGAAATATCTGTTCAGATCTTTTGCCCAGTTTTTGATTGGATTATTAGATTTTCTCCTAGAGTTGTCTGAGCTCCTTACATATTCTGGTTATTATTCCTCATTTGTAAATTTTTCGTAGAGACAAGGTCTCATTATGTTGCCCGGGCCGATCTTGAACTCCTAGGCTCAAGCAATCCTCCCACCTTAGCCTTCACAACAGCTGGGACTATAGTCGCATGCCGCCAGGCCTGGTAATTGACCTTATGTTGATGGATGTCACATAGGGTGTTGTTAAAAGGGAGGGATATATGTCAGCATCTTTCCCAGACGTCCATGGAAGGGTTGTGAACTCTGAAATTGAGGTCAAGTCTCACAGGGAGGCTTCTGGCGGCTTCAGGGTCTGACGCAGAGTAGGTGAGGGGACGTGGAGCACAGTGGTTAGGGGAGAGGTTGTATCAGGCAGAACCCTTTGGGATGCAAGCAAGATCAATCCAGCTCAAATGGGCCTGTTGGGAAATAAAAGCCAAGCGCTGGCCCACTTAGCTGAAAAGTTCTGAAGGACACTGGCTTCAGGCACAGCAGGTTCCAGAGTTGGTTGATGTCTCTAAAATCCTTTTTCTTTGTTTGTTAACCCTAGAGTTTTTCCTTCCTCTGTTGACTTTGTTCTCAGGCAGCTCCAGACTTACATTTCTTCCACCCAGGGATGCCAGGAGAAAGTGAGTAGCTGTTTTTCCAGAAGATGTGGCAAAAATCCTGAAACTTAAATTCTTTAGAGGAAATTGGACATGGGCTTGTTCGTAAAATTGGCTGCAGCATTGTCGGTGATGATCTATGTCCATTTGTCAGTGCTCCCTGCACAATTCACAGACTCCCCACTGAAGCGAGGGGTGGGGCTGACAGTGGTAGTTCTCCAAAGGAAAATCTAATAGGGCTGTGGATGAAGAACTGGGTTGTGGGCAGTCAACTAATAAGCAAGCAAACAAACAATAACTCCACTGCATAGGAGAACAGAGCCATCGGAGACCTCTGCCTTTCTCTCAAACTTGGAAAACCCAAAAGTGTAGAAGAGGAAGTGAAGATGAGGGCAAGTCTGTCAAGGGTTACAAGATTTATACATTGGACTCAGCATTGGAGCTGGAGATCTGACGCCAAGACTGTGGTGTTGTGTTGGTATTTCCACATCAACTCAGATACTCTCAGAAGGGTGACTGGGGACCCAGGCTGGAGATATCATGGGGAATCTTCCTCTTTCACTGAACCAGAGTGCTTGTGTCTATGTGTTGTATCTTCTGAATGCAACTTCCTTCTCGCTCACCTATCTCTTCCGTGTTCCCGCTCCTAATAGATGAATCAGAGTATGGGGTTAGAGAATGAGGTGATTCCAGGGCAGGGACTCGGGTCTCCTCCTGCCTAGAGATGCTTCTGGCCTCCCTGCCATGGACTGGGGCAGCAGCCAGAGGGTGGGTGAGGGAGGAGAGAGGGGTTGGTTGCACTTGAGTTTCATTCCCCTAGAAGGAGCCTGGGGGTGTGCAGAAAGCGAGAGTGACCACGAACTCTACACTTCCCCTACACCTAGTGCATAGTCTGACTCTGATCCTCAGGTCTAGGAAACTCCAAATTCAAGTTCCCCACATTCAAAATTCCTGGAGGGCACTTGTGATTTTGGTGCTCTGCTTCCTTCTCTTGGTTCCCACCATCTCCTGCACTTTTGACTGTAAATTCTTCTCTCTCTTGTCAGCCCTTCTATGGTTTTAAGAAGATTTGCATTAATTATCTTTCCTGTATTTTTAGTTATTTTCAGTGGGAAAGCAGGTCTGATATCCAGATTATGGAAGCCGTGGAGATGGTCTCTGTCCCTTTTTTGTTTAAACTCATGCCCTGGCCGGGCATGGTGGCTCACACCTATAATCCCAGCACTTTGGGAGATCAAGGTAGGAGCACCACTGGAGCCCAGGAGTTCGAGACCAACCTGGGTCACATAGTGGAACCTTTGTCTCTACTTTTAAAAAAGAAAATTAGCCCAGCATAGTGGCATGCACATGTAGTCCCAGCTACTCAAGTGGCTGAGGTGAGAGGATTGCTTGAGCCTGGGAGGTTGAGGCTGCAGTGAGCTATGACTGCACCACTGCACTCCAGCCTGGGTGACAGCTAGACCATGTCTTAAATAAATAAATAAACTCATGCCCTTTGTGATGTCACTCAGGCTCATGACTACAGACTCTTTGAACATGAATGACCCCACTTTTGTCTCCAGCCAGAACTTTTTCCTATTTTTCCTAAATTCCAGACCCACAGATCTAACTCCTTTCCTTTCCCCCTCCACTTGTATGTCTAATAAGCACATCTAACCCACCATGCTCCAAGCTGAGCTCCCGGTTCTTCTCTTGAAGTCTTTTCCTCTTCTCTCAATGGCAGCTTCAAGCCTGCAACAGCTCAGCTCAAAAACACTGGCATTATCTGTGGCCCTTTCCTTTCTCTTCCCATGTGTGTCCAATCTGTTGACAAACACTGTTAATTCCCCCTCTTCTCACCACCTTCACTGTGTCCTTGCAGACCTGAGCACCCTCCTCTCACATCTCAAGCATTGCAACAGCTGAGCAGAGTCTAGTCTCAGGAAAGCAAGCAGAGTGATCAGGTAAAAACATAAAATCCTGCCCCTTCTCTGTTCAACCCCTGTCTTCGCTCAGGGTGATGGTTAGTTTTAGGTCTCCACTTGACGGGGCCATAGAGTACCCTGGTATTTGCTCAAATACTATTCTGGGTGTTCCTGTGAGGATGTTTTGGGATGAGATTAACATTTAAATCAGTAGACTTTGAGTAAAGTGGATTGCCCTCCTCAGGGTGGGTGAGCCTTGACCAATCATTTGGAGGCCTGGATAGAGCAAAAAGCCTGGCCCTCCCATGAGTAAGGGGAACTGCTTTTGCCTGATTACCTGCAAGCTGGGATCTGAGTTTCCTCCTGCCTTTGGACTCAAGCTGAAACTTTGGCTTTTCCTGGATCTCCAGCCTGGAAGCTTGTGTACTAGAGCTACACCATCATTTCTCCCAGGTCTCCAGCGTGCTGACTGAGGATCTTGGGACTTGTCTGCTTCCATAATTGTGTGAGTCAATTCCTTATAATAAACACACACACACACACACACACACCATTGGTTCTGTTTCTCTGGAGAACCCTGGCTAATACACTCAGCAAAAGTCAAGTTTTTCTTTTCAATTTGAAAGTAGGTACTGTTTATTAACTGACCACATTAGTAAAATAATCATGGTAGACACCCTAGTTCATTCTTCTAAGAAGCCTGTTGATCTGGTCCTCCTTGTTGCCAACATCTCCACCTTCTACAAAATGGGTTGTCTCTTTCCTCATTCTACCTTGGGGAGAGGATCATTTGAACGGCCACAGGAAGTTATTTCTTCTTCAAGTCATTTTCCAGCCATACAGGTCCTAAGAATCAGATCCTCATATAGCAGATGATGCTATCTTTACATATTTATCAAGCAATTGAAGTGTTATCTGTCAAAGCAATTTGCTTCTTATTGATTTTGTCATAACCACGCTTGTAGATTAGTTCATTTACTGACTTCAGGTTTGAGTACCCCCATGTGATATGGGGTTTTGCAATCCTCAGCCTGTTAATTGACGATTTGTTGAGCTTCACAAAGGTTCCATTAGAGAGCTGACGACGGCGAAGGAGCTGCAACACCTTTTGGACCTTTGGGCTCCCACCTTGACACCTCTGATCAGAAGTTGCCAGCTTTTCTTGCCTTCCTTGCATTCAAATTTCAGTTCTGTCCATCTGCCTATATTCCTTGTGATAGTGCTTCGCTTTTTGCTAGAAAAGCTTCCTTCTTGTCTTTTGAAGCATCTTTTGGGCAAACTTCCTTTTCAGGCCTTGATCTTCAGCTCTGTGAAATTCCTTCACTTTTTCTTAAGGGTTTCTGGTACAGCAGGAACCTCCTCCTCCTCCTCCTCCTTCCTTCCTTCCTTCCTTTCTTTCTTCTCCTTCTCCTTCTCCTTCTTCTTCTTCTTTCTTCTTCTTCTTTCTTCCTGTCTTTGCCACCCTCCATGGTACCAGCTGGACAAGAAAAAAGTGAAGTTCTTATGAGAGCCCCCAAATTTCTTCATGATCAGACCCAGGACACCTCCCAGACCTACCCTCCTACCATCTTCCCCACTGATCACCCCTCCATGCTGGCATATGGCTATTTTCCAAGCACACCACGTGTGTTCCTACCTTGGGACTTTTAAATGTCCCGTTCTCTTGGAATGGATACCAGTGGACTAATTTCCACACACCCTTCGCATCTTTACTCAAATGTCATCTCTTCCAAATGGCCCCCCAAGCCATGTTGTAAAAAATTTTATCATCACGCCTGTAATCCCAGTACTTTGGGAGGCCAAGTGGTGGCAGATCACCTGAAGTCGGGAGTTCGATACCAGCCTGACCAACATGAGAAACCCCATCTCTACTAAAAATACAAAATTAGCCAGGTATGGTAGCGCATGCCTGTAATCCCAGCTACTTGAGAGGCTGAGGCAGGAGAATCACTTGAACCCGGGAGGCGGAGGTTGCGGTGAGCTGAGATCACGCCATTGCACTCCAGCCTGGGTAACAAGAGCGAAACTCCATCTCAGAAAAAAAAAAAAAAAAAAAATCAGTCCTCACTGATTCCTCTTTTGTGTTCCTGTTTTTATTTTTTCTTAAAATATATCATTCTTTAGCAGACTGTGTATTTTAATTTCATATTAAATGTTTGTCTTCCCACTAGGATTTATTATTATTTTTATTATTTTTTCTTTTTTTCCTGCTCTTCGTGGAGCAGGGGTACCCATAGGCCGTGTGCTCAGAGGAGCCTCCAGTGGGATTTTTGACTTGCCTTCTCATCCCAAGGGTTTATCCTTTGCTGTATCTCCAGCTCCTAAAACAGGGGGCCTGGTGCACCATAGGTGCCCATGAAGCATCAGCTGGATGAGGGAATTCTCAGGGCCAGGCACTGTCCTAAGCACTTTACACATGAGACCTCACTAAATCCCCACACAGCAATTCTATTGTGGTCTGCATTTTTCAGCTGAGCAAACTGAGGCACAGAGCGGGTAGGCAACTTTTGTAAAGTTCAACAGCCGGTAGGTGAGGGGTCTGGGTTCACACTTGGTATTCCATGTCCTCAACTTCCACATTTCCAATGCCCGGCTCTTAAGCCTCACCTGGCTGTCAACACCAGGGCTGGAGTCTGACGCTGCCTGGGACAAGGACAATGATGAGATCAGGGACCCAAATCCAAGGGGTGGTGGGGACCACATCTCTCTTGACTGCTAAGGACCTGGTCATGTCCACCTGAAGTGTTTGTCCCTGAGGACTCGCCTTCCCTCTGGAAAGAGGAAAGTCTTCCGCTCCTGAAACCCCCAGCCCGTGCTTCCCTCACCACAGCTCCTGTCATGCCATAAAGAATTTATTCTCCCATCTCGCTGAGGGTCCAGAGGCCCTGACTCCCAGGGAGGCGGCCAGGTGGTGTTCTCCTTCCTGTGTAGACAAAGCTGCATAAGGAAAGTGCTGCAGCTATGGGACCTGGTGACCTCAGGAGTCTAGATTTACAAGTCTGGACAAGCCCCTCGGGGGGCCTCAGTATCTTCACCTGCGGCGTCCAGTGGGGGTGGGAGCAGGACGGCCTCCCAGCCCCGGCCTCACTCCGACAGCACGTGATGCCCAAGTTCTCCTTCTGTGCGCGGCCACAGCTCTCACTCACCCTCCGGCTTCCTGTCGGGGCTTCTTCAGCCCCACCCCACATTTGGGGCATTTCCTTCCCTGACAGAGGGACCTGGGACCGGGCTGGGGCCCTGGCGGATGGAGACATGCTGGCCCTGCTGCTGCTGCCCCTGCTGTGGGGGGGTGAGTGAGCTGAGGGAGGAGGGACAGGTACGGGGGTGAGAAGGTGGGGCTGGAACTGCAGCTGAGCCTCTGTGCCCCCCCAGGGTCCCTGCAGGAGGAGCCAGGGTACAAGCTGCAAGTGCAGAAGTCGGTGACGGTGCAGGAGGGTCTGTGCGTCCTCGTGCCCTGCTCCTTCTCTTACCCCTGGAATTCCTGGTACTCCCCTCCCCCACTCTACGTCTACTGGTTCCGGGACGGGGAGAACCAATACTTTGGTGAGCCTGTGGCCACAAACAACCCAGACAGACAAGTGAAGTCAGAGACCCAGCGCCGATTCCGCCTCCTTGGGGATGTCTCGAAGAAGAACTGCTCCTTGAGCATCGGAGATGCCAGAATGGGGGACGCGGGAAACTATTCTTTCCGCGTGGAGAGAGGAAGGAATGTAAAATATACCTACCTTCAGAATAAGCTGAACTTGGAGGTGACAGGTATGGCGGGGGCCCTTGGAGAGGACCCTGGGACGTGGAGACCCCCGTGTGAGAACAGGGACAGGACCTGGGCAGGGGCGGTTGGAGGAGGTGTAGGACTTGGGGCAGGTCGGGGCCTGAGGCCTGGCCACTCTCGGGGTCACACCGTACGTCTTCAAGCCCCTAGGGCCCAGGTATCTCCCTGTCTCCTCAGCCCTGACAGAGAAACCCGACGTCCACTTTCTGGAGCCTCTGGAGTCCGGCCGCCTCACAAGGCTGAGCTGCAGCCTTCCAGGATCCTGTGAAGCGGGACGACCTCTCACATTCTCCTGGACGGGGGATGCCCTCAGCCCCCTGGACCCAGAAACCACCCGGTCCTCGGAGCTCACCCTCACCCCGAGGCCCGAGGACCATGGCACCAACCTCACCTGTCATGTGAAACGCCAAGGAGCTCAGGTGACCACGGAGAGAACTGTCCAGCTCAACGTCTCCTGTGAGTGGTGCTGGGGACACAGCTGGGTCCCCAAGGACAGTGGGAGTAAGGGGTGTGTGTGTGTGTGTGTGTGTGTGTGTGTGTGTGTGTAGAAGAGAGAGAGAGAGAGAAAGAGAATGATAACCAGGGAAAATTCGTGTGTGGTGCAGGAAGGACAGCTATCCCCACCTGGTGGGTTTCTGTGGGCCCTCCTTGGGTACCTCCCAGGCCCACGCCCCTCCCACTTGTCACCTCTGAAGCTGGGGCTGTATCTTTCTATCCCAGATGCTCCCCAGAGCCTCGTCATCAGCATCTTCTTCAGAAATGGCACAGGCACAGGTAGGAAAGATCCTCTTTCCTCTGGGGCTGTGATGGGAGCCTTCTATCAGCTCAGGGTTCAGCACCGGGAGAGGAGACCCTCCCTCACCCCTAAGACCCTGGGTCTGGGTCCCTCCTGCTCCCAGCCCCCCCCAGTCCCGGTCACTAAGAGCTTGCACGAACAAACCTAGTATTGCTTTCGGCTTCTCCCTTTTCTCTGCTCCCTGTTTCAAATTTATTTTTTCATTGTGAGAAAATTCACATAGCACAGAATTTGTCATCTCAGCCATTTTAAAGAGTATAGTTCAGCAGTGTTACGTGTGTTCACATTGTTGCGAAACCAAACTGCAGAGCTCCTTTTATCTTGCAAAACTGAAACTTTGTACTCACTAAACAGTGACTTTCCACTTCCCCCTCCTGCCACCAGGCAGTCACCATTCCACTTTTCTGTCTCGATGAGTTTGAGTACTCAGGACACGCTGTTCCCTTTTCTTGATTTTCTGCCTGCCCCCATGTCCTCTGATGCATGCCCTGCTTCATCTCTATCTGATCACCCTTTTCGGGAGCCTTCGACTTTCCCATCTCTCATAGCTTTGTCCCAGAACCCTGTTCTTCCCCTCCACATTCCTGAGTGATCCCCTCTCTCCTTGACCCTGTCCTGATGCCTCCCACAACTTTATATCCAGCCCTTTCTCTGAGGCACAGATCTGCACATTTAGCCACCTCCCTCGCATGCTTCTCAGCTCCTCCTTCCCTGTTGATCCCAGAGCTGTTCTGGACATCGTTCTGGACAGCACCCTTTCTCATCAGCTGCTCCATGAGTCCGCAAGTCTTGACACTTTTACTTCACCAATCATCACTTTCCTCCTCATCCCCTTGGTTCCAGGCCCAGCTCAAGTCTCGTGCTCAACCCTGGCCCATTGTCCCAGCCTCCTCCCAACCTCCCTGCCTCCCATCCCACTTCCCTCCAGTCCCGGACCTACTTGGCTCCAGCAGGATCTTTCTAGATCCAGTGCTTACTCTGTTTCCCTTGCTCATAGCCGCCTACTGCTTTCCAGGATAAAGCCCAAGGCCCTCAACCTGGCACCCAAGGCTCCAAAAGATCTAAGCCTGCTTCCTCTACCTCCATTATTGTGTCTTGGGAGCTCTGGGTCCTCCCTGCCAGGTTGCAGATATAGGAGCCTCTTTCCTCGTCTTCTTCTCTCAGTTCTTGGCACATCTGCCCCTGAGCTGCCCATCCACTTCTCCTTAACGTGAGAACTCCTCCTCATCCATCTTTTCTCAGCTCAGCGATCTTCTTTCTGATAGCCTGACCTGATCACCAAGTCCTCACCCCTTCATGCATGACTAGTCCATTCTCAGCACTCACCACAGTCTTAACTTTCTTCTTACAGCTCAGTGGGAGGAGTGAGGGAGATTTGGGCCTCCCAGCTCCCCTCACCTGGCTGTGCATCTCTTTCCCAGCCCTGCGGATCCTGAGCAATGGCATGTCGGTGCCCATCGTGGAGGGCCAGTCCCTGTTCCTGACCTGCACAGTTGACAGCAACCCCCCTGCCTCACTGAGCTGGTTCCGGGACGGAAAAGCCCTGAATCCCTCCCAGACCTCAGTGTCTGGGATCCTGGAGCTGCCCATCATAGGGGCTAGAGAGGGAGGGGAATTCACCTGCAGGGTTCAGCACCCGCTGGGCTCCCAGCACCTGTCCTTCATCCTTTCTGTGCAGAGTGAGTTGCAGGACAGGTGCTGAGGGTGGACAGCCTGGTGAGGTATTCAGGTTGGTGGGAGGGACTGAGGCCTGGGAACAGCACCTTACCTTCTTCTCCTTTCCCCCAGGAAGCTCCTCTTCCTGCATATGTGTAACCGAGAAACAGGAGGGCTCCTGGCCCCTCGTCCTCACCCTGATCAGGGGGGCTCTCATGGGGGTTGGCTTCCTCCTCACCTACGGCCTCACCTGGATCTACTATACCAGGTGAGCAGGCCTGCCTGTCTCCAGGAAGCTCCTGAGTTCCAGGTGGGGCTGAGCTGTGCTGCCCCACCTGGAATCAGAACTGAAGTGGCTGGTGCTGATCTGAGGCCCGTGTTGGCTCTGCAGGTGTGGAGGCCCCCAGGGGAGTAGGGATGAGAGGCCAGGCTGAGCGCCTCCTGCTCAAGACAGAACCGAGGTGTGGACACGCAGCTCTGCGGGACAGATGTAGGACATCACTGTCAGCTTTTCTGGAGGCTGACATCCCACTGACTACCCCTCTTTTCCTTTCTGCCCCATACCCCATCTATTTATCCCCCTCTGCTTGTGAGTCTTGCCCTATCACACCTGCATCCCTATCTGCACCCCATCCCCTCCCCAACCCCCATTCTCTTCCCTCTCCATCCTCCATCTCCAGCCCTGTGAAGGGAACGTACTTTCGGTCTTATACCCCCAATACTCAAAACTAACCTTTTTTATTTTTTTAGACAGAGTCTCGCTCTGTTGCCCAGGCTGTGTGCAATGACACAACGTCCGTTCACTGCAACCTCCACATCTGGGGTTCAAGCAATTCTCCTGCCTCAGCCTCCCTAGTAGCTGGGATTACAGGTACCTGCCACCACACCCAGTTTTGTTTTTTTTTTTTTTTTTTGAGATGGAGTCTTGCTCTGTCGCCCAGGCTGGAGTGCAGTGGCGCAATCTTGGCTCACTGCAAGTTCTGCCTCCTGGGTTCACGCCATTCTCCTGCCTCAGCCTCCCCAGTAGCTGGGAATACAGGCGCCCGCCACCACACCTGGCTAATTTTTTGTATTTTTAGTAGAGACGGGGTTTCACCGTATTAGCCAGGATGGTCTCAATCTCCTGACCTTGTGATCCACCCGCTTTGGCCTCCCAAAGTGCTGGGATTACAGGCGTGAGCCACCGTGCCCGACCAATTTTTTTTTTTTTTTTTTTTTGGTATGTTAGTGGAGATGGGGTTTTACCATGTTGGCCAGGCTGGTCTCGAACTCCTGACCTCAAGCAATCCACTGCGTTGGCCTTCCAAAGTGCTGGGATTACAGGCGTGAGCCACTGTGCCTGGCTGCCAAAAGTTACCTTCTTAACACTTGAATTTCTGGTCTCCTCAACTTCCTTATCCATATAGGCACAGACAGGCAGCATTTGTTTTCCAGTTAAAACTCTACCTCACTGTGATTATTATACAATACAATTATTATAAAATAAGTAAAACTTTTATGAAACAATACAATGTAATCGATTTTACTCTTTAATGCCTCTGTGAGAGTTTGTAGACAAAAATTATGTCTTTTGTTTTTTTTTTTTTTTTTTTGAGACAGAGTTTCTGTCTTGTTGTTCAGGCTGGAGTGCAATGGCAAAATCTCAGCTCACTGCAACCTCCGCCTCCCAGGTTCAAGCGATTCTCTCTGTCTATATCCATCTATATTGTCAGGTTCTGTGCATCATATAGCTGGAATCAAACATTGTATATGCTTTAGGGTCTGCTTTCATTTTTTCAGTGTGGTTTTCCCGGTTTATCCATGTTGTTACACGTATCATCAACAGCTCATTTTTGGTTTTGGTGGGTTTTTTTGCTTTGAATATCGTGCAGTCAGCCTTCTGTATCCACTAGTTCTGCATTTTCCCTTTAATTACCACTTTTGCTGCACCACAAAAATTTTGTTATGTTGTATTTTTATATTAGTTCAAAACATTTCCTTCTTTCCCCTGAGATTTTTTTTTAATCCGTGGATTGTTTAGAAGTGTGTTGTTTAATTTCTATGTGATTACAGATTTTACTGGTTTTTTATTTTCAAACACATTGTTACTAATTTCTTTTTTAGTTCCATTTTGATAAATACACATGCTTGATATGGTTTTTTTTTAACTTTTAAGTTCAGGGGGTACAAGTGCAGGTTTGTTACATAGGTAAAGTGTCATAGGAGTTTGTTGTACAGATTATTGCATCACCCAGATATTAAGCCTAGTACCCATTAGTCATTTTCCGGATCCTCTCCCTCCTCCCACCTTCCACCCTTTGAAAGGCCCCAGTGTGTGTTGTTCACCTCTATGTATCCATGTATTCTCATCATTTAGCTCCCACTTATAAATGAGAACATATGGTATTTGGTTTTCTGTTCCTGTGTTAGTTTGCTGAGGATAATGGTCTCCAGCTCCACCCATGTCCCTGCAAAGGACATAATCTCATTCCTTTTTATGGCTGCATAGTATTCCACCGTGTATATGTACCACATTTTCTCTATCCAATCTACCATTGATAGGTGTTTAGGTTGATTCCATGCCATTGCTATTGTTAATGGTGCTGCAGTGAACATATGTGTGCATGTGTCTTTGTAACAGAATGATTTATATTCCTTTGAGTATATACCCAGTAATGGGAATGCTGAGTCGAATGGTATTTCTGTGTTTAGGTCTTTGAGGAATTGCCACACTGTCTTCCACAATGGCTGAACTAATTTTCACTTTCACCCACGGTGAGAGTCTTTTATATTGGTTAAGTTTGTCTTGTGACACTGGTCTATCTTGGTGAATGCTCCCTGTGTGCTTGGAAAGAATGTGTATTGCCCTGTTATGGGACGAATGTTAAATGGCAATTAGACATAGTTGCTTGATGGTGTTCACTTTTATATCCGGTAACTTTTTTGTCTACTAGCTCGGTCTATTACTGAGAGAGGAATGTTGGAGTCTCTGATCATAATGTTGGATTTTTCAGTTTCTCCTTTCAGTTTAATCAGTTTTGCATCATGTATTTTGAAACTCTGTCGTTAGGTGCATACATATTAAGAATTCTTATGTCTTCTTAAAGAATCAACTTAAAATTTTTTTTTTTTTTTTTGAGACGGAGTTTCACTTTTGTTGCCCAGGCTGGAGTGCAATGGCGCGATCTTGGCTCACTGCAAACTCCGCCTCCCAGGTACAAGCGATTCTCCTGTCTCAGCCTCCCAAGTAGCTCGGATTACAGGCATGGACTACCACGGCTGGCTAATTTTTTTGTACTTAGTAGAGACGAGGTTTCACCATGTTAGTCAGGCTGGTCATGAACTCCTCACTTCAGGTGACCCACCTGCCTCGGCCTCCCAAAGTGCTGAGATTACAGGCATGAGCCACCATGGTTGACTGAATCAACTGTTTTACATTATGTAACATCACTTTTTGTTCTTGGTAATTTTCTTTGCTCTTAAGTGTACTTTGTCTGCTATTAACATGGCCATTCCGGTTTTCTTTTGACTAGTGTTTGCATAGTATGCATTTTCACATCCTTTAAGTCCTAACCTCACCTCATTATGTTTGAGGTGAACATTTTAGAAAGCATATATATGGGTCACACTTTTAATTTTAACTCATTTTGACAATCTCTAAATTTTTTAGAGTATTTGCATTTAATGTTATTATTGATATCTTGAATTTAGGTGTACCATTTTTTTTACTACTATTTTTCTTTTTTATTATTTATTTAATTTATTTATTTCTACCATTTTCCTGCCCTGTTTTGGGATTATTCAAACATATTTTAGTATTCTGTTTCAATTTATTTACTGTGATTTCTTTGTTTCTGAGACAAGGTTTTGCTCTGTAGCTCAGGTTGGCGTGCATAGCTCACGGTAGCCTTGAATTCTTGGGCTCAAGTGAGCCCTCCACCTTAGTATCCCAAAGTGCTGGGGATACAGGCATGAGCCACTGTAACTGGCCATATCGACTGTGGTTTTTTTAACAGCTCTATTGAGATATAATTTGCACACCATAAAATTCACTTTTTTTTTTTTTTTTTTTTTTGAGATGGAGTCACGCTCTGTCGCCAGGTTGGAGTGCAGTGGCATGATCTTGGCTCACTGCAACCTCCACCTCCCAGGTTCAAGCGATTCTCCTGCCTCAGCCTCCTGAGTAGCTGGGATTACAGGTGAGTGCCACCACACCTGGCTAATTTTTGTATTTTTTAGTAGAGACAGGGTTTCACCATGTTGGTCAGGCTGGTCTCTAACGAACTCCTGACCTCGTGATCCACCCGCCTCGGCCTCCCAAAGTACTGGGATTACAGGCATGAACCACCGTGCCCGGTCTTCTCCTCTTAATTTTTATTTGCCTTTTATTACTTTCTTTTATAGTTGCCTAGTTATTAAAATATGCATCTTTGACATATTGCAATCTTTCTTGCATCAGTAGTTTTATCTCTTGAATAATATGAACAACTATATCTTCAGATACATATACCATTCCTCCCACCATTTTTGTTATTATCCTATATTTTACACCTATAAATGTTATCAACTTCATAGAACATTATAGTTTGATTTCAACAATGACAACTGTTAAAAATTACCTATATGGTTATGATCCGCTCATGAAATTCAGGACTTCTATCAAAAATTATTTCTTTTTAGACTGAAGAACTTTTGTTTATACTGCAAGGCTACTGGAGTTCAACTGTGTTAGGTTTTTTTTTTTTAACATGAAATATTATTTTAATTTAATTTTTGAAGAATTCTTTGTCTGGGTATGGAAATCTGGATGATAGGTTAAAGACATCACTCTATTGTCTTCTGATTTACAGTTTCTTTTGTTATATTATCTTCATCATTATTGTCACTTCGTTGAAAGTAACCAGTTGTATATTTCACATATCTGATTGTTTTTAATATTTTCTTTTTTTTTTTTTTTTTTTTGAGACGGAGTCTCGCTCTGTTGCCCAGGCTGGAGTGCTGTGGCCGGATCTCAGCTCACTGCAAGCTCCGCCTCCCGGGTTCCCGCCATTCTCCTGTCTCAGCCTCCCGAGCAGCTGGGACTACAGGCGCCCGCCGCCTCGCCCGGCTAGTTTTTTGTATTTTTTAGTAGAGACGGGGTTTCACCGTGTTAGCCAGGGTGGTCTCGATCTCCTGACCTCGTGATCCACCCATCTCGGCCTCCCAAAGTGCTGGGATTACAGGCTTGAGCCACCGCGCCCGGCCTAATATTTTCTTACTATCGTTTGACAATAAGTTCTTACTATTGAGTGGAATGGGGGCAGAGAATGGGGGTGAGGAATGCAAGTGGAGATTGAGTTGGAGCTGCTGGTGGTCTCTGTCTCTCCTGTAGAAGAGGTGTAGATTCTTTCATGGAGTAGGAGGGTCTGTGTGACCTCATACTCCATGCCATTTGCTACACCTGGAATTCCAAGACTGACTGCAGTTAAGCTAATGGTCTGGGACAAACCTCTAATAAATGTGAGCAGCTAATTCAATCTTTTTTTTCTAGTGGTTATAAATGACTCTAGATCCAAATATACAAAATAAAGTCCAAGTTGATTCTAACTTCTTAGAGACTCTCAAATCAACAGTTCCCTGATAACTAGAATCTCTCAGGTTGTTGAAGTAGGTGGAACTGAGAGGTACTTGGAGTTCTCATACGAGATGTACCCTGGGACGTAAGAGCGTTGCTGTGAGACTGACAGGTACAAGTCTTCTCAAGGAGACAGCAAGAAGATGGGGACTGGAGGAGGCATCAAAGCCCAGCTTCAAGAGGACCCTCTGCTATTCATGCTATGGAGAGTAACCAACCAGAAACTGTGGTGAGAACATGACCCTCAATTTCTCTTGAATGACACCTATCCTCTCCACCTGGGGGCCTGAGATGCCCTGTACTTTGATGCTCACCTTCACTTCGGTTCTCCAGGAGACCAGAAACAGCCTAACTGTTCAGGTGCCATTTCCTGGAGCTGAGGCAACCGCAGAGAGAACCACACTGTTGAGCATGGCCTGTGAGTCACTGTCGTCGCAGGACCTCCATGCCCTGGGAGATGCAAAACCTGTTGGCTGGGGAATGGACATGTCACTAAGCAGCAGAGTCCTTGGTTTTCAGCTTAGGTCAGGGCAGCAGGAAAAGGCCGGAAGGATCTGGTTAAGTTCATTTAGACCAGAACATCCTGGAGCTGCCCCATGCTGGAAGCACATCCCCTGCTCTCAGGGCAGGGTAAATGTTAGGAGCTGGTTGCAGATCACCTGGGTCCCGGGTGGGCTTTGAGTAGTGTGGGTGGAGATTTGATCTTGGCACCAGTTCCTCCCTGTCCCTCCCCTACTTCCACATCTTTACTCTGTCTCTGAGGGGGCAGCAGCAGGGCTCCTGACCTTGGGTACTAACTTTGCTGGGGTGAGAAATCTCTTTGGGAGTCATCTTTCTTCTAATCTATAGCCTTCCCTTGTTCTACACCAGCTGGCATAGCTCTTTCATTCCTAGGGAGTCCAGACCCTCCCCTACAACCACAGCTCTGTGTTCACTGCAGATGCTGAGACTCTCCAAGATGGGAAGAGCTTTGGAGGCCAGGATAAACTCCTGTCTTCCTCAGGACACAGGGAGTCAACTGGGAATGTTACCAAGAGGATTTCCCAGCCTCACTGACTCACTGCCCCAAATGCCCTCAGGCTCAGATTTCTTTACCATCCCGATCCACTGCTTGTCCTGCCACTTCTCACATCCTGGGCCTCCAATCCCCTCTCCCAGGACTCAGACAATAAATATCTTCCTTGCTCTGAGATTCTGTCTATGAATCTGGCTCCAGAAGGAAGAGAAGCTAGGGACCTCTAGTGTTGCACAGGAATGACCCTTAACCCAGAACCAGTTCCTTCCTCTCCCACAGGCAGCCTATTTGCCAAGAGGGTCAGATATCAGGTCTGATGAGCAGCATCCTCATTGCACATGAAGATCTTCAATTTATTAGATGGTGATGGGAACAATTTTTGTCTTTCAGTGTTCCACTCTTTACCAGCACCTGACATCTTCAGACATCTAAAAGTTTTCCAATTTGGAGAGTGTGTAATAGTATTTTACTAGTGTTTTGAACTTAAGTTTACCCACTTACTAATGAGACTGAGTACTTCTTCATCCATTTTGTCGGGGCTGGATATTACTTTTATGAGGGATTGCTTTAAATCTTTGGTTTCTTTCATGTCTCTACCAAATTTAGGATGTTTTGGACATTTTATTCAAATATTTTTGTCTGTTCCATTCTGTCTTTCCTCTTCCTTCAGGACTCCAATTACAAATAGTTAGACGTATTTGTATTGTCTCACATGTCCCTGAGTCTCTGTTTCCTATTAGTTTTAATATTTTTTCTCTTTTTTTTCAGGTTGAATAATTTTCATTGATCTATCTTCACATTCACTAGATCTTTCTTCAGTTATCCATTTCCTTTAAAATTTGAGATACTGTATTGCAGTTTTCAGTTTCAAAATTTTCATTTGCTCTTTTAAAACAAATATGTTCTATATCACCGCTTAGATTTCCTATGTCTTTATTCGTTATGACTATGTTTTCCTTTATCTCCTTGAGCATAGTTATATAGTAGCTGCTTTAAAGTCCTGGTCTGTTGTTTCTATCACTTGGTCATCTCAGCATTGGCCTCTGTGTATTGCCTTTCACTTTTCCCCTTTTCTGTGTGTTGTTACATTCAGGTAGGTCCTATGTTCCCATGTTTTCATATGTTGAGTAGCTTTGGATTGGATCCTAAATGTTCTTAAGGTTACATTGTGGAGACTCTGCAACAAGTTACATTACTTTAAAGAGTATTTTTTAAAGCAGGCAAATAATTTGGTTCAAGTCAAATTGCAGACTATTTCTTGCCTGTGATGGGTGACAGCTCAAGTCTCATACCAATTCTGTCATCTTTACCTGCAGTGCTTGTGGTATGCCCTACACATACATGGTTCTTAGGTCAGTCAGAGACATGGGAGCATTTATACTCAGAAGCGGGAGTTCCTTTCCCCTAGCTCTCTCCTTTCCAGAATTCTCACCTCATGTTTCAGTGTTCCTAATTGCCCTGGCTTCATCCCTTGTTTCTCAGTCCAGAAAGATGGAAGTTCTATTAGAATTTTAGCAGCCCATTTCTGCATTGTAGCTCTGGCCTAACATTGGAATAGAGCTATTTATTCCTTGTTGGTCCCCTTCCCCAAATTTTGACTCCCATCTAGAATCTATTTTCTTTTATCCCATTTTCCAAGTAGCTTTTTTTCCCCATTCAAAGCTTATAACTTGTAAGGATTGTTTTTTGTTCGTTTTGTTTTGTTGTGGTGGGTTCACTCTGCTAGGAGCTTACTCCTTCATAATAAAAGCACTACTCCTTCTCTTTCGTTTTGAAGGATAATTTTCCAAAATGTAGAATTCTAGCTTTGCATTTTTCTTTTAACCTTTTGGAGATGTCATTCCACTTTGGAGGGCGGTGAGTTTCTCATGACAATTCAGTCATCAGTTTCTTATTGTGGTTCCATCTAAGATAATATCTGCCTGTGTCTTGCTGCTTTTATAATTTCTTCATTCTTTTTCATGAATTTAAATTTTATACACCTCAGGTATTTTTCTTTTAAGTTCTCTAAGTGCACGTAGCAAAGAGAGTGCAATATTTACTTCTTTTCTATATGCTTTCACTCTTGATATACTCTATTTATGCTATAATAGAAATGTGTGTCTTCCCAAAATTTATATGTTGAAATCTTAAACCTCAAGATGATGGTATTAAGGGAGGTTGGGGCCTTTTGGGAAGTGATTGACCCATAAAGGTGCCATCCTCATGAATGGGACTAGTGTCCTCATAAAAGAAATAGCAGGAAGTGTGTTTTCCTCTTGTGCCATGGGAGGATACCACAAAAAGATACTATATGGGAAGCAGAGAATTCTCTCCAGACACTGAATCCACTGGCACCTTGATCTTGGACTTCCCAGCCTCCGGAACTATGAAAAACAAATTTCTGTTGTTTATAAATCACCCAGCCTAAGGTATTTTGTTATAGCAGCCCAAATGGACCAAAACAATTTATCTTTTCCATCCTATGTTTTTCCCTTTATAGTTTGGGTAACTTTGTTGGAAGAGACAGCTTGGACCACCACAGTACATAATAGAAAGTGTGCAAAGTAAAACAGGCAGTTTCTGTTCATCTCCAATTAATCACTGTCATAAGGAGAGTGCTAGATCTCCCAATTTTGAAAGGTAAGTTGAGTAAGTTCATATTATTTTAATACTTCTCAATATCAAAATATTGAAAACAAATTTATAATTTCCAATGCATAAAGACTTATACAATTCTATAAACGGTAATAATTACAGGAATGCAAATCAAAACCATTAGAAGATACCACTTCATACACATTAGAATGACCACTATTAAAAAACAAAACAAAACCAGATAATAACAAATATTGGTGAAGAGTTGGAGAAATTGAAACCCTTGTGCATTGCTGGTGGGATGTAAAATGGTGCAGTCACTATGGAAGATGTTATGAAAATTCCTCAAAAAACAAAGCATATAATTGCTATGTAATCCAGCAATTCCACAATTCCACTTCTGAGTAGACACCCCCAAGAATTGAAAGCAGGGGGTCTGATATTTGTACACCAAGGTTCACAGCAGCATTATTGATAATAGCCAAAACATGGAAGCAACATAAATGTTTATCAGTGGATACATGGATAAATGAAATGTAGCATGCATCAAATAAAATCTTACTCAGCTTTAGAACAGAATGCAGTTCTAACAAACGTTTTAACATGGATGACTTTGAAGACATTATGCTAGGTGAAATAAACCAGACAGAAAAGGACAAATATCATATGAGTCTACTTATATGAGATACCTAGAGTAGTCAAATGCATAGATACAGAAAGTAGAATGACGCTTGCCAAGGGCTGGGGTGAGGAGGAAATAGAGAGTCAGTGTTTAATGAGTACACAGATTCAGTTTGGAAAGATGAAAAAGCTCTGGAGATGGATGGTTGTGATAGTTGTACAACAAGATGGATATATTCAATGCCACTGAACCATACACTTAAAAATGGTTAAAATATTAAAATTTATGTTATGCATTATTTTACCAAAATAAAACATTTTTTGGTCAACACTTTCAGTCAAACATAATAGAAATGCAAGCTAAATATATCTATCCAATGGATGCCCAATCAAAAGTAAAGACTTCATAGCTACCAGAGTGTTCTCTCAGTCCATATCTCTCCTAATTGGAGTCCTTCATAATTGCCTCCACATAATTCCTGCCTCACTTTATCATACCATCAACTCAGTCTCAGGTTGTAACTTTGTTCTCAGCTCCTCCTCTCCTGCTTTGAATGTGTTAAAATTGTACTGTACCAGGCTGATATCGTCCAAGAGTTTAAGAGCAGATTTAAGTTTTGATGGTACGAACCAGTAGTTCCCAAATCTTGCATCCTGTTCAGGTTTTAAGATCCCCAGAAAGTAACTGGATCTCTCATGCTTAATAATCACAGAAAATCCAAAGCTGCCAACTTAACCACAATATGTGGGAGAGTTCCTGAGGGTGATGGGTGATTGACATATGCAAGCTGGTATCCCTTCCCCAAACATGAGAACAAAGACTTCTTTCCTGCCTTTCCCAGCACTTTGTACACATATATTTTGGGTAGCACTTTTCATTCAAGGTTTGGGAGCAGCAGAAAGGAATGGCCCTTCAGGATAAGAAGTAGGTTAAATTGGATGCTAGACATCATGTTGCAGAAATTCACCATTCATCCCCACCACAGAAAGTCTTTCACTGGATTTTGTGTCCTATCACCACGTTGTTGAGTCCAAGAGGTCATCCCCCAAATCCTCATCTCATTGCCACTGAATCCAGAACTTTAAAAAATGCTTTCTCTATCCTCCATAAGGGGGAGCCTTAATGTTCATGTTCCTTTTTTTATCCAGCATCATTTTAACTTCCTCTTCACCTCATCCTTCAAAAGTGTATACATCCAAAATTACCACTAGTAATTTTGTCATCTGAATTTCACCTCAGTAAAAATACTATCATCAGTTTGATTTGAAAACAAAGTAGTGATAAACTATATACACACTCCTGTCTCAAGGCAAATTCCGTAGCCCTTCTTGAATGGGAAAATGGTTATTTCTTTACCCCAATTCTTTTTTTCCTTCTTTCACCCAATTCTGTATTTTGTGTTACTTTACTTTTATTAGGATGGGCGTTGTGCCCCTGAGGTGGGCCAGCCTGGCCTCTTCCTTGCCCTTGGGGCCCAGCTTTCCTGGTAGAGTTTGTGGGGAAATTTCCTTTTCTGCCCTTCTGTCTATATCTTGTGGCTTCTGGTTGCAATTTCCTCTTCCCTCACCCCAACTGTTTCTTGTCTTAATAGACAGCACAGAGGATGGGGGTTGGGGGAATGAAGCTGTCCCTGGGCAAGATCTGGAATCTCCAGCTTGAGAGATGCCTCTAGTGTTGAGTGGGACAAATGCCAGAGAGGACCAGGTGGGGTTTGGTGCTGGCACTGCAGGTATCTCTGTCTCTCACCCAAGGAAACAAGTGACCTAATGTTCTGTACATTCTTCTACACCTGGGATCCTGGAATCCTAAAACTCACTGTAGCCAGGCACGTGGTAACTGTGCTTTAGTGATCACAAAGCAGAGGGTGAAAATAAAAAATATTAATTCCCAAGATCAATGTCACCTCCTCAGTTGCCCCCAGGACAATAACTCTTCTCTGAGTACTGGGGGATTCCAGATGGGAGTTAGTGGGAGATATATCTTAAGAGGATGTGGTATAACAGATACCTTTTACCTAAGGAGTCACTGTGAGAGTGACAGGGGCACAAATTCTCCAAGAGTGAGCAACAAGAGGTGGAGACCAGGGTGGGGCCACACATGGAGTTAGGATGAAATCTCTTGTTTCTCATCACTCAGAAGGGACCCTGCAGCCCAATGGAGAGGAACCACCCATTACCTTCTCTCAAAAAGGTGCTGTCTTCCCCTCTCAGGGACCTGAGACCCATCACTGCTACCTCACTCCCTGTCTCAGAGGTCATCTTTACTTCTGGCCTTCAGGTGCTCTGCAGGTGCCCTTCAGTTTTCCCCTTTGGAAGCTAGAGAAGCATGGAGAGAACCAGCCTCCTCAGCATGGCTTGTGGGAGCTGGGGTAGGATGTCAGGGTCCTGGGGAGACAAGACCTTTGGATGTGCAGGTCCTGTGGAGGCAAGACCTCAGAGAGGTAGAGCTCAGGGTCTGGGCCAGGGGTCAAGTTTTCAATCTTTCTTTTTATAAATAGTGTTATTGGCCGGGCATGGTGGCTCACATCTGTAATCCCAGCAATTTGGGAGGCTGAGGTGAGCAGATCACGAGGTCAGGAGATCAAGACCATCCTGACCAACATGGTGAAACCCCATCTCTACTAAAAATTCAAAAATTAGCTGGGTGTGGTGGCGCGTACTTGTAGTCCCAGCTACTCGGGAGGCTGAGGCAGGAAAATCGCTTGAACCCAGGAGGCAGAGGTTGCAGTGAGCCGAAATCGTGCCACTGCACTCCAGCCTGGGTGACAGAGCAAGACTCCATCTCAAAAATAATAAATAAATAAATAAATAAATAAATGATAAAAATAAATAAATAGTGTTATTTATGTTTTGCTCAGAAATCCTTTCCTACCTCAAGTTCATAGTGATTTCCTGCTATATTATTTTCTAACAGCCCTATTGTTTTCTCTGTCATATTTAGGTCTTCAGGCTACCTGTACTTGACTTTTATGCATGAGCTGGGGGTCAAATTTCATTGCATACTTACTGCAAACTTGATTGCATTAAGTTTTGCCCACGTATTTTTTGAAAAGTTGGCCGGGCACAGTGGCTCGTGCCTGTAATCCCAACACTTTGGGAGGTCGAGGTGGGAGGACTGCTTGAGCCCAGAGGTTCGAGACCAGCCTGGGCAACATAGTGAGACCATGTCTCTACAAAAAATTAAGAAATTAGCCAAGAGTAGTGGTGCATTCCTGTAGTCCCAGCTACTCGGGAGGCTGAGATGGAAGGATTGCCTGAACCCAGAGAAATTCAGACTGTGGTGAGCTCTGATCACACCATTGTACTCCTTCCTGCGTGACAGAAACATTGTCTCAAAAAAGAAAAAAAATCAAATAAATAAAAACCAAAATAAATAAAAAGAAAAATTTATCATTTGCCACTTCCTCTATCACACATGATGTTTCCTGTGGTCGAGGTCTATTTCCAGGTACTCAGTTTTGTTCTACTTAGTCAATACATAATGGTCTTTTTTTTTTTAAATTTTTTCAGACAAGGTCTCACTCTGTCACTCTGTCACCTTGGATGGAGTGCAGTGGTGCAATCTTGGCTCACTGCAACCTCCACCTCCTGGGCTCAAGCGATCCTCCTGCCTCAGCCTCCCAAGTAGCTGAGACTACAGGCATGAGCCACCATGCCCAGCTAATTTTTGTGTGTTTTGTACAGATGGGGTGTCAGCATGTTGCTCAGGCTGCTCTTGAATTCCTGGACTCAAGTAATCCTCCTGCCTCGGTCTCCCATAGTGCTGGTATTACAAGTGTGAACCATTGAAATGGGCCTATTTTCTCAAACTTTTTAAAATTTGAGACAGTCTCACTCTGTCACCCTGGGTGGAATGCAGTGGCACAATCTCAGCTCACTGCAACCTCCACCTCCTGGGTTCAAGCAATTCTTGTGCCTCAGCCTCCCAAGCAGCTGAAATTACAGGCACATGTCACAATGCCCAGCTAATTTTTGTTATTTTTTAGAAAAGGAAACAGGGTTTCACCATGTTGGTCAGGCTGCTCTCAAACTCCTGACGTTAAGTGATCCATCTGCCTCAGCCCCCTAAAGTGCTGGGATTACAGACGTGAGCCACTGTGCCCAGCCTGAAATGGTCATATTTTCTATGATGTTATGATACATCTTTTTATCTTGCAAAACCGTTCATTGTTCTTCATGGTTGTCTTGATCATACTGGAACATTTCTACTTCAGTGTAAATTTTACAATAGAGTTATCAAGTTGTACAAAAATCACCCGGGAGATTGTATGACATATTCCTTTGACACTGTAGATTGTTGGGTAAAATTGACATTTGTACAGTATTTGAGAAGAATATTGTTCTCAAACTCATCAACATGGCCTCTTTTTCAATTTATTTACTTTTTTTTTTTTTTTTTTTTTTTTTTGAGAAGGAGTCTCGCTCTGTCGCCCAAGCTGGAGTGCAATAGTGCAATCTTGACTCACTGCAACCTCCGTCTCCTAGGTTCAAGTGATTCTCCTACCTTGGCCTCTCGAGTAGCTAGGATTACAGGCACTTGCCACCATGCCCAGCTAATTTTTGTATTTTTAGTAGAACCGGGGTTTCACCAGGTTGGCCAGGCTGGTCTCGAACTCCTGACCTCAGGTGATCCACATGCCTCGGCCTCCCAAAGTGTTGGCATTACAGGCGTGAGCCACTGTGCCCAGCCTATTTACATCTTTAATGTCCTTCAATACAGATTTATAATTTCCTCCATAGAGGGGACATATATATATTTTTGTTAGATACATCTCTAATAGTTAGATATATTCTATACATTCAAAAATTATATCATACTTTTTGATATTGATAAATTATATCATAATTTTTGAAGCTTTTGTCAAAGACATCTTTTATAAAATTCAATTTTTGTTTATTACTGTGATGTGGAAAGACAATTGATTTTGTAATTTGATTAATCTCTGGCAGTCTTGTAAATATTTTATTAAGGCTTCAAATGTATCTGTATCTATTTTTGGATTTTTCTATATACGCAATCATGTCATTGATAAAGACCTCTGTTAAAATTTCATTGTAATTGCTGTACCTTTTACTTATTTTTATTGCCTTCTTATGCTAGGACCTGAAGCTACGTCATTAGGTGTATGATGTTTGCTGAAGACACCCTTTATCTTGTTTGGGAAATTCTTTAAAGAGAATTTCTAGTTGGCTATGAATTATATCATAAAGGGATTTGAAATCACCCAATGCTCATTCATTCATCTCTTGAGATTTAATTAGTTAAGGCCTGATGTGAAAACAGAAACCATACTATGTATTTTAGCAAAGGGAATTTAATATGAAGATTTTAATATAAAGACAAAAATGCCATGTTCCTACATAATCGAGTCTTTATCTTTAGATCCTACTAGCCAGTATGATGAATTACTTTCACAGTTCGAATGAGAAATAAGGTTCAGAATTTGCAATAAGAAAAAGAAAAAAGAAAAAATTATTCTGACACCTGTTAACATTGGCTATTCAGGATGACTGAGACAGGTATCAAGACTAGTGCAGGCCAGGCACGGTGGCTTATGCCTGTAATTCCAGCACTTTGGGAGGCAAACTGGGCAGATTACCTGAGGTCAGGCATTCGAGACCAGCCTGGCCAACATGGTGAAACCCCCATCTTAACTAAAAATACAGAATAAGTAGGGCATGGTGGCATGCACCTGTACTCCCAGCTACTCAGGAAGCTGAGATAGGAGAATCGCTTGTACCTGGGAAGGGGAGGTTGCAGTGAGCCAAGGTTGCACCACTGTACTCCAGCCTAGACAACACAGTGAGACGCTGTCAAAAAAAAAACCAAACAAACAGAAACAATTTTTTAAAAAAGACTAGTGCAATAATGTAGAGAGATCAGGTTCAACTCGGAATACAGCAAAGACAAGGCGGGTTTATAGCCAAGAAACATGGTGCAGCAGGCGAGGGAGGCTGGGTGTGTATGTCAGTGGATGGAAAACTACTAAGAGGAGACGCTGAAGATACCAGAATTCTTTCTAAACTGACTTAACAGGATTCTTGCTGAAAGCAGGCCAGCATGATCAGATAGCAAGAGTGAGGGCTAGGGAATTTTATCAGATAGTGAAGGTGATCAGATATCAAGAATCTTGCAAAACCGACTTAGCAGGATTCTTGCTACAGCTGGACAAGGCAGTCCCAAGGACAAAAGTATGGTTAAGAAGAGAGTCTTTGTGACTCTTTAGGAAAAAAATACAAAAATACAAAATTTGGCACACATGGGATGATTTTTGGACTGAGAAAACACATCAAATCACAAAATCTAAAATGCCAAAATATGAGACAACTCAAAAAAATGGCATACTATTTTTATTAATAGTATAGTCTACCTGTCTGCTATACCTGCATACTTTTTTCCTGTATTTTTGACTGATATTCTTTGATTGCCTTCATAATGGAGATTTTCTTTCTTTTTTTTTTTTTTTTTTTGAGACAGAGTCTTGCTCGGTCACCCAGGCTAGAGTGCTGTGCCGTGATCTTGGCTCACTTCAACCTCTGCCTCCTGGGTTCAAGTGATTCTCCTGCCTCAGCCTCTGGAGTAGCTGGGACTATAGGTGTGCACCACCACGCCTGGCTAATTTTTGTACTTTTAGTAGAGACGAGGTTTCACCATGTTGACCAGGCTGGTCTTGAACTCCTGACCTCAGGTGATCCACCGCCTCAACCTCCCAAAGTGCTTGGGATTACAGATGTGAACCACCACACCTGGCCAATATTGGAGAATAATTTTATAATATAATTTTTATAGATAGACTAGAAAGAGAAGTCGGTATTTCTTCAGGCATGGGAGGTTGACATTTGTTTTGATCATTGATAGCTTAAGAAACTGTCTTTATTCTCACAACACATTAATCAGAATGTGACCATTTGTTAAGGTCATTGTTAAATTGTGGGAAACTATTATGAAATTTATTTCATAAATGAGCAGTAACAATGCAGGTTATTTCCACACATTGCTTGGACCCCTGCTGGGCATCTGGAAAGTGGGCCCTGGAAGGGAGGGCATTGAAGATTGAGCTTCATTAGCCTGATGGTGGCAAATTTGCTTCTGTAGCTCCTTAACAGGATGAGGCTTTAGCAGGGCCTTGTGTTTCACCCCATCCTACAAGACCCTCCGGTCCATCAAGACCCAAACTGGACTGTGCTGTGTCTCAAGAATCTTCTTAACATAAGAGTGCTTCAGCTCTCTCGTGTTCTGACCCTCTACTCAATTTGGGTCAAAGAAAAATTTTTTTTCCAGCACTTTTGAACTTCTTTTTTTTTTTTTTTTTGCAAGGTTTCACTCTGTTGCCCAGGTTGGAATGCTGTGGTGCAATCATGGCTCACAGCAACCTCAAACTCCTGGGCTCAAGGAATCCTCCTATTTCAGTGCTCCAGAGAAGCTCAGACTATAGGTGTGTCACCACACCAGCTAATAGCTTTTATTTTTTCTAGGGATGGGGTCTTGCTATGTTGCCCAGGCTGGTCTCAGACTCCTGGGCTCAAACAATCCTTCCACCTCAGCGTCCCAAAGTGTTGGGATTAGAGGCATGAGTTACTGTGCCTGGTCACTTTGAACATTTAAAATCAAATTTAAAATTATGTATTTCCAGAATGTTTCATGGTTTTTGGGTGGAGGGTGGTTCTGACATCTCACCTCATCACCAGGACAAGCCCTCCTCTCTCTTTTCTTTCTGCATTCACCCCCTGAGGATCTCACTCATGA
Organism: Theropithecus gelada; assembly: GCF_003255815.1. Lineage (NCBI taxonomy): Eukaryota > Metazoa > Chordata > Mammalia > Primates > Cercopithecidae > Theropithecus > Theropithecus gelada. The sequence continues at coordinate 28,515,826 of NC_037687.1, read as the reverse complement.
CTGAAACATCATTTGAGGGTGATCACCTCCAGATCCCCAGCTGGACAAGCCTCGCATCGTCTGGGGGCCTCAGTATCTTCACCTGCGGCGTCCAGTGGGGGTGGGAGCAGGATGGCTTCCCAGCCCCCGCCCCACCCAGACAGCACGTGATGCCCAAGTTCTCCTTCTGTCTACAGCCACAGCTCTCACTCACCCACTGGCTTCCTGTTGGGGCTTCTTCAGCCCCACCCCACATTTGGGGCATTTCCTTCCCTGACAGAGGGACCTGGGACCGGGCTGGGGCCCTGGCGGATGGAGACATGCTGCCCCTGCTGCTGCTGCCCCTGCTGTGGGGGGGTGAGTGAGCTGAGGGAGGAGGGACAGGTACGGGGGTGAGAAGGTGGGGCTGGAACTGCAGCTGAGCCTCTGTGCCCCCCCCCCCCAGGGTCCCTGCAGGAGAAGCCAGGGTACGAGCTGCAAGTGCAGAAGTCGGTGACGGTGCAGGAGGGTCTGTGCGTCCTCGTGCCCTGCTCCTTCTCTTACCCCTGGAATTCCTGGTACTCCCCTCCCCCACTCTACGTCTACTGGTTCCGGGACGGGGAGAACCAATACTTTGCTGAGCCTGTGGCCACAAACAACCCAGACAGACAAGTGAAGTCAGAGACCCAGCGCCGATTCCGCCTCCTTGGGGATGTCTCGAAGAAGAACTGCTCCTTGAGCATCGGAGATGCCAGAATGGGGGACACGGGAAGCTATTCTTTCCGCGTGGAGAGAGGAAGGAATGTAAAATATACCTACCTTCAGAATAAGCTGAACTTGGAGGTGACAGGTATGGCGGGGGCCTTGGAGAGGACCCTGGGACGTGGAGACCCCCGTGTGAGAACAGGGACAGGACCTGGGCAGGGGCGGTTGGAGGAGGTGTAGGACTTGGGGCAGGTCGGGGCCTGAGGCCTGGCCACTCTCGGGGTCACACCGTACGTCTTCAAGCCCCTGGGGCCCAGGTATCTCCCTGTCTCCTCCTCAGCCCTGACAGAGAAACCCGACGTCCACTTTCTGGAGCCTCTGGAGTCCGGCCGCCTCACAAGGCTGAGCTGCAGCCTTCCAGGATCCTGTGAAGCGGGACGACCTCTCACATTCTCCTGGACGGGGGATGCCCTCAGCCCCCTGGACCCAGAAACCACCCGGTCCTCGGAGCTCATCCTCACCCCGAGGCCCGAGGACCATGGCACCAACCTCACCTGTCATGTGAAACGCCAAGGAGCTGAGGTGACCACGGAGAGAACTGTCCAGCTCAACGTCTCCTGTGAGTGGTCCTGGGGACACAACTGGGTCCCCAAGGGCAGTGGGATTAAAGGGTGTGTGTGTGTGTTTGTGTGTGTGTGTGTGTGTGTGTAAGAGAGAAAGAAAACAATAACTTGAGAAGCCTTGTGCATGGATCTGAGCCTTGGGATCTGGGAGAGAGTGAGCCAGGACAGCCTTCCCCACTTGGTGGGTTTCTGTGGCTCCTCTTTGGGTACCTACTGGGCCCATGCCCGTCTCCTCACTCCTGAAGCCAAGGTTATATCTTTTTATCCCAGATGCTCCACAGAACATCACCATCTTCAGGAATGGCACAGGTAGGAAAGACCTTCTCCTCTCTGAAGCTGGGACCTGCCTCTGGGTCTGTCTCTGAGCAGATGTACAGAATCAGAGCTTGAATGGAATCAGATTTGGGAAAAGCAAGAATGAGAATTACTGTCTTCTGGCTTCCACCTTCTGTGAGCCCCATGTGCAGGCACACATGCACACACGCCCATGCACACGCACACACTCACATGCACACACGCACATGCACACGCACACACTCACATGCACACACGCACATGCACACGCTCACATGCACACCCACCACGCACGCACACACATGCACACACATACACACGCACATACACCACACACGCACACATGCACAAACACCTGCACACGCACACACGCACACACACACACACATACACATGCACACGCACACATGCACATACACCACGCACGCACACATGCACATACACCCGCACTCGCACACATGCACATACACACGCACACGCACACAGGTGCACACTCATGCACTCTGCTTAAAGCGGTGAACAGACTTTAGACCCCTCCCATCTCCCATCCCTCCTGTGGTCTGGTTCTTCCCACAGTCACCAAGGACCAATCCATGTCCCTCTCATCTCAGTCAGCCTAGCTCTGTGGTTCTTCTCCTCTCACCCTTCCACTCCTGCGTTCTCAGTCTATGTCCTGCCACACTATGGGACTGTATTTCCCAATGCCACAGGGGGCTCTCTGTCCTCTTTCCACCTCAGTCCAGGCATGTACCAGTGAGATATTGAGCCTCCTCTGGAGACATGAGACTCAGACAGTTTTGGTCAGTTTCCTGAGTGTGCAAAGGCCAAGCGTTTGAACCGGGATGGAACCAAGCCAGCATGGCCAGGGGAGGAGAGGGAGATGTCATCTGGATCCTGGGAAGGAGGGAAGAATAGGGACTGTCAGCCTCCCTGACCCCATCTCTCTCTCCCCAAAGCCCTAGAGATCCTGCAAAACACCTCGACGCTTCTGGTCCTGGAGGGCCAGGCTCTGCGGCTGCTCTGTGAAGCTCCCAGCAACCCCCCTGCACACCTGAGCTGGTTCCAGGCATCCTCTGCCCCGAACGCCACCCCCATCGCCGATACTGGGATATTGGAGCTTCCTCGAGTAGAGTTTGCAAAAGAAGGAGTCTTTACCTGCCGCGCTCAGCACCCGCTGGGCTCCCTGCACATTTTTCTGAATCTCTCAGTTTACTGTGAGTGTGGGGGCAGCTGGAGCAGGAACTGTACGGTATTAAAGAGGGAAGAGGCTCCCTGCTGAGTCCTGTCCTCCCTCCCCACAGCCCTCCCACAGCTGCTGGGCCCCTCCTGCTCCTGGGAGGCTGAAAGTCTGCACTGCAGCTGCTCCTTTCGAGCCTGGCCGGCTCCCTCCCTGTGCTGGTGGCTTGGGGAGAAGCCACTGGAGGGGAACAGCAGCCAGGGCTCATTCAAGGTCAACTTCAGCTCAGCCGGGCCCTGGGCCAACAGCTCCCTGATCCTCCACGGTGGGCTCACCTCTGGCCTCAAAGTCAGCTGCAAGGGCTGGAACATCAATGGGTCCCAGAGCAGCTCTGTCGTGCTGCTGCAAGGTCAGGGGGCGTATTGCAGAGGGCAGGGGCCTGAGGGGAGGGGCGTGGATCCCAGAGTGATGGATGGCAGGAGAGAGAGGCTGGACTGGTGGTGGGGAGGACAAGGTTCTTCATCTCCTGTCTGAGCAGGGCCCTGGAGCAAGTTGCCCAGCAGGTGGGAGGAGAAGAGTCTGAGTGCTGAGAGTGAGTTATTGCATGCCCCTCTTTTCTGCAGGGAGACTGAACCTCAGGACAGGAGTGGTTCCTGCAGCCCTTGGTGGTGCTGGTGTCATGGCCCTGCTCTGTATCTGTCTGTGCCTCATCTTCTTTTTAATGTAAGTCTTGGTCCCAGGGAAGGTACAGGTTGGTGTTTGTAGGGAGTAGGAGAGACTGAATGTCAGAAAGCAGAGCTAAGGCCAGAGGTGGTAATGTGTGCTCATAGTTTCATATGCTCAGGAGTCCGAGGCAGGAGGATAGCTTGATCATAGAGGCTGAGGCTGCAGTGAGCCGGGATTGTGCCACTGCACTCCATCCTGGGCCACAGAGCGAAAGACCCTGTCTTAAAAGAAAAACCAAACCAAACCAAAAGCAGAACTGAGTAGATCCAGAGAGGTGTTCTTTCTTTCTTTCCCTCTTTCTTTCTTTCTTTCTTTCTTTCTTTCTTTCTTTCTTTCTTTCTTTCTTTCTTTCTTTCTTTCTCTTTCTTTCTTTCTTTCTTTCTTTTTCTTTCTTCCTTCCTTCCTCCCTCCCTCCCTCCCTTCCTCCTTCCCTCCTTTCTTCCTTCCTTCCTTCCTTTCTTTCTTTCTTTCTTTCTTCCTTCCTTCCTTCCTTCCTCCCTCCCTCCCTTCTTCCCTCCTTTCTTCCTTCCTTCCTTCCCTTCCTTCCTTCCTTCCTTCCTTCCTTCCTTCCTTCCTTCCTTCCTTCCTTTTCTTTCTTCCTTTCTTTCTTTCTTTCTTTCTCTCTTTCTTTCTTCCTTCCTTCCTTCCTTCTGATAGCTTTATTAGATACACACTCTGTACAATTCAGCCACTGAAAGTGTACGAGTCAATGGCTTTAAGTATATTGACAGAGTTGTGCATCTGCCACCAAAATCAATTCTAGAACTGTTTCATTAGCCTAAAGTGAAAAACGAAGACCTAAAGAAACCTTGCACCCCTTAGCTCTCACTCCCGCTTCTTTCCCCCAGCCCTAACCTATTCTCTGTCTCTGTGGATTTGTCTGCCCTGAAGCTGCAGCTGTACTTCGTGTGAATGGAATCATGCGATATGTGGTCCTTTGTGGCTGACTTCTTTCACTCAGCATAATGTTTTCAAGGTTCATCCATGTTGTGGCATGCATCGATACTTTATTCCATTTTGTTTCCAAATAATATTCCATTGTATAAATGAAACACATTTGATTTGTCTGTTCAGCCATTGATGGGCATTTGGGTTGCCTCTGCTTCTTGGCTATGATGCATAACACTGCTATGACCATTCCTACCATGGTTTTGTGTGTAAGAGGGGGTCTATATGATGGAAATTCAGTCCATGGCACCCTGACCAAATCCCTGGTTATCCAGGAGGATGGAGCCCTCATTCCCATGTCAGGAAGGTCTCCGAGTGCAGTTCCAGGGCCTGGATGACTTCACTATCATTTTCACCATCTTAACACGGGATGGGGCAGCCTGCGAACCTGTACCTGGGTGGTCCCAGCTGCACTGTACTGGTTTCTTTCCTTAGAGTGAAAGTCCGCAGGAAGCAAACAGCTGGGAGACCAGAAAAAATGGATGATGAAGACCCCATTATGGGTACCGTCTCCTGGGTGAGTGGCTTGGGAATCTTCTCTTGTGCATGTCCACTCAGAAAGTCCAGGCTGAGCTCCTCAGCATTCCACCAAACCCACTCCTCCCTCGTCTCCTGGGAGTTCTCGTCTCTCCTGTTCTCCCCCTTCATATCCCAGATCCAGGAAATCATTATGTCCCATTCGACCTTCTTTGTTTGTCTGTTTGTTTGTTTTTGAGATGGAGTTTCACTCTTGTTACCCAGGCTGGAGTGCAATGGTGCAGTCTTGGCTCACTGCAACCTCCTCCTCCCAAATTGAAGCGATTCTCCTGCCTCAGTCTCCCAAGTAGCTGGGATTACAGGTGCACACCACAACCTGCAGCTAATTTTTGTATTTTTAGTAGAGACGGGGTTGTGCCATGTTAGTCAGGCAGGTCTTGAACTCCTGACCTCAGGTGATCTGCCTGCCTCGGCCTCCCAAAGTGCTGGGATTACAGGCATGAGCCACTGAGCCCAGCCACCAACCTTCTTTCTAAAAGTAAAACTAACTTGTCCTGTGCTCATCTTCCGTCCCCACCTCTACTGACCACAGAGCCTGCCTCACCTCCTCCCTGCCTCCATCTCTCATCCCAAACTTCAGGCTGCCAGGACCATCGCCCCAAAACTATTACTTCTCAGGCAGCCTGGAGTTGTTCTTGTTTGTTCCCGTCGCTTAGAGAATCAGGCCCGTGTTCCTTGCCCCACACCAGGTGGCCACTGCAGCCTGTTTCCTGACCTCCGATCCTGCCCCGTGGCCTGGCCACACTGGCCTTCTGTCTCCACACAGACCTGCTGTCCTACAACTTAGAGCCCTTGCAAGTACAGTTTCTTCCACCCTTCCTTCCCCATTTCCACAAGACTACCTCATCCAATCCTTCCAGCTGTAATCTCAGTATCTGTTACTCTAGTCATTTCCCCTCCTTTTGACATCTACCCTTTCTCTTCTGTGTTTACAGCCCTATACGCATCCCTGTCCCCATCACACATCACCACTGCCTTTACCTGTCTCCACCCCCTCATCATATCTGTGGAATTCTTTTTTATTTTTGTTTTTTGGAGACGGAGTCTTGCTCTGTCACCCAGGCTGGAGTGCAGTGGTGCGATCTTGGCTCACTGCAACCTCCGCCTCCCAGGCTCAAGCAATTCTCCTGCCTCAGCCTCCCAAGTAGCTGGGATTACAGGCATGTGCCACCACACCTGGCTAATTTTTGTATTTTTAGTAGAAATGGGGTTTCAACATGTTGGCCAGGATGGCCTTGAACTCCTGACTTCAGGTGATCTGCCTGCTTCAGCCTCCCAAAGTGCTGAGATTACAGGTGTGAACTACCGCGCCCGGCCAATATCTGTGGAATTCTTGAAGGACAGGGGCTGGGGCTTCTTTAGCCCCTGCAGTTTTTTCTCACACTGTTTCTGTCCAGCATGTCTCCTCTCCTCTTTTATAAAATTGATCTAGTGTTGCCCCGAATGGAATTATCCAAAATGCTTAGTTCATGACCAAGCTATAATCACTGGAACAAGCATCAATTACTTTTACTTTTTCATTTTTGTTCATAATATGATAAATAACTGCGAACCCACCATCCAACCTAAGACCTAACACCTTGGTGATAACTTATATCCACCCGTGTTGCTCCCTGATCCATTCCCAGTAACCACTGTTGTGAATCTTGTCTTCCTACTGTTGTCACATATATGTAGACTTAACATATGCCACTATTTCGTTTTAATTGTTTATGAATCTACAGAGGGTATCATGTTCCATGCACACTTCTCCGACTTGCTTTGTAGACTCAACATTGTATTGTGATTCATCCATGCTGTATGAAGTTGCAGTTGTATTCATTTTTCCTGCTTATAATATCTATATTTTTTGAGACAGGGTCTGACTCCATTGCCCAGGCTGGAATGCAGTGGTGCGATCTCGGCTCATTGCAACCTCCGCCTCCCGGGTTCAAGCAACTCTCCTGCCTCAGCCTCCTGAGTAGCTGGGATTACAGGCGCGTACCACCATGCAAGGCTCATTTTTGTATTTTTAGTAGCGATGGGGTTTCACCATGTTGGCCAGGCTAGTCTTGATCCACCCGCCTTGACCTCCCAAAGTGCTGGGATTATAGGTGTGACCACTTATAATGTTATATTTTATGATTGTATCTATCACCTAAGCTCATATTGATGCACACTTGGGTTTTTCCATTTGAGCCATTCTGAACATTCTTATCCCTGTCTCATTGTATTAACACGCGAGAGCTTTTCTTTAGCATTACCTAAAGATTGAGTTGCCGCATCGCTGGACATGTGAATGGGCATCTTCACAAGGTCATGAAAAACGGCTTTCCAAAGCAATTACATCCATTTATACTCTCATGTATGCCTAGGGAAGTCTTGTTGTTCTGTAATCTCTTCAGCACTTGCTTTTCTCAGTTTTCTCAATTTTGGAGGCTATTTTACTATCTCACTATGGTATTGATTTGCATTTCCTTGGTAATCAATGAAGATGAAAAATCTCTCTGTTTTCGTCCTCTATAAAACGCCTGGCCACATCTGGATCCCCTTTTCCTATTGGGTGTTTGACTTTTTCTCATTGAATTTGCTTTATACATCTTTACACTATTTTTCTCATTATATGTGTCATAAATATAAATATATTCTCCCAATGTGTAGCTTGTCTTCACTTCTTAAAGTGATCTTCAATGAACATAAGTTCCTAGTTGTAATATAATCATATTCACAAATCCTCTCTTTTCTATTGAGTACCTTTTGGATCTCATTAAAAAAAATTTCACCCATCCTAAGATTAGAAAGATACTCAAATATAGTTTCTACTAAAAGTTTTATGCTTTTCTTTTTAATTTTTTTATTTTTAATTTTGTGGATACATATTAGGTGTATATATTTATGGGGTACATGAAGTGTTTGAATACAGGCATGCAGTGTGAAATAAACACATCATGAAGAATGGGGTACCCATCCCCTCAAGCATTGATCCACTGAGTTGCAAACAATCCAGAAGTCATCTAAGTGTCCATCAATAGATGAATAGATAAAGAAAATGTGGTGCATATACACAATGGAGTACTATTCAGCCAAAAAAGGAATGAGATCCAGTCATTTGCAACAACATGGATGGAACTGGAGATCATTATGTTAAGTGACATAAGCCAGGCACACAAAGACAAACATTGCATGTTCTCACATATTTGTGGGATCTAAGAATAAAAAAAAATTGAAGTGATGGACATAGAGAGTATGCTTTTCTTTTGACATTTAAGTGCTCACCCTATCTGGGGTTGACTTTTGTGTGTGGTGTATAGTGTTGATCCAGATACGTTTCTCCTTCATTTCTGAATAGTCCTTCTCCCTTCTCCATTAAGCTACATGCCAATTCTGCCACGTATTAAAATTCTGTATTTTGTGGGTCTCTTTCTGTGGCCTCTGTTCTATTCCAATAGTCAATTTTACTGTCCCTGAGTCATCACTGTCTATAAATTCAAAAATAAGTCCTGATATCGAGTACATCAAAACCCCTTCCTTAATCTCCTTCAATAGTATCTTGACCATTCTTGATCCTTTTTTTTCCCACTTAAATATTAGAATCAAGTTGTCAAGGCTGGGCACGGTGGCTCACACCTGTAATTCCAGCACTTTGGGAGGCCAGGGCAGGTGGATCACGAGGTCAGGAGATCAAGACCATCCTGGTTAACATGGTGAAACCCGGTCTCTACTAAAGATACAAAAAATAATTAGCCGGGCATGGTGGCGGCACCTGTAGTCCCAGCTACTCAGGAGGCTGAGGCAGGAGAATGGCGTGAACCCAGGAGGCGGAACTTGCAGTGAGCCAAGATTGTGCCGCTGCACTCCAGCCTGGGTGACAGAGTGAGATTCCGTCTCAAAAAAAAAGAATCAGGTTGTCAAATTCCAAAAAATGCATTGAATCTATAGCTCAATCTGGAAAAATTTTACTTGTTTAGAAATTCATGCCTTCTTATCCTTGAGAGTAGGTCTTTCTCTCTCTATTCCTTTAAATCTTTTTAAGTGTTTTTAAGAGATAATGTAGAGTTTCTTCACACAGGTCTTACACATCTTTTGTTATTTTTCTTCCTAAATACCAGTTTTTGTTGTTATTGTAAATGCTATCGTTTTAAAAGTGCATTTTCTGATTCCTTATCACAGTGCAGAATGAAAGTATTTTAAAAATATAAGAGGGGTTGATTTTTTTTGTAATTAAAAAATATCACAAGTTGGTCTTGCATGTGTCCTTTAGAATCTTTTTGCTTCGGTAGCTGGAGAATTCTTAGATCTTACTTATAAGCCTGCTGATCTCTTCTTTTTCAGAAATATAGATACCATCTGAAAAATTAGTGATATTCCTATTTTTAGCTGTCATGGCTTGCTGAATCAAAGCAGCTGGGTTTGATGCAAGTGTAATGCTATTTTCTTCAAGAATCAACTCATCCTTTTGGGCTTCAGGTACTGAGCAAGAAATGCCTATCCTCATGTATACTCTGCAGATGTGTTTTTCTTCTAAGGGATGTCAGATTTCAACAACTGACCCACTGCCCTGAATAATCACTTTGATGAGGAAGTGAGGACACGCAAACCTTCTCTGGCAACGGAAGTCCATGTAACACCTCAGACTGTGGGCAGTTCATGACTATGGATGGTTCGAATAGAAGCCAGTTACTTTTCATTTCCTCACCGTTTGGCAACACCGAACTTCTCCTTTTCCTTTCCCGCATTGATGGGGTTGAATTTCTCAGCTGGGTTCCTCGAGGGGCTTCACTATAACTGTGCATCTCTTCATAGTGACACCCACCGCTTCTGGGGTGTCAGCTCTCTGGATTTAGAGGATTGTCTTAATTCTCTCAGTAAATGCAGCATGTAAAACTCAATTACATTTTTAATTGATTTCATTTCCTTCCAACTTGCTAAGCTCCCTTATTAGTTCAAATAACTTGTTATAGAAACTGAAGTATTTTAAATAAATTTTTTTCAATTAAAAAAAATCACAAATTAGGCCAGGTTTGGTAGCTCACGCTCGTAATCCCAGAACTTTGGGAGGCTGAGGCAGGAGGATCTCTTGAGGCCAGGAGTTCAAGGCCGGGGAATAACATAGTGAGACCTCCATCTCTACAAAAAGAAAAAAAATCACACATTGGTCTTGGGTATTATTTAGAATCTTTTGGGATTTCAAATTAGATGATTATATCATCTGCAAAGTAATAACATCTTATTTCTTCCTTTTGTCCTAAGCACTTCTTTCCCTTTTCTTGTTTCGATATGCTGGGTGAGATAACGGTCAAAGTTGAGTAGACATAGGGACCATGGGCATCTTTTGCTACTGCTGATTTTGAAGGAAATGCACCCAGTATCCTGCTACTTGGTTTTGTGAACTTTCGTCAGATTAAGGAAGCTCCTTTCTATCATCTGTTGTAGTTTTTGAATGCATCTACTAATAGGATTTTTTCCTACTTAATCTCTTACCATGGGGAATGACAAAGATTTTTCTAATATGAAACTACTCCTGCATTCCTGGGAGAAAAGCATGTTGTATATAGCATTTTAAAAAATACTCTAGTAGGTTCAGTTTGATCATCTTTTGCTCAGCACTTCTGCATCTATATGCATGGGTCAAATACACTTGTCATTTTCCTTTTTCCTCCTGTTTCTTTTGTTTGGGCATCAAGATAAGATTGAGAAACTGGGGACTAGTCTCTCTTTTTCTATTGTCTGGAAGAGTGTGTGTAAAACTGAAATGACTTGTTTCCTCGATGATTGATAGATGTCACTTATCAAACTACGTGGGCCTGGTGGTGTCACTATGTGCAATTTTTGTAATTTAATCATTTTATGTATTCTTCAGCGAGCTTTATTCTAGAGACATGTTCATTTCATCTAAGTTTTACTTTTTTTTTTTGACAAAAGGATATAGGTGGCATTCTCTTGTCTTTATGTTATTTGTTTTTGTCGAGATTACTTCCCCTTTTGGAAATATTCCTGACATTGGTTATTTGTGACTTCTTTCTTTTTTTTCCAGCTAAATCTTGTTCATTGCTTTCCCTATTTTATTATCAGTTTCATGGAACCAACTTTTGGGATTGTGGAATTTTCTCACTGTATCTTTGTTTTCTATTTTATTGATTTTTACTCTCATTTTCTCAGCACCTTCCTCCTACTTGTTTTGGTTTATTCTGATGATCTTTGATAAATTTTTAAGCTGGATACTTACCTTCTTAGTGTATATATTTTCATTCTCTATAAAACATAGTTAGGGATAATTTTCTCTCAGAATTTCATTTTTATTCCCTTCCACAAATTTTGATATATATTATTTGAATATCATTCTGTTGTGGATATTGTTAAAACAACATTGTGATTTCTTCTTTGAATCTTAAATTATTTGGGATTAAAAATTCCAAAGGTATGAAGATTTTAAACATCTTTCATAATTAAATTCTAAGTAGATGCTTTTTGGTCAGAATACATGGTTTTATGATATTTATTTTTAAAATTTGTTGAGACTTGATCTGTGGCCTGTATACAATGAATTTTTGTAAATGTTTTCCGTGTGCTTAAGAATAATGTATATTTTTAGCCGGGCACAGTGGCTCATGACTGTAATCCCAGCACTTTGGGAGGCTGAGGTGGGTGGATCACAAGGTCAAGAGTTCAAGACCAGCCTGGCCAATATGGTGAAACCCCGTCTCTACTAAAAATATAAAAATTACCTGGGCATGGTGGGTGGTGGCAGGTACCTGTAGTCCCAGTTACTCAGGAGGCTGAGGCAGGAGGATCACTTGAACCCAGGAGGCAGAAGTTGCAGTGACCCGAGATCGCACGCGCCACTGCACTCCAGCCTGGGTGACAATGTATATTTTTTATTTCTTAAACTAACAGGCCAGTGTGTTAATTGTAATGTTCAAACCCAAATCTTTAGATGTAGATAGATCTTCCCAACCTGTCAATACTTGAGAGAGGTGTGTTGAAATCTGACATTATGATAATGTATTTGTCAATTTCTTACTGTAGTTCTATCCATTGTGTTTCTTATATTTGATGTGCTTTTAAATTAAAAGCATATATTTTAGAAAAGCATTATTATCTTCTCAGTGAACTGAACATTTTATCAAACATAGTAATTCTTTCTCTTCTTTCTCTTCATAGTGGTGCTTTTTGTTTTCTTTTTTTTTCTTTCTTCTGCTTTTTTTTTAGACAGAGTCTCACTCTGTTACCCAGGCTGCAGTGCACTAGCATGATCTTGGCTCCCTGCAACTTCCACCTCCTGGGTTCAAGCAATTCTCCTGCTTCAGCCTCCCTAGTAGCTGGGATTACAGGTGCCCACCACCACGCCCAGGTAATTTTTGTATTTTTAGTGGAGACACGGTTTCATTATGTTGACCAGGCTGGTCTTGAACTCCTGCGCTCAAGTGATCTACCCAAAGTGCTGGGATTATAGACATGAGCCACTGTGCCCGGCTCATAATGATGCTTTTTGCTTTAAAGTCTGTTTGATTGGATTTTTTTTTTTTTTTTTTTTTTTGCCAGGGTCTCACTCTTTCACGCAGGCTGGAATGAACTGGCATATGGATCTTAATATAGCTACTCTAGTTTCTTATTGATTAGTTAGATGCCTGATACTTTTTCATTTTCTCCCATCCTCACAACATTTTATGTATTTGTGCTCTAGTAGTGATTTTTGTAAACAGTATATAACCAGGTTTTAAAAAATCCAATTTGACATCCCTTGTTGAGTTTACTGGCATTTATTGTGGTTACTGACATATGTGAATTTCTTTCTACTATTTTACCTTTTACTTTCACTTAGTTCCACTTTTTCAATATTTAGTTTTTCTCCTTTCTTACTTAGAAGCTTAATATCTTGCCAGGCACGGTGATGCACATCTGTAATTCCAGCTACTTGGGAGGGTGAGGTAGGAGGATCGCTTGAGCCCAGGAGTTTGAATCTGGTCTGAGCAACATAGCAAGACTCTCATCTCAAAAAAAAAAAAATTAATATCTCTGTCTTACATCTAACAAAAAGAATTTTGGTGTGCTTTTATATCTCTTGGCCTCTCTTCCTTCAACTTCTTACAATGTTGGTATTTTCTATAGATGTGCAGTTTTTGTTCTGTGTTACTATGAACATACTTAGCAATTTTCTATTATTTGATTTTTTAAAAAAAATACACAACTACACATTTTGCTGAGGTATTTTGTTACCTTTCTATCTCATACTTACCACAGATTTTCTGTTTTTCTTTCTCTTTATCTCTTTGTATTTGAATTCTTCCTCCCAAGGGGTTTTCAATTTGGGTTCCTCAAGGCCTCTGAAGATTTATATGCCTGGAAATATATTTTATCCCCTTACATTTGAATTTTATTTGGCAGGATATACATTCTAAAATTAAAGTGATTTTCCTTCTGTGCTTTAAACTTCACCCCACTGTTTCTTGCATTTAGTACTGCTGTCAAGAAATCTTACGCCGGCCAGGTCCGGTGGTTCACGCCTGTAATCCCAGCACTGTGGGAGGCCAAGGTGGGTGGATCTCTTGAGGTCAGGAGTTCCAGACCAGCCTGGCCAACATGGTGAAACCCCATCTCTACTAAAAATAAAAAATAGCCGGGCGTGGTGGTGGGCACCTTTAAGTCCAGCTACTCAGGAGGCTGAGGCAGGAGAATCACTTGAACCCAGGAGGCAGAGGCTGTAGTGAGCCAAGATCACGCCACTGCACTCCAGCCTGGGCAACAGAGCTAGACTCCGTCTCAGAAAAAAAAAAAAAAATTGACATCTTACGTCATTATTAATCTCACATACTTGTAGGTAATCCACTCATTTTCCCTGGAAACTTTTATAATTTTCTCTTTGGTTCTGATATTCTTAAGATTCACTATCCTGTATCTAGGCATGGGATGCCCTGCATCTTTTTTTCTTGCACTTCTGGGGCTCTTTCAGCTGAGATATTTCATCTTTCTTCAACTCTGGAAATTTTATTTCCACTATTTTTTTTTCAAATATTTCTTCCTTTTCTATTTCTTTTCTTTCTTATTTGAAAACTATTATTATCTAAATATTAAAGTGTTCTTTTTTTTTTTTTTTTGACAGTCTCACTCTGTTGCCCAGGCTGGAGTGCAGTGGCACAATCTTGGCTCACTGCAATCTCCGCCTCCTGGGTTCAAGTGAATCTCGTGCCTCCGCCTCGAGAAATGGTGCATGAAATCACACCACTGCACTCCAGCCTGGATGACAGAGTGAAACTCTGTCTCAAAAAGAAAATTTCTGAGCTACTGTTTGAAGACTCATATTGCTTTCAACATACTTTTCCACAGTGTGATGGGTAGGGATATGGGTGAAGGTGGGAGAGGAAAGAAATTGCTTCTTGTGTCTGGGTACCATCTTTGCCATCTTTTGGACTTAGGATCGGCTCCATTTTGTTTCTGTTTCTTGGAACCTAGGTCCAGGATGAGAATTGCCATCTCTTTTCTGGTTTGCACATAAGATACCTTGTAACATATGCTGAAGGTATACATTTGCTTCATCTATAATCTACTCCTCCTGCCTAGGTCAGGGTCTATGTCTGATTTCTCACACGGTACGTGCCCAGAACCTGAAAGAGAGGAGACAGAGCTGGGTTCGAATCCTGGCCTCACCATGTATTAGATGAATAACCCTGAGCAAGTTACTTAACCTCTCTCTACCTCAGTTTCCCTGTGTGTAAGGTGGGGATAATTAGGATATCTTTTATACTGTTGTGGGGTTTTTTTGTGACGATTCAGTGTGATTAGTAAGTCCTCAATATGGTCTAATCAGTCATAGTATTACAAAATTTTGAAAGAATGAGTGAATAGTTGAGTTCACAGGAAATGTATATGGACAGGTGGGGCCGGGATTTGAACCCAGCCCTGTCTGCCCTGTGCCAGGTCCTGGACACGTACAGTGTGAGAAATCAGACATAGACCCTGACCTAAGCAGCCTATGGCCTGCTAGGAGGAGTGGATTATAAAAGGATGAATTGATAAATGTTACGTCAGCCCAACTTCCCCGTGGGAACCATTTATTGTATTTTCCTCTTATTTTGGTGTTGAGGCCTCTTTCTGGGGATTGGCCATAAACTCTAGCCTTGCCTTGAATGGGAACCCCAGGGATTTGGCCATATGTTCACAGTGTAACTTTCACAGAATACTCCTTTATCCTGGCACACCGCCTACTGCCTAAGTGCCCGGCCTGTGACCAGCAGTCCCTCTCATAGCAAACTTGTTTATCCTGGCAGATGTCCTTGCAGCTCTCATATGACCTGTGTCCAGTTTATTCCTACCAAGACAGCTATTCTCTAGGAGAGCCCTGACCAGAAAAGAAGTCAGGTTCAGGTCTGTCGGGTGGGTGGGGCACAGAGGAGACAACACAACAAAACACATGAAATAACAGAGGCAGTTTATTACTCACAGGTCCCAGAGAGAAGACGGCACAACAAGCCTTGAAGGGCAAATGGAAAGGAGGGAACTGACCAGGACACAAGTACTCATCCAGTGGGTAGGGAGCGAGAGAGAGAGAGAGAGAGAGAGAGAAAAAAAAGGACCCATGAGCCAAAGCCTTAATAGAGTCCAGGGCATAACCCAAGCAGGCTTCCCACAGGGACTATTAACTGGGGGTTTAGAGCTAGCAGGTAGGAATTCTGTGGAGTCACACTGTGACTGAGATGTGGCTGCCACAGTATATCTGTGCAGCCTATGAGGGACACAGGAGTCAGGAGGTAAGTCAAGAAGGTTGTAGCTGTAAGTCCCATAGGGAACTGGTCACAAGGAGGTGGTTGTATCAGGCAGACATCTGGATTAACCACCTTGGGGAACTGGGAGGAGGTGGAGTATTGGAAATTGTGTCCAGGTGACTAAGCCCTGCTTCTGGCATGAGACGTTCCAACTTAGGTTCAAAATAAATCCCAAGGCAACATATAAATATAAGAACTCATTATTCTATGCTGCCTCTTTATTCCTACTGTGACACCTTTCCTTCCCCTTTACTCAGGATTCCAGGAAGAAGCCCTGGCCAGACAGCCCCGGAGACCAAGCATCTCCTGCTGGGGATACCCCTCCCTTGGGAGAACAACAGGAGCTCCATTATGCCTCCCTCAGCTTTTCTGAGATGAAGTCGAGGGAGCCTAAGGACCAGGAGGCCCCAAGCACCACGGAGTACTCAGAGGTCAAGACAAACAAGTGAGGACTCCCCCAGAGCTCAGTCCTGGCTGGAGGAACCACAGCCTGTCTGGGGGGAAGGACAAGTCAGGGACCACTTGCTGAAGCAGGAAGAGCCCTTGTGACGATGTTAACATTAACTGATATGTAAGTGCTCCAAGCAGAGCAGAAAGAAGATAGATGATGGAATTGGAGAAGTGGGCTCAAACCTAGGCCCTGGCACTGCCATCAAGCAATTCACTGCATCCCTCTGTGCCTCAGTTTCCCATTCTGTAAATCAGAGATCATGCATGTTACCTCAAAGGTTGTTGTGACCATTAAAGAAAGCAACACATGGAAATCAACCAACACAGGTCCTGGCACAGGGCATGTGCTCAGTGCTTGCTGGTCTCTCTTCCTTGAATAGGAAGGTCCTGTTGGCAAATTCTCTCAAGGCTGGGGATGACCGGGTACAAAAACCAGGGCAGCAATATGTTGGTATCACTCCCCTTCCCAGAACTTTTCAAAGACTCCCTAGGAGAGACCAGCCCCTCAGCCTGGCACTTGGTTCATGATGTGGGATCTTACATCCTTGCCAGGGTCATATCTTTGCCCACTTTTACCTGCAATCCTTGCATCATATTCCATTGGCTCCAGTCCTTCATTTTTGAGACCCACAGGAATCCTTCCAACAGCCAAAGAGTTGAGTCTAACTCTTTCCTGCCCAAACCCATTCATGGCCCCCTGGCCTTAGACAACACATCACAAGCACCTCCCCTGTCACTTAAGGTCCTTCATGACCTCCCTGCTATCTATTTATTTATACTTTCCTCTTGGCCAACCCTTTCTTAAGCCTTTCATGCTGGTTCATACAACACTTTCTTTGCAATTTGAGATTTCTCCCCCTGGAAGTCATGCTTCCTTGCTTTCATCTGGCTTACACTATCTTTTCCTCCAAACATGAGTTCATGGGTGGTCTTGGGTTGAAAGAGTGGACTGGAGAAAGAAATTATACACTCCCTCCTCTGAAATTGAACTAATTAATTTTTTAAAATGCTAAACCAAAAGCAGCTAAAAATTTGCCGGTTACTTATCTAGGTTTCTCCAAACCCAGATAAATGACGATGTTAGAAACTTTAGCAAGTGGCCATGAGGAAATGAATGGATAATTCCAGTGGAGTACTGGGAGGACACTGATTCTCAATATCTACCACCCAAACCTCGTTTTCATCACTGTAAAGAAGTTGAATTGTGACTACTGTTTTGGTTATGACAGGTTAGATAATTTTGATCAAGCCTTGTGTTGAAAATAATAAAATCTTTTGGGGAAAAAATGAGAGTAGAAAAAGAATACTTCCCTTAAATAGTATAGAATGCCTGAAAATAAAATGGGAACTTAGTAGGCCAAAATTATGGGGAAAGCCTGAACCCAGAGAAGTAAGCAGAATCACTAAGCCAAAATTCCCAAGGGCATTTGCTCATATTGAAAAAGGGAGCTTTGGTTCTGTGGTCTTGCATGTGGCTCTGGAAATGAAGGTCAAATCTATGGCCCAGTGAAAGGTTGGGAATGTCAAAAGAGACCATCTCCACATTGGGTTTTTGTCAAGGTAAGGCTGAATCAAAGAAAACTGAAGACAAGGAAAAAAATCTGAACAGCTACCAGAGAAAAAGGATCGCCTTCAAAAGAAAAGTCATTTAATTGACAGCTGAATTATCAGTAGCAACCTGGAGAGTAGAAGGCGGCAAATACGATTTCTAACATCAATTTGTAATCTATACTCAGTAAAGTCAACTCAAAAATGAGAGCAATAATGATCTTTCAGAGCAAGTAAATGGGGGAACTTTAATACAAACAAAAGATAATTTAGAATTCCTGACAAACACAACGGCTAAGTACGAAGGTAAGCGTATTTTACATGTCCTAATATCCATAGATTATCCAGGAGGAGAGAGAGGTTTTCATTTACTAAAGACTTTGATAGGTTAATTATGCATGCTGTAAATTTGTATCATGATGGCTAAAAGAACAGAATCATAATATATAACTTTCAACCTAGTGATGATTAAAGGTATACTATTAAAAACTTAGTAAACCGGCCAGGTGCAGTGGCTCACACCTGTTAATCCCAGCACTTTGACAGGCCGAGGTGGGGAGAATCACTTGAGCCCAGGAGTTCGAGAATAGCCTGGGCAGCATGGCAAAACACACCTCTACAAAAAAATACAAAAAATTTAGCCAGGCATGGTAGCATATGCCTGTAGTCCCAGCTACTTGGGAGGCTGAGACAGGAGGATCAACTGAGCCCGGAAGATGGAGACTGAAGTAAGCCGAGTGATAGAGTGAGACCTGTCTCAAGAAAACAAACAAACAAAAAGCCAAACAGCAACAAAAAACTTAGTAAACAAAAAAAAGTGGAGAAATAAAGTAATGTAGAATTGGTGACACATACAGAAAACAAAATATAACATGGGACATTTACGTTAAATATGATTGGATAAATGCTTCAGTTAAAAACAGAGTCCACTTGGATAGATTCCAAGTATATGATCTTTACAACATATACACATAAAGTACAAGGATAGAGAGAGAAGGCTAAAAGGGAAAGTATACTATGCTGACATTAATACAAGGAAAGCTGGTGCAGTCCTATTTGGGTATACAAAATACACATTACCACATTGTTCCATTTGTGTGAACGTTTAAAGCAATTATTCTTGCTTAAGAATATAGACACAAGTATTATGCTTATGGGCAAAAGCAGGGAAAAAAGATAATTCCAAATATCAGCAAGGTGGTAACTCATAGAGAAGGTCAGGGAGGGTGGGAAACAAAGAGAGTTTCTAAGATTCCCGGGGTGCCCGCATGTTCTATTTCTCAGCATAACGGATGATTACACAATGTGAATGGTAAGTATATTTTTGATAACACAAACATGGAAAAATATTGCAAGCTAGGAAATGTCTGATCTTCTGCTAGTCATCTTAAAATTTTTGAAGAAAAAAATAATTGTCCTTATGGAGATTATGACAAAAAGTTAAGAAAAATTCATCCTTCTTATCAAAAATCTTGATAGATTTGACAACATCACAATGGAAAGTATCACTAGGCTCAGTGGCTCATGCCTGTAATCCAGCACTTTGGGAGAGTGAGGTGGGAGGATCACTTGAGCCCAGGTGTTTGGAACGAGCTTGGCAACATAGTGAGACCCTGTCTCTATAAAAAGAAAAGAAAAAAGTTAGTGGGCATGGAGGCACACGCTTGTGGACCTAGCTACTTGGAAGGCTGAGATGGGAGGATCGCTTGAGTCCAGGAGTTCAAGAACAGCCTGGGCAACACAGTAAGATCCCATCTCTACGAAAAATAAACAAAAATGACTTGGGCATGGTGGCAGGTGCCTGTGGTCCCAGCTACTCGGGAGGCTGAGATGGGAGGATCACTTGTGCCCTGGAGGTTGAGACTGCAGTAAGCTGAGATCATGACACTGCAGTCCAGCATGGGTGACAGAGTGAGACTTTGTCTCTCTCTCTATGTATATTTATATATATACACACACACACATATATACATGCACCAATAATGTGAGACCCCATGAAGTTGCTTATATGTCCAGTCTCTGTTTCCCACTCTGTCAAATGAGAATTATTAACCATACCTCTCTTAGGTTGGTTACGAAGATTAAATGAGGTATATATAGAAAAGCACAGCCCTGAGTCTGGAACTTGGGGAGCTTCAGTGAAAGTCCATCTCTTTCCTAAACCCTTATCCAAGAGGAGATCCAGGCAGGGACTTGCTACTTAAAGCGTAGTCCAAGAACCAGCAACATCAGCATAATCTGGAACGTCAGAAAAATACCTTGTTCTTCTCTGTCCTTTAGCCAGGCCAGCACTACAATTCAAAAGAATGATCCTTAGGTCAACAAGAGGAGCTAGAGGAAAAGCACAGCGATAAGTCCCTTTCCCTGGCCTCTCCTTCCCAAAAGGGACCCAGCCTTTTCGAAGCCTTTCTGACTTAGGTGCCCCGCTGGCCTACAGCTCAGAACCGTGAGCTTGTGAATTTGTGTCCACGGCGGAGTTGGGAGTTTCCTGAACTCAGAGCACAGTTATGGTGCAGAACCATGGACAGCGCCAACCAGGGGCAAGTAGTTCCCCAAATCCGGCATGGCGGATGGAGCGCCCCCTGGGGGCAGAACTCTGGCCTGTCTCCAATGCAGAGGTAAGAAGGTTGGAAAGTAGGGTTGGTTACATTCTGTGCTGCAGGACAGAGGTGGTGAGAGGGCATCCAAACTCCTCCTCAGTCTTCTTCTGAAGTCCCCCTCATTTGAGGGAAGAGAAGACAACTTTAGAGAGATGGTGCATTTCTCACAGGCCACTGGGATACTTGCTTCTCTGGGCTGACTCTGCCCTCACTCCTTCCAGGAAACCTTCTCTGTGGCAGGCTCCATCTCTTCCTCCCTTCCTTTTCCAGTGGGTCGATAATTTGCTCTTCCTTTGAATCCTTTATTTGTTCTGTCATGGTGTTCTGAACAACAGAACATGATATGTGATCCTTTTCCATACCTGACTCTGTGCCAAAACCCAAATCAGCTCAAATGAAGGAATGAAGTATCTATCAGAAGGCTGGTTGTGAAGTTATATTTGGAGCTGGGGGGTCACAGAAACAAATTCTAAGTTTTCCTTCATTCTACATGAATGGTAAGTATTTATACTGGGAAAAGGATCCTGGGGCCTCAGTGGACCACAGGATGCAGAGAGTTGTCATGAAGGGCAGAACAGGCAAGGCAATGTCAGGGTAAAATGGATGTTGGTTAAGGAGGGAGAGATCTGATAATTACTGTGAAGATGGGAGGCCCATAGGGCTGGAGGAACTGTTAAGAAGTCAAAACTCAACACTGAAGGTGTGAGTGAAGGGCTTATCAGAAACCTGAGAATAAGCAAGGAGACATACAAAAATTCAGTGACTTTTTGAACTCAAATTGACACCAGAAAAACCACAAATGTCACAGCCAAGTGTGAAGCTGGAGCCAGGCCCTCAGTTCTGAGTCATAGTCTCTGACAATGAAGGGCCCCCTTGCAGGTGAGTTTCAGTTCCACCTTCTTGTGACTTCTTGTGTGACTAGGACTGGGTGGAGGGGCAGAAGATTCAGTTTCAGGGCTCCTAGACTCTTCTGCTCTGAGAGAGATCTCCAAGAGTTCCAAGTGAACAGAGAAGAGGTGGGGCATGCCCCATTAATTTTCTGAGGAGAGGTAGGAATGGATGCCTGGAGGAGGCCACATCTGAGTGAGGAATGAGAAGGCAGGGGGCACTGAACAGGTTATCAGTAGGCCTGGGGTGAAAGGAGGTCAACTTTCACTTCCCTGGTGGTTGTTTGAGGGAAGAGGACTCCTAATACAGAGAGGAACTTGGAGCAGCCCAATCCAGGAAAAATCTCTAGCTGTCCTCTTTCTGTAGCTGCCTTGATCTGCAGATAGAAGAAACTCATCAGGTGATGTCAGGAGTCCCAGACTCCCCCCGCTCCAAACCCAAGATGCTGCTGTTACCCCTGCTGTGCATGTGCAGGGGCAAGAGTACTGCAGGAAATATGACTTCAGAGAAGGTCCTTGGTCTTCATTTTGGGGTACAGCTTGGAGAAATATGCAGGATAGAAGTTGCAGGTCTGAGATTTGAAGATGTGGTACAGGACAAAGTACCTCTGTATCCTCATGCTTTGACCTTCTCTCATCTTGAAATTTTTGTGCTTACTCCAGAAGAGCCTATGTCTTTTGGTTTGTGGAAGAGGTCAACATTTCTATTTCCATGATTCTCCTATTTCCACAAATAGAACAGATCAAAAGCTGCAGAGGAGGCACCAAGAACCGTAGGCTGATTCCACCTCCTTGGGGACCTTCACTGAGCAACAGAGATGCCAAGAAGGAGAGGAGCATGACATTTTTCCCTCGTGAAGAGAAGACTTTTGTGAGATATTGTCACAAATAGAAAACATAACCTCTAAATGTGAAAGGTAGAGTACTGCTCTACTCACAGAGAACTTAGGTGTTGCTGTGTCCCACATCTGGGCACCTCTCATGCTTGGGGGCCAATTGCAAGTTTGGAGGCCTTAGAGAAGGTAGATTTGCCATTGCCTTCTTCTTTCACATTTTAGACTCTGTTATGTTTGGTACTGGAACATCCAGGTGAGGATGGCCCCTTTCCAGAACCAACAGCCACGAACTGGATCTGAGACCATCTGGGGATCCTGGAGTGAGGAAAGTGTGAAGTGCAAGCTCTTCTGATAATCACAACCACAATAAGTGTGGGTGGGTGAGTGGGTGGAGCGAGGTGTGCCTCAGGGTGACCCATTGCCAGTAACAGTTCTTGGGTGTCCTATATCCTCAGCAGGCTCTGACATGGTGAAGTCAGAGCCCCCTTGCACCCAGATTCCAGGATACCTAGGATGTGAATGTCAGGTGTCTGCATCAGCACTTTTGGGGAGAGGGAGGACCTGGGGCACAGACTGGGAGGGTATGGTATCACAAGTGCCTCTGCATCAGCCCCTGATCTGGGTCCTCTGCTCTCAGCTCAGGGTCCTTCATGCCTTCCACAACCAAACCCTTCAGATGAAGTAGGTTGCTGATTCCAAACAGAGTCTGAAAAGCAAAGTAGAACGTTTGAGTCTCAGGGAGATAGAATAATAAAAGTTATGGCTGAGGGCTTGCCAAGGAAAAGGGGCTGTGGCAAACACTGCAGTGCTCTGGTTGGGACCTTGTAGAGTAAGGATGAGCTGGAACTAGATAATACCTCACAAGGATTAAAGCCAGACCAAATTTCCTCAATATCTGATCAAATCGAAGTGGTCTGCTTGCCACAAGCAAGAGTAAATATGCCCTGAAGAATGATAATGTGACTCAGAGTTTAAAATTATCTCTATAGATTTTTATCACTGCACCAGACAAGAGTGTGGCCAGGGAAACAGCCACCAAGAGTTTTATGAGAATAAAGGGCTTGCTAGAGGACCTAGAACTTAACGCAAATGTGGTAGAGCTGGAAAGTGATGCTTTGGAGAAGGCAGGATGATCATGAGAGCATCATTAAGCAGTTCAATTGAAGAACAGGTGTGGGTGGGCAAGATAGAGCTTGCAGGGATGTATGAAAAGCCAAGTATGTCCACTGTTACCATGGGACCCCGAAGGGGGATCTCAGAAAGTTCTATGGAAAACTGTTGCCTATGTAGCTACTGCCTCTGTAAGCACACAGGCAAGCAGGTGGCGGTATACTTGAGGCAGGTGTAGGTCATCCCCAGGGCTGGCAATTGGGAAGCCGGCCTGCATGTGGAGCAAAGCAAGGAAAATTGCCTAATACATTATGCTATTTTATAGTTGTTTACAGCAGGAGGGTAAGTCTGCTACTAGTTACTCCATTCTGCCTGGTTCTTTATTATTATTCGTCACATTCACAGTTTTAATGGTTCTTTTTAAAATGTAATCCAATACAATGCTGAAACTCTCCATTTTAGCATCTATTTTCACATGATGACAATTAAAGTCCATACCTAAAACTCATATCTAGAACACCTGTAATTACATCTGTGTTTGATGCCCAGCCTCTTGGTATTCAACTATTTTGTCATATCTCCTGGTATTCTTGTAAACTTTTTCATTTTTAGTTGAATTTCCAGTATTTTGTTTGAAAAACTGCAGAGATTTTTTGGAGCTCTGACTGAAATTTTCCTCCTCTGGATTCTAGGACAGTCTAGAACAGCACTGTGCAAAGGAACTTTTGTGACGATGGAAGCATTGTGTCTGCATTGTTCAATCTGGTGGTCTTGAGCACTTCACAGGTATTTAGAGTGACTGAGGATTTAATCCTTGATTTTATTTTAATTAATTTAAAGATAAATTGGCTCATGTGGCTAGGGCTACCCTACTTTTGCTTTCTAGCAAGTAGAATAGAGACAGATCCCTTAAGCCAGCCCCAGGCTGAGTGAGTTTGAAGATGAATTTTGGTCTTTTTGTGGGCAGGTCTACTCCCAGTTGACCCTTACTTTTTTTTTTTTTTTTTTTGAGACGGAGTCTCACTCTATTGCCCAGGCTGGAATACAGTGGTGAGATCTCTGTTCACTGCAAGCTCCGCCCCCTGGGTTCACGCCATTCTCTGGCCTGAGCCTCCTGAGTAGCTGGGACTACAGGTGCCTGCCACCATGCCCGGATACTTTTTTGTATTTTTAGTAGAGACAGGGTTTCACCATGTCAGCCAGGATGGTCTCAATCTCCTGACCTCGTGATCCACCCACCTCGGCCTCCCAAAGTGCTGGGATTACAGGTGTGAGCCACCGCGCCTGGCCAACCCTTACTTTTAATCTGTAACCCTTCTTGAGTCCTAACAGAAGGTTTGGGGTGTTTACTGGGCCTCTCCTTATCAGACCTGGAACATCACATTTGGTTTACCCAGTTCCATCAGACTCCTAAGAGGAGAGTTTAGGTATGTTGGGCTCACCTCAGTGATCTTCCCTTCCTTCCAGGGTTTTGGTCCCTCAAGTCCTGTCTACCTTGGTAGCACCAGGCTCTAGGATCTATTTGTATTTATTTAATTTTATTAATTTTTTTTCTGTAGAGACAGGGTCTCTGTATGTTGCCCCCGCTGGCCTCAAACTCCTGGGCTCAAGTGATCCTCTCATGTTGGCCCCCCTAAAGTGCTGGGATTATAGGCATAAACCACTGCACCTGGCCACCATGATTTCTTTCTCCAGCCCCAGCCATAACACTACTGAAAACTCAACTCAGGTTCCCATCCTCTTAAGCCTCTGCTTTCTGCTTGCTTCCTTAGCCTTTTGGCCCCTCCAGGAGAATGAGCTTCCCTTTTCTCTTGGATCCTGGCCAACTTGGTAGCTCTCCAATGTCTTCAGATTGTTTTTTGTGTGTGTGTGTGTGTGTGTGTGCGTGTGTGTCCTGTTTTTCCAGTTGGTCTCAGTCTCAGTGTGGAAGTGTTATTCTGACGTTAGCTACTCTATCATGGCTAGAAACCTCGCTTGCTTTATTTGATCTCTGCCTCCAAAGTCACCTTCTCAAAGAGGCCCTGGCCTTTCAAACTGAAATAACAACTAAAATAACACCTCTTTACACCTTTTCCCTTTATGTGATTTCGTATCCACAGCACTAATTATCTGACATTATATAAGTGTCTTTCCCACAAGGCTGTAAGCTCCATGAAAGATTCGGTCTTTTTTCTCTCACCAGTGCCTAGAACAGCCCCTGCACACATTATATGCTCAATAAATGTTTCTTGGATGAATAATGCTGTATTGTCCAGTGGGGAGACAGGTCTGGTCTTTGCCCTTAATGATCAGTCTAATTAGGGAAAGCATAACCCAAAACGGTTGGAAGGCCACAGAATCAGGATAGGACCTATGGGTGGGGGACCTACGTGGTAGGGTTTGGGAGAGCCGTATGCCCTGGACTGGGTGGGAGGGGAGAATCAGGAAGGTCCTCTTTCTACAAGGACCCTGGAGGGTTTGAGCAGGCAGATGGGAAAGGGAAGGCATTCCTGACTAGGGAGGCAAGTCAGCAAAGCTCGGAGGTGGGACTGAGAACACCAAATCTCCCACAGGTCAGGCAGGAAGTTTCTGGGCCTCACTCCTTCCAGGACCAGTTGAGCAGCAATCCTGAAAACAAAAGCTCCCTGGTGGCCAAACCTTAATATGAACGACCAAGTTACTGAATCCTCCCAAGAGTACTCTGATGTCGGGGGAGTGAAGAGGAAGGGTTGCTTCTATTTTCAAAGGAGGAAATGGAAGGTCAGAAAAGTTAAGACGCGACTCAGGCTCACGCAGCTCTGCCTTCAGAACTTGAGAGGTCTGCAAAGCCCACCAGCCCCTCCTTACCTATGACAAGAGAGATTCAGGTGGTGATGGATGAGGATAGGATAGCATGGGGGAAAGGCAATCCCAAAATCTGTGAGAGCTCTGGAGCCAGGCCAACCTGGTGGGAGCCCCCAGGTCAGTTACTGCGGCTCAGGCTACAGCCAGTGAGGCCGTAGTGGAGACCAAACGAGAGGGTGCAGCGCGTCCTGCACACGAAGCGCTGGAAGGGAGGCACCGTGACGGGGGCTGTGAATGGCGTGTGTCCATCAGGTAATGTCACTCCGCTTACCCCACTGCGGGCAAACAGGAAACATCAGGAATCTGGTGCTCAAGGAGGGTCAAGACCATGCTGAGCGCACCCAGAACCAGCAGAGGCACTGGGCAGGAGGTCCCCAACCAACCCCCACTCGCTCAGGAATCACAAGGTGTTCAGCCCCCACCTCCCTGAGACCCAGGAGTCCACGACCCCAGGCCCTCCTTCTTCAGCCACAGATGCCTGGGGTCTCCAGTCCCACTTCCTCTAGCCCTAGTCCTGGCCCTTTCCTCTCTCAGACCCAGGATGGTCACCCAGCCCCCTCCTCCCTCAGAGTCAGAAGCCCAGCTGAAGACCCTTCCTCCCTGAAACCCCGAAGTCTGGGGTCCCAGCTTCTTCAGGGTTTCAGGTTACTAGGCCCCCCTCCCCCTCCCACCTCACATGGAAGGCCCGGTAAGGTAACAGGTTTATTCACAGTGTCATTTACAGGCAGCCCCCACCAGGGGGCGTCGGATCCCGGCGGGAGGCCTGGAGTCGCTAGAAGGTGGGGACAATCTCGGAGGTGGGGGCCCGGGCCGGATCCCCGGGTGTCCCCGGCGTCGCCTCCTCGTCCAGCCGCCGGCGGCCCTTGCCGATGGCCGGGAGCGCGCAGGCCTGGCAGAGCGTGCGACTGGCCAGGGCCCCACAGCGGGAGCAGGCGCCGGGGCGCGGGGGCCGCGCGGCCGGGGCCAGCGCCAGGCGATCGGCCGAGTGCACGAGGTCCAGCACCGCCGACGGCCGCGCAGCCTCCAGCCGCTTGAGCGGGTCCCAGGAGTGGCCGCGGAAGGCCTCGGGCGCGTAGACGCACTCCTCGGAGAAGTAGTCGAGGCGGCGAAGTGCGCGTACAGCACCACCTCCTTCTGCGAGGCGAACTGCAGCGGGCGGCAGCGCGGCAGGGCGCCCCCTTCGCCCGGAGAGCCCAGGCCCCCGCCCCGGGCCAGCCGCCCCGCGTCGCCTCTCAGGAAATTCATGAGCACGGTCTCCGCCATGTCGTCGGCGTTGTGACCTGCTGGGGAGAGACGGGAGCGGGTGAGGTGGGGCGCGGAGGGCGCTGCTGGCCAGGGAGCCCCCCGGGGAACCAAGGGTCCACGAGGACCCAGAGAGAGACTGGGAGGAGAGACCCACGGAGACCCAGGGCACAGTGTGGCCGCCAGGACCCAGAGAGAGACGGCGAGAGGGAGAGCAAGCCATGGAGACAGACCCCCGAACAACGTGCGACAGCCAGGATCCAGAGACAGGGAGTGGGAGAGAGAGCCATGGAGACCCCTGGGGCACTGTGGGCAACCAGGACCCAGAGAGAGACGGGGAGGGGGAGAGCGAGCCATGGAGACCCGCGAACAACGTGCAACAGCCAGGATCCAGAGACAGGGAGGGGGAGACAGAGCCATGGAGACTCCTGGGGCACTGTGGGCAACCAGGACCCAGAGAAAGACGGGGAGCGGAGACCCAGGGCACAGTGGGGCCGCCAGGACCCAGAGAGAGACGGGGAGAGGAGCGCGGAACATAGAAACCCAGGGTACAGCGGGGCCGCCAGCACCCAAGACAGAGAGGGGCAGGGGGAGCGGGAAGAGACACTGATGGGGAAACCGGACCATGGAGACTCCCGGGCACCATGGAGCAGCCAGATGGAGACTGGAGGTGGACAGAAAACCTGAAGGGAACACAAACAAGCTCCTTGGGGGAGCCCTCATTTGCCATCCACCTACTGTACACCAGGCCCTTCGCCAGCTCTCCTTCCACATAGAGGGTAAAAATGCTTTAAGCTGCAAACCATTTCAGCCTCACTTAAAACTGTATTTCAGACAACACAGGAGAAAAAAGGACCATCTAATGGGGATTCTCAAGAGAGCTGTAGACACAAGTGCCTCTGGGAATACAGATCACCAGGTTTAGAAAGACCGGAAAGAAAGTAAGTGCATACAAACACACCAGTCGCCATACAATTTAAATGGAAACCATGTTTATTCTGCATCTTGTCATCTTATACTTGACTCTGTATATTAAAATGCTGTTCTTCTTAGGGCTTCTCAAGTTGGTCATACTTCCCCTCCTCAAGGCCTTTGCCTCTCTGTGTCCTCAGCTCAGAACACCGCCCCCCCCCCAAACTCCAACTCATCCTTCACCTGGTTATTCACTGAGCCTTCGGGTCTCAGTTCACTCAGCAAAGGTTTCTTTAATCCCCACCTTTTCCCCGTCACTAGGATCCCCTGATATAAATTCACATGTTCTGTGTAATTTTCCGTAGTAGCACTTGTCAGGTTATAATTACATATGTGAAAATCAGGCAGGAGTACAGATTGTATTGTGCTCTTGTGCATTGTCATAACAGCAAACATTTACATCATGTTTACTGTTTTTCAGCCTCTAGTCTAAGTGCCTTATATATAACTCAAGTACTTTCCAACTCAAGGACCCAGATATTATTAACATCCCCATTTTAAAAAAGATGAAATGGAGGTTAGGTAATCTGCTCTAGGCTACACAGCTTGTATCTGGTATTTAGTCAATGGACGAGAATTACTTATTAAAGTAATCATTGGGAAAAAATAAGAGTTGTCAGAGAGAAACCTATAAAGAAAAGGAGTTAAGAGACACCGTAGCGTTTCAGACTGTATGGCTTATGATGGGAGACGCCTCTTCACATCTCTCTCTTTGTAAAGGGAGATACAAAGAAAGTCATTTCCCTCTACTAAAAATACAAAAATTACCCAGGCGTAGTGGCAGGCGCCCGTAATCCCAGCTACTTAGGAGACTGAGGCAGGAGAATCGCTTGAATCCGGGGGGAGGCTAGGTTGCAGTGAGCCTAGATTGCACCACTGCACTCCAGCCTGGGCAACATAGCGAGACTCTATCTCAAAATAATAACAATAAAAATAATAGCAGAGTACTCCAGCCTTAGCTCCTACAGGGTAGCCCCTCTACCCCTCTATTTGCCAATGTGTGTACTAAGATGATGGCAGAGACCCAGAGGCTTGAAAAACCTGCCTTACTCCATCCTAGGGAGGCACACGTACTATCCACATGAGCCTTCAGCAGGCTCCGGCCCCAAATAGGCACATGTGTATTTCCCCAGCGCCTTACTGGGATCCTCCCGCTAAGCCACTCCCAGGGTCTCCTCGCCCACTTCTGGAGCATGCGCCCCAGTCCCCTTTCAGGAACCGCCCATTGCCTGCGCATGCTCCCCACTCCCACTATCACGCAGAACTGCG
This sequence comes from Theropithecus gelada, assembly GCF_003255815.1. NCBI lineage: Eukaryota > Metazoa > Chordata > Mammalia > Primates > Cercopithecidae > Theropithecus > Theropithecus gelada. The sequence continues at coordinate 28,486,382 of NC_037687.1, read as the reverse complement.
GCCGCCCTTGTTCTCACCACTCAGTGTGTGAGTGGCTCCCACGTGGCGCGCCCCTTCCTCCAGCGCCCGGCGCTGCAGCACGCCACAGAAGGTACAGCAGGAGCGGCTGCGGCTGGAGTTGGTTGTGCTGCGGACTACGGGGTCCACCGTCCAGCCCCGAAGAGGTCTTCGTAGGCCACAACGGTGAGCGACAGCTCCCAGCGCGCCGCACGGCCGCCAGCGCCGCTTCCCGGTAGCCGCCGATGCCCTCGTCGAAGGCCACGAGCTGCAGTGAGATGCCCAGGCGCGGCGCCAGCGCGCAGCACGTGCGCCACCACTGTGGAGTCCTTGCCGTACGAGGCGCCCACGGCCACCACCGCGGCGGGCAGCAGCAGGCGGCCTGCAAGCACCGTGTGCAGCACCTTGGCCTCGAAGGCGGCGCAGAAGGAGGCACTGCACAGCGCTCGTCCCGAGGAGGGCTGCGTGTGCCGCGTGGCAGGAGGTACATGACGGGGCGGGCATTGCAGGAAGGGTCAGCTTCTCCGGGACCGGGAGAGGAGGCGGGTTACACGTGAGGAGTTCTTTGAGGAGTTCCCTAGATAGCACCTCTGCCTGAATAGACCAGGGGCAGCTGTGCGCAGGCTGCTGCTATATACATGGGTTATAAACGGGTTCTGGCTTAAGAAGGCCACTGCCTCCAGGAAGTCTTCCTGGAGTGCACCCATTATGCACCAAGAAGAATAAGAACTTAAGCTCATTTCAGGGGGAAGAGAGGGAGTAGCAAACAGGTTATACCCAGAATTAGATTGTGTGCTATCCAAAGGGGTGAGGGTGTCTATTAAGGACCAGTTGTAACAACTTCCAGGGAGGCCACCCATGTTACAGCCCTGATCAGAAGGTAAATATTATTGACTATTCAGAGAGGTTGTGAGGGTAGGGGTCAGAGACTCTTAAGGACAGAGGGAGGCCATGCTCTGTATGTATGAGTATGGAGACTAAAGCCATGGGTGCCCATCTCTAACACCCTTCTGGAAAAGACTTCCAGCTGACTGAAATCTCCCACCACAGTCCCACACCCAGCACAAGGGAGCCAGGCAGGCTCAGGGATACTTGGTCTGTCCATGCAGTTCCAACGGTTTAACACATACCCACTTCTCACACCAAATGCATGGGGATAGGGTACTATCATAATCTCCCTTTTGTAGATGAGAAAACCAGAATAGATGATACCAAATAACTTGCTCAGCAGATGCAGAGGGTAGAGAGTGGAGCCAGGAATCAAATGCAGGAACCTAGCTCCTGGGCCTGTGCACTTAAAATATTATGCTGGTCTGCGTCTCAGAAGTATTTATAACAGTCCCCTCTCCCTTTTTTTAGCAAAAAACGTGTGTGGGGGGAAATAAGTAATCAAAACTGTGGGAGTGGCTCAATAAATTATGACAGGTCAACCTCATAGAATACATGTGTGTGCAACCCATCATGGATTGTAGAATGAAAAAAATACCATCCACACACGTAAGAGATCTGAGTTTTATAAATCAAGGAAAGGGTCCTTACACAGGTATATGATTATGAGCACAGTAATGTGTGTGCGTTTGTGTGTGTGTCATGTGTTGGCAAACATTTTCTGTGAAGAGCCAGAGAGTAAATATTTTCAGTTTCCAGCTTGGGGGCCATTTGATCTCCGCCAAAACTACTCAACTCTGCCAGTGGAGCATGAAAGAAGCCCAGACAATACATGTCCAAATGAACATGGCTGTGTTCCAATAAAACTTTATTTTAAAAAAACAGCTGGGAGGCCGTATTTGGCCAATGGCCACAGTTTGTTGACTCCTGGTGTGTATGTTTAGGGGCCTGTGTAAAAATATGAACGAGACTAATGGTTGGCACTGATTATCTATGCAGAGACTTGAACCAGACTAATGGTTGGCACTGATTATGGAGAGGCTCACTATAGATGGTGGAGATGGAAAGGGAGGGGCAAGCTGAGCTAATCCTGAAAGAAGAGAAAAGCTATAATATAAAGATCAGTAAACATTATAGAATCTCATTTATGCATTTACTAAAAATGTACATTCATGTGTATGTATAATAAAGGAGTTAATCATTGTTGATACAACCTCATGACATATTCAACAGGGAATAATTTTTATAAAAACAATTAAATTAGATTCTCTTAAAAAATAACTGTAATCTACCTACATCTAATGCTGTGCAGTGAATTCTGCTGCAAACCCATTGCACTGAGGGCATACATACCTACGTACGCATACATACACATATGCTGACCAGACCATATACATATGTCTGCATATGCATATATATACATACATAGATACCTAAATATATGTACATACAGGTTGGGTATCCCTAGTCTGAAAACCCAAAATCTGAAACTTTCTGAACTCTAACATGATGCTCAAAGGAAATGCTAACTGGAGCATTTCATCTTGGATTTTCAGATTAGGGATGCTCAACCAATAAATATAATGCAAATATTCCAAAATCTGTTAAGTATCTGAAATCCAAAATGCTTCTGATCCCAGGCACTTTGGGGAAGGGATATTAAACCTGCATATAATATATATGCTTATATACATAAGGCACACACACATACACATAATATTGTCCTATCATTACTGTATTGGCACTTTAGAAATATATCCCAAAACAAACAGGGTTATCATTGATATAATTTCCCACAAACTTTACTATAAATAATCAGGTAACAACCTGTCTTGTACCATTCTTTACAGAAAGGCTTTTCTCAATGCATTAGTCAGGGTTTCTTCCCAGGGTGAAAATTTATAATCCTTAATGAGGCCGGTACTAAGAGAAGGACATTTCTGCTTACTCTTTTCTCGGTAAGTGCCCTCACATAAAATAAAGCATGACTTTGTCGTGTTCACACGTGCAGTGTGGGGAAAAGAAAGAGAGATCAGACTGTTACTGTGTCTATGTAAAAAGAAGTAGACATAAGAAACTCCATTTTGTTCTGTACTAAGAGAAATTCTTCTGCCTTGAGATGCTGTTAATCTGTAACCCTAGCCCCAACCCTGTGCTTGCAGACATGTGCTGTGTTGACTCAAGGTTTAATGGATTTAGGGCTGTGCACGATGTGCTTTGTTAAAAATGTGTTTGAAGGCAGTATGCTTGGTAAAAGTCATTGCCATTCCCTAACCTTGAGTACCCAGGGACACAGTACACTGTGGAAGGCGGCATGGACCTCTACTCAGGAAAGTCAGGTATTGTCCAAGGTTTCTCCCCATGTGATAGCCTGAGATATGGCCTCGTGGGAAGGGAAAGACCTGCCCGTTCTCCAGCCCAACACCCGTAAAGGGTCTGTGCTGAGGGGAATTAGTAAAAGACGAAGGCATCTGTCTCCTGCTCGTCCCTGGGAATGGAATGTCTCGATGTAAAACCCAATCATACGTTCTATTTACTGAGATAGGAGAAAACTGCCTTATGGCTGGAGGTGAGACATCCTGGCGGCAATACTGCTCTTCCATGCACTGAGATGTTTGTGTCAAGTCAAACATAAATCTGGCCTACATGCACATTAAGGCATAGCACCTTTCCTTAAATGTATTTATGACACAGAGATCTTTGCTCACATGTTTTCCTGCTGACCCTCTCCCCACCATTACCCTATAGTTCTGCCACATCCCCATCTCTGAGATGGTAGAGATAGTGATCAATAAATACTGAGGGAACTCAGAGACTAGTGCCGGTGCGAGTCCTCCATATGCTGAGCGCTGGTCCCCTGGGCCCATTTTTCTTTCTCTATACTTTGTCTCTGTGTCTTATTTCTTTTCTCAGTCTCTCATCCCATCTGATGAGAAATACCCACAGGTGTTGAGGGGCCAGCCCCCTTCATGCAGTGCATCCCTACAGTTTATTGAAGCATGAATTCAGTAACATACAATTAGACCTGACTGTGAGATTTTCTCTTCTTCAAGAAACTGAGGGAGTATATTTCATTTATGAATATGCTGATGCGCTAGGATTTCATTGCTTGGTAAAGCCTTTCACAGAATAACTGCATTTGTAAGATTTGTCTCTGGTATGAGTTGTTTGGTGTTTATTGAAGTTTGACCTGTTATTGAAGGCCTTTCCACATTCAGAACACACATAAGGTCTTTCTCCCGTGTGAATTCGCTGATGCACCTTGAGTTGTGGTTTCTTACTGAACGATTTCCCACAGTCGAGGCATTCATAAGGTTTCTCTCCCATGTGAGTTCTTTGATGGGTAATCAACTCTGATTTCTGGACAAAAGCCTTCCCACATTTGGAACAGACAAAAGGCCTCTCTCTAGTGTGTGTTACCTGATGTTTATGGAAATTCGACCTGCCGTTGAAGGCCTTCCCACATTCAGTGCACACATAGGGTTTCTCACCCGTGTGAATTCGCTGATGCTCTTTGAATTGAGACTTCGAAGTGAAGGCTTTCCCACATTCACTGCATTTGTAAGGCTTCTCTCCGGTGTGGATTCTCTGATGCATGCTGAGTATTGACTTCTGGTTGAAGGCTTTCCCACATTCACCGCATACATGGTGTCTTTCTCCAGTATGAATTTTCTGGTGTATATTCAGGTGTGACTTTTGGGTGAAGGTTTTTCCACAGTCACTGCATTCATAAGGTTTCTCCCCTGTATGAATTCGATGATGTATATCAAGCTGTGACTTGGAAATGAAGGATTTCCCACAGTTGTGGCACTGATAAGGTTTTTCTCCCGTGTGGCTTCTTTGATGGACAATCAGGTGTGCCTTCTGGATGAAGGCCTGCCCGCATTCGATACACACATAGGACTTCTGCCCTGAGTGGATTCTCTGGTGCAAGCTGAGTGTTGACTTCTGGGTAAAGGCTTTCCCACATTCGCTGCATGCATACTGTCTCTCACCAGTATGAATTTTCTGATGTATAATGAGGGTTGAGTTTTGGGAGAAGCCTTTGCCACATTCACTGCATTCATAGAGTTTTTCTCTACTGTGAGTTCTCTGATGTCTGAAGAGAGATAACATCTGGAAAAAGGCTTTTCCACAGTCATGGCATTCATAGGGCTTCTTTCTAGTGTGTGTTTTCTGGTGTGTAACCAATTCTGATCTCTGAATAAAGACCTTCCCACATTCCTTGCATATATAGGGTACGTCACCTATATGATCTGTCACATATACACTGAGTTTTAGTTGTGGCGTGAAGGCTTTTCCACATCTGCCACATTCATGGAGGTTTCCTATACTATGAATTCTCTGTTGGGCAAAGAGGTGTGATTTTGGGGTGAAGTCCCTCCCACATTCGGAACATCCACCTGGTTTCTTCTGAGTATGAATTTGACGTTGCGTGAGTGACTGTTTATGGCCACAGACGTTTCTACACTGATTACCTTTGCAAAATGTCTCTCCTGTATGGATATTCTTGCTGCAAGCGTGGGAGGAGCTACGGCTGAATAGCTGACCAGACCCAACAACGTCATCAAGCTGTTTTGTGTCATTGTTTTCATTCTGACCACTCACTTCTAGGTTCAGCTTCAAACTTTTTGTAAATAAGCAACATTTCTGAGGTTGTTCCTGTGAAGAAGCAAGGTGGGGCCTCGTGTGAATCATTTTCCCAGGGTCCTTATATTCACAATTGCTTTCTGTGTTCAATGTTTTCTTGTTGAAGAAAGCACTGTGACTCATGGGCTGAATTTGATTTTGCTTGTCTTTCTTTGTACGGTCTGTATCCAGCCTCAGTTCTTCTAAAATGGAACACCATGAACCATCTCTTGTGAACTCACCTACCATATCCTTTTGAAATGAAGCTTTCTTAGAAATCTCCTTTTGTGGGACTTCAAGCCCAAACTCCCCTTCTAAAAGGAGAAAGAGAAGATGAAATAGACACAATGAACAGGAAAGAGGAGAAACTGTATGAAGCTGATTGACAATGAATACAAGGAAATTGCTGAGTCATGTAATAATGATGCTAACGATGCGGACAATGAGCAGAAACACAGAGCCCTTATTATATGATGAGCACTTATCTACATAGCACTTAGCAGGTGCCAGGCAATGGCCTAGTAGTCATTTAATCTGCATAATAACCTCGGGAGGCAGTCATGATGCTGTTCCTGTTTTACAAAGAAAAGGAAGCACATAATGGTTATGTAATTGGCCAAGATCACTTTGCTAATCTGTGGGGATTAGATTTCAACAACCTGAGGCCACTTATGCAAGTGGTCTGGACACCCAGATCTAGTAGGATGAGTAGGGGATAAAACAGACAAGAGCGTTGTAGGGCAACATCTGTGGACAGCCAAGGCTTGAAGGAGGGGACTCAGTGTGTAGGTCTTCGTTAACTTTCAGAGATGAATCCTCACCAATCTGCCTGCTTTATCTTACTTGTTAGAAACAATGCCAAGTACATCGGCCCTGTACATCCTTCTGAAAACTATTAAAGCTTCACCTATCTTGACATGGCCAACCAGTGAAAAAATGACTATGCCCCAACTCTCCATGAAGCTACAATTTTTTTTTTCTTCTTGAACTTAGGAATATACCCATCTCCCCAGAAAGATATTCTAAAAGACTGGGTAAGCAAGCTGTTCCCCAGAATTTGTTTCACCCTTGTTCCACTGAAATTAATTCTTCTCTGTTAGAATTTTTGGCTTTATGCTATCAAATATGCCTTTTTTTAGTTTAGTTTTTTGTTTTGTTTTTTGCCAAGAATAAGAGTCCCTGATCATCTTGTGCACTTTACTAGTATAGTGCACAAAACACAGCAGGTTCTCAATAAAAATAATAGTTACTAAATTTTACTATTACTTTTTCTACCAGATTGTAATATTGAGTATGACCATCACATGTAGTTTCTTTTCGCTTTCAGTCACTTAAACTGTATCCCAGACTCTTGTCCTATCAAAAAAACTCAATCATCTTTCATTCTTTTTTTTTTTTAAAAAAAGGACACTTAATCTTTATTGTTAACTTTTCCTTATTGTAGCAGAAGCACATAATATTAAACTTACCATCTTACCCATTTTGTATTGTACAGTTCAGTAGCGCTACCTGTATTCACCCTGTTGTGCAATGGATCTCCAAAACTTTTACATCTTGCAAAACTGAAATGCTGTACCCATTAAACAATTTCCCTTTTCCCCCTGTCCCTCATGCTCTGGCAGCCACAATCCTATTCTGTCTCTATGAATTGAGAACTCAAGGTACCTCATATAGGTAGAATGATACATTTGGATTTTTTGTGTCTGGCTTATTTCACTCAGCATCATGATAAGATTCATTCACACTGCAACATGTTTCATAATTCCTCTTCCTTTTTAAGGTTGAATAATATTTCATCGTATGTATGGACCACATTTTGTTTACCAATTCATTGGCCAATGGACAATTCCACTTTTTGGATATTGTGAATAGTGCTGCGAGGAACAAGAGTGTACAAACAGCTGTTTGGGTTCTTGCTTTCAATTCTTTTGGGTATCTACCCAGAAGTGGAGTTGCTGGATCATATAGTAATTTTATGTTTAATTTTTGAGAAATCACCATCCTGTTTTCCACAGGACTACACCGTGTTACATTCCCACTAGCAAGACACAAGATTCCAGTTTCTCTATATCCTTGCCAACACTTGTTATTCTGTTTTTTTACTAGTAGCCATTCTGATGGATGTAAAGGGATATCACACAGTGGTTTTCATTTGCATTTCCCACATAATTAGTGAGGTTGAGCATTTTTTCCTGTTATTGGCCACTTGTATATCATCTTTGAAGAAATGTCTATTCACATCCTTTTCCCACTTATTAAAACAGGTTATTTGTTTTCTATTTCATTTTTTACTCTTAAATAGCAATTTTACCCATATATGGGTGGTCATTTATTCTGGCAGTCTTCCTCTGTGTCCCCAGGCAGAGATTTGAAACCTTTTTAACTTCTCACTTTATTCAGGTCATAAAAATCTTGCTGAACCTGGTAACACTTAAATTACTGCCCGAAATGTTCAATGTAAACTATCAGAACTGTACTGAAAAGCTCTTCCACAACTCTCCAACGCAGCCTAACAATGCTGATTGCAAAAAAGAAGTCCAATTTATTCTCAAATGCAAGCACACTCTCATGTCCTCTGTTCCCATTTAGCCTGCTTCATCTGCTGCTTTGTTTCAATTCAAAATGGCTTTGTGGACCAGTTACAGGTACTGTGTCCTTAAAATTAATTCCCAATGTCACTCCACTTCTAGGCTGACAACACTTTTTCTGAACTTCACAAGCATTTACTATCCATGCTTCCCGTGTTGATACACTTACTTTTTGAGTAACCTTTCATGAAATAGACATGATTGATGCACAAAGGCTAATGCTTTTAACATTTAATGCCATTGTCTTCTCCATCCAAACACAATCTGTTCTTTTGAATTTATCTCAGCAAATATTTAAAGCATCCTTTTAAAATAGTGTGAAATATTCTTTCCTGACCATTTTCAGAAAATCAGTAATTTCTGTATCCTAAATACAAAAATCCTAATCCTGTATCTTAAATACAATGGTTTCCTCATGTGGAACACTGACATAATGAAGATTAAGTAAAGAAAGTACAAAGTAATCAGCAGACTGTGTGCAAAGTGATACAGTCTATGGAGAAAACATTAAACAACATACAAAAACAATGGAGCAGAGCATGAGTGATGAAAACTCTTCAGGTATATTTTTTACATTGGAAATACGTGGCCATGAGGACAATCTCACTGAAAAGAGTTTGTTAATCCTACACAGTAGGAAATAACTGCATGTTTTTATTATATCTACTGAGGAAAAAAGAAAATAGCCATGTTTGGGGGTAATAAAATCTGTCAGTATCTTGACTGAACTCAAAAAACTGAAATCATTAGGAACAACATTGTCTAAATATGAGAAAATGGGGATCTAGTTTGTTGTAATACCACTGGGCTTAAGAAAAAGGGTCACCTTCTTCTTAATAAAAAGAAAAAAAAAACTGGTAAGAATTCCAAAATAATAAATTAGAGGACTGTGTTTCTGAGCCCAGAAACACAGAAAAATCTGACAAAATTTGTCAGGTAAGAATTTCTTACTTGGATGATGATGATTCCAATTTCTGATCTCCCAAAATTAAGAAAGTGAGTCATCTCATGGGAACTGTCCTCCATGGAGCTAAATAAGTAGCAGAACACAGTTTAAGCACAGAGACTAGAGGTACTGACATAGAAATCATTAGAATAAAAATATGAGGACTGAGAGTTCAGAATGGATAGGTCCTTTAAGTCAATTCCTGTATGAAAAGATGCCCATAGCCAGGCACGGTGGCTCACGCCTGGAATCCCAGCACTTCGGGAGGCCAAGGCAGGTGGAACACCTGAGGTCGGGAGTTCGAGACCAGCCTGACCAATAAGCAGAAACCTCGTCTCTACTAGAAATACAAAATTAGTCAGGCATAGTGGTGCATGCCTGTAATCCCAGCTACTCAGCAAGCTGAGGCAGGAGAATGACTCAAACCCGGGAGGTGGAGGTTGCGGTGAGCCAAGACTGTGCCATTGCACTCCAGCCTGGGCAACAAGAGTGAAACTCTGTCGAGGGGAGGGGAAGGGAGGGGGGAGGGGAAGGGAGGGGGGAGGGGGGAGGGGGGGGGAGGGGGGATGGGGGGGGGGAAGAGGGGGGGGGGCGGGGAGGGGAGGGGGGAGGGGAGGGGAGGGGCCCATATGGAAGAACAGGGCTGCAAGCTAGAGGTGTCACAATTGGGAGGAAAAGAAGACCAATATTGATTTTCTGATGGAAAATCAATAAAATTAGGGGCAAAAAAATAGAAAAAAAAAAAAAAGGCAGAAAACTCCATGGACACAAATAGATAAATGATAAGAAAATGCAATGAACAAATGAAAACGCCAATCAGATAACAGATAAGATGAGAGGCTCTCATTCAGTTATTAGAAAAAGAACACTTCAACAATGAAACAGCCTGGGCGTGGTGGCTCACGCCTGTAATTCCAGCACTTTGGGAGGCGGATCATGAGGTCAGGAGATCGAGACCATCCTGGCTAACACGGTGAAACCCTGTCTCTACTAAAAATACAAAAAATTAGCTGAGTGTGGTGGCGGACCCCTGTAGTCCCAGCTACTCAGGAGGCTGAGGCAGGAGAATCGCTTGAACCCAGGAGGCAGAGGTTGCAGTGAGCCAAGATCACGCCACTGCACTCCAGCCTAGGTGACAGAGCGAGACTCTGTCTCAAAAAAACCAAAACCAAAAACAAAAACCAATAAAACAGCCCTTTCACCCATCAGTAGGGCTATAAATTCACCAATTTTGTTAATGCCAAGTGTTAGCAAGCAAGATGTGCAAATGCAAATCCTTGTGCACTGCACATGGGAGCGTGAACTGGTGCAGCCCATCAGCCCATCAGAAGAGCAATATGGTTGACTTAGTCAAGTATACTTATCTCCAGGACCAGGCAATCCCATTCCTGAGTATTTACCACTGGGAAATTCTTAAGGCAGCCCCTATAGGACATTCAGAATTTATAGAATATTTACAGTGTTTGATGTAGAAACTGGGAGTAGGAGGCAACCTATGGGCCATCACTGGGGGAATGGAGGGAATGGAGTAGTATGGTAGACTGGTAGTGGTTCCCTGCAAAGATATCTACATTTGCCTGGGTACAATTTACTCACCTTGACACCTCTGATGTGAGAGTTCAGCCTCCTCCACACATGGCTCCTTTTCTTTTAGCATTCTGAAGATGACGTCTGGGTTGGGAATGTGATACCCTGTTAATTAGAAAGGATACTGGATTTGGGTGTAGTGTCTTCAGTTTTAGAGGCCATTCAGTGAAGCTTTACACTGGCTCATTAGAAAAGTCAACATGGGCACAAAGTAATACTAAAAGATGCCCAAAAGAAACAAACAATCCAGGGCAAACCAAGGAAAGAGTCATGACATACTTTGATATCCCACTGCGTCCTGCAACAAGGAGGAAGGAAATCTCAACAGGATCCAGCCAAGATTCCCAGGTCAGTTGTGCTCACCCACTGAGAAGAGGTGGCTATAGAGCTCCAACGTCACGTCCTGGTACAGGCGTCTCTGGGCAGGGTCCAGTTGCTGCCACTCCTCCCTGCTGAAGTCCACGGTCACGTCTTCAAACGACAGTGATGCCTGTAACAGTGTACCCCAGCTCACTGTGAATTAGGTCATCATTGGTGAGTGGGGATGGCACACATAGGAGGAACATGCTTTTAATGATTTTCACCATGATCCATCACAGAGGGTTCCCACCAAACACCTATTTCACATTTTTAGGGATTTAAAAAAATTAGAGAAATATCCTCCATCCACTGTACACCTACATTGATTTATTCATATTTTTTTTCCGAAAATGAGGCCAGAAATGGGTTCCCTCTAAGTCCTCTAGCTAATTTAGGAATAACCAGCATGATGTTGATGAAGCAACTACATGTGAGGCTGTACTTACGCTGGGTCCTGGTGCTCAACATAGAATTACATAAGCTTCTACTCTTGCAGCAACTCAAGAGACTTGGAAGACATGTGAATACAAAAGCTCAACTATGGGGTTAAAAAGGGAACATGGTAGAAATATATGAGAGGACACCGTTGGGGAGGGGCAAATTAGGGAAAGGCAAATTCTACCTAGCAGTAGAAGGTAATGCTACTTAGAGTTGGCGCAGCTTACACTGGAAGTAAGAACTTTGATGCAGGATGTGCGAAGGAAATCATTTTCCAGAAAAGAGCATGAATAAAAGTAGAGAGGTAGGAAAATACTGTGAATTCAGGGAGAAGCAGACACCTCTGTGTAAGGTAAGAGGCGACTATGTCATGTTTGGAAAGTGGTTACCATCCAAGCTCCAAGGAAGTGGGCTGGTGTCTGAATATATAATGGGTACGGATTATTTTAATGAATGGATTGCCATTTCAGGATTTTAAGTGCAGGGAAGAGATATGATCATATAATATTTCAACAAGATGATCTTTCCTATAAGAACCAATATTAGGTTCATGAAAGGACTGATGATGGAAAGATCTTCATTACAGAAGTACCACAGATGATAAATGCAGCCTGAAGGACAAAACAAAAATATCACTTTTACTGATCACCAATGACTGCTAAAACCATATGAAAGACTGATGGGGTCTTTATAATGGAGGAGTGGGCTGACAATATCTGAACCCAATCATCAATTTTATCACAAGGAGAGAGATAACCAGATACTAAAGTGCACCTAATATGATGTAACAGCTACTCGGGAGAGTGAGGCAGGAGAATCACTTGAACCCGGGAGGTGGAGCTTGCAGTGAGCTGAGATCACGCCATTGCACTCCAGCCTGGGAGACAAGAGCGAAACTCTGTCTCAAAAAAAACATACACACACACACACAAAACTGTCCCTGAAATAGCGAGTGTCTGCTGCCATTACCTAGTAACAAATTCAATTTATGAAGAGAGTGTGTACACACTTGGAGAAAATTGTATAATACATTAACATGTATATAGGCAAGTAAATAATCCATAAAAATTGTGTGCTCCAGGGAAAAACCTTAAGTTATGCAGGCAACGAGTTATCACAGTCTGTACAGGCAGCTCTGAATATAGATTCACACAGTCATAATAATGAACAAGGAATATTGACCTGATCAGAATCTGAACCAGTTCTTAGAGGAGGATGGGCAAGGAAAGCAGGTGTTGGGGATGAAAGTATGAGGAAGTGGGTAAAAGCAAACCTTTTAATGACATGTTTCTTAATTAATTAACATGTCAATTAACAATCCAAGAGGCAGCAATATAGGCATGTCACTAAAAGATTAGGAGGTAAATGCCGAAATAATTAGCTAAAAATGTAAAAATGTAAAATGTGATTTGTGAGGAGCTGGAACTTGGGTAAAAATACAGCAAGTGACAGCTCTTTTAAAAGATTACAGGCTTCACAAAACCATCTGATCCTCTTTTCTATGTTCAAATAAAACTAAAACCTACTTTCAAAGGAAAAAGTAACAAAAACTATTTACAAACATGCAAAAAGGACCCTAGGTTATTACTATGTAAGAACTCTCTTGGGACGCTGAGGCGGGCAGATCATAAGGTCAGGAGATCAAGACCATCTTGGCTAACACGAGGAAACCTCGTCTCTATTAAAAATACAAAAAAATTAGCCGGGGGTGGTGGTGGGCACCTGTAGTCCCAGCTACTCGGGAGGCTGAGGCAGGAGAATGGCATGAACCCAGGAGGTGGAGCCTGCAGTGAGCAGAGATTGTGCCACTGCACTCCAGCCTGGGCTTCAGAGCAAGATTCCATCTCAAAAAAAAAAAAAAAAAAAGAGAACTCTCCAAAAATCCAAACCAAAATATAAATCAAAAGGTGAGAAAAAGTAACTCACTAAAGACAACTGACCAATAAAATTATGAAAAAAAATGCTGTTTGTAAACAAAGTAATGCAAATTAAAACACTATAGTATCTTCATTTCCATCAAATTAGAAAAGATAAAAACAACATAAAAATAGTACTGTCCAGAGCAGAGGGAAATACACACCACAAAGAGAAGACAACATGAATGGTACTGGGATATATTCTGACATGAATTCAGACACTGATGGAAAATCTGAATTAGCGACAGCAGTATTGATTTAAATGACAAACTAGAAATCAGGTCAAGCAGGAAAAAAAAATTCATTGTTAAAAAAGGAAAAAAGCTTATATTGAACATGTGTCCTAAAACACTAAACTTGAAGAGGTTCTGAAAATACAGGTTGACCAACATCAATGCAAATGAGAGAAACGTTTGTGCATTTGTACTGCTGTCACAAAGACTTAGACAATTTCATGTTTTAAACGGGTTTTTTTGGTTTTGTTTTGAGACAGGGTCTCACTCTGCTGTCCGGGCTGGAGTGTAGTGTCATGATTGCAGCTCACTGCAACCTGGACCTCCCCAAGCTCAGGTGATCCTCCCACGTCAGCTTTCTGAGTAGCTGGGACTACAGGTGCATGCCACCACACCTGGCTAATTTTTGCATTTTTGTGGAGTCTCACCGTGTTGCCCAGGCTGGTCTCCAACTCCTGGGCTCAAGTGATCTGCCCGCCTTGGCCTCCCAAAGTGCTGGGATTACAGGCCTGAGCCACTGTACCCCACCTAAACTTGCATGTTTCAATTTTTCTTTTAAGAATGACTTTTAAATATTTGGGGTATTTACAATTTTGAAAGTGATTTATATGTGCAATTTATTTTGTGTTAATGTTCCCTTCTTTTAATACTTTCTATTATCAAATGTTTCTAGCAGGTTGAGATGATTTAAACAGGCTACTGAAATATATAATCTTCTCACGATACACTGGTTCAGGATAATAACACACATATTTATTATACTTTTTTAAAAAACAACATCTCTGTAAATTTGGGTAGAAACCTATCACAGAACAATGGTGCACTGTTTACTACTATAGTCATATGCTATTTAAAGACTTGTAAGTAAAGCATCAAGAGATACACAGAATAATTTAGGATTTCAGGAAATCTTGACTATACCAAGAATTCTGATTTCTTGTTACTAAATCCTGACTATTTCTTGTTACTAAATCCTGACTATCTGTGGGCAATCTCGAGACACTATTTTCCAGCATTTTTTATTCACCTTTTTAAACAGGAAAATCAACATGGTCCTTAAAAGCCTGTTCTCGCTCTACCTCCCTGTGACTAAACTACAAAGGAAGCTTTTTCTGCACCTTATGAGAACAGAGGAAAAACGGGCCAATCCCCATGGACCAAGCAAGGAATTTGGGTGGGGACCACTTGAAATTCTTCAAAGACCCAATGGTGGATGAAGGAGCGGAACAAGTGCTTAGAGGGAAAGCGTCAGCTTTTCCATCCTATGACTGGGGCTTCTGATCAGACCAGGGACTACAGTTTCTTCTTTCTTGACCCAAGGCCAACCCTCTACTATCCTCTTTTATTAGCCAATTTATGGTTTCCTCTAGAACACAGATAGCCTATGAATGTGGAAACATCAGCCTTTGTGGTCCTCGCTTGACAGGAGGCTCAAGACTGACTCAGGAGCAGGGAGCCCAGAGCCTGCTGCATCCTGTGTCTGCCCTCACGTTCTGGAGAACTGTCCCCAGGGCTGCCCCTGCTTACCTCGCAAGATCCATCCTGCTCCTCTGGACCCAGGACCTGAGGCTTCTGGGATAAATTCACATCAGCAGGCATCTCCGCTCTGGACTTCTACTCTCGGTCTCTCTTGCTGACAACTCCACTTTTCCCAGGGGCCAGAAGCTGGATACGTGTTTGGATTCTCCAACCAGGGACACTGCGGAGAGGCGTGCTGGGCTATGAAGAGAGATCCTGCAGCCTCAATGAGGTGGCCTGACCCGGGGATTCTGCAGAAGCCTCGGAAAAGCAATGAGTACATGGTCACTCATTCAACATTCACTCCACAAATATTTCCTGAGGGCACTGAGGTGAAGTCACTGTGTCAGACCCTGGAGTAGGCAAAGTTCAGAAAGCCCAACTCTAGTTATTAGTCAGGGTTAAAAATAAAGACTGAGTCTGGACTAAATGATGAATTCATTGCAGCTTTGCCAACTTTTCACTGAGAGAATGTGAAAATATTACTTTAGTTATAGTTTCCAAAATGAAAATGCAGGTATTTATCACAGGTGTTGGGAAACTCAAGCAAGATGAAGCTTGTCAAGTCCTCAGTGCCTGCCTGGCAAGTGATAAATATGAATAAAAAAGAGAAATTTGTCAATTTAATTGTCAGCTAAATATCATGGGCATTATTACACCCATTTTGGGGATGAGGATAATGAGGCTGTTACATAATTTGCCTGAAGATTACTCAGTCTGTAAATGGAAAAACGGAATCAGCCCACATCTGCCTTGTTCTAAACTGTACACTGTCCCCACTATCTCATGCACCCTTACATGGCCAGCTTCCGGAAACACCATTTCCTCTTCCTGTTGCCTTCATAGAGCTCAGGCTGGGAGGTGGCTTTGTCTGGTGTACCTATTCTGAGCTTCTGGACTTTTCAGTCCCCATCCATAACACACCACACAGACCAGCCTCTTCTGACTAGAGCTAAAACTTAAAATCACTGTCCCAATCCCCACCTTGATGCAGAAAATTTGCAGACATGCATCAGGGCCTCCAGTTACCATTTCTTGCCTGTCCACAATAAGTTGCCCCCACCGCACCTGAATGCAATCACTGACAGCACTGATTTTCAGAAATCCCCAATGAGTGGACTACAGGGCTGCCAGAAAGTTCCATAATGCCTCCCAGTCACTGACATGGCCCAGGCTTCTGAAATCATTACTGCCCTGATAGCCAAGAAATGTTTCCCAGCGAGTACAATTTTCTGGTTTCCATAAAACGACAAATAATCTCCAACATAGGGGTCCAAATGAAATGCTCCAATAGGAGACCATCGTCGATCTGCTCAACTGTCAATTACCGATCCTTACCATATCGAAGGGACCCAAGAAGAGGCCAAGACTGCCCCACCCACCAATCCCTGAAGGACCCCAACACTCACTGCCTAGAAAGCAATGCAGTCACCCTCACAAATCCCCATCATTAACCCCCTATGCCTCCAGTCAACTGGCTGCCATAGGCTACTACTGGCAACCCCAGTCTACTGATTACTATAGGTCGCCCATCACTGGTCCCCTGAGAGTGTTACAATGTGATCCTCAAAGGCCTCCAACTTCTGAAGCTCTTGGCTGCCAATCAATCACTGACTTCTGGAGTCCCACGGAGAGTGAATCCCTTCCCTGAACGTCCTCCAGCACCATCTGCAAAGGCGCTCTTAAGACGCACGTTCGCTGTCCTCAAGTTAGCAAGTTTCGTGGACCAATATAAAATCCGGTATTAAAGTACACTTGTAATTTAAGTCACAAAAATACTTATTACAAGCAGAAAATAAGCAAGAAAAGCGGGAAAATTAACCAGCTAATTATCCAACTAAAATTAGCAAAGACCACTTACCCCACAACACCCCTCACCCACCCCAGAAATCCCCCCCCATCGCTCAGCCAAAACAGGCCTGTCACTTACCTCACAGCCCGGTCTTCAGCCGAGAAATCCCTTTATCACGCACCGCCCCCTCGCAACAAGCCCCTCATCACTCACCCAAAGCTGGCTTCCCCTCCCTGACCCTAGAGAACCCCCACTGCTGATATTCCCAATCACTTCAGCATCCCGTAAGCCGCACAGGCTTAGATCCACTTAACAACAGAAGCGAAATGGCCTCTCTAGGCCACTTCCGGTTTGGGTTACATTCCAGTTAGGATTCCTGCGGGCGCACTGAACCGCGCGCATGCCCACTAAACTTTTGAAGCTACGCTCCGCCAACAGTCATCATGGCGTAAAACGGCGTACTTTTATCCCGCGGTTCATTCAACTTCAGAAACTTCGTCGGGAGGACGGCATGGCCGCACCCATACGGATTATGATATTGGAGGCCGCCATCGTCAAAGGGCTTTTATTCCGTACAGCCAAGAATGGCAAATGGAATGTCACAGAGTAAAAAAAGTCTTAGGTCCCACATTGGCAGGGGACCTATTCAATACTGTGTATGTATATTTCTAGAAGAAACTGACATTCTGTATTCTGAAAAATACTTTTTCTCTATATTTTCGCCTCTGATTTTTTTTTTCCTGAATTGATAAACAACTCACTGTCTTTAATAGCACTTTTGAAAATGTTATCTTTCTGAGAAATTGTTATCTTTGTTATCCTTACACCACTGCTCTCTATACCTGGATGAACCTATTGATGAAGTTACCTACCAAGAGACCACCTGAAGAGAGAATTTAGGGCTCTTGGGACACTTCATTCAAAGAGAGGAGAATGAAAAAAATACAATCAAGTTAAAGGAAAAAAACACAATTACTGAGAACAATGTCAGCCAGTCCAACTGCGCAGAATTTTCAGGAAGAGGCTATTCAATCAAATAAACAAAAATATATTCTAGAAGGTGGGAGATAGCAATCATAAAATTTTTTTTAAAAAAAGGCTGATTAGGCCGGGCGCGGTGGCTCAAGCCTGTAATCCCAGCACTTTGGGAGGCCGAGACGGGCGGATCACGAGGTCAGGAGATCGAGACCATCCTGGCTAACACGGTGAAACCCCGTCTCTACTAAAAAAAATACAAAAAACTAGCCGGGCGATGTGGCGGGCGCCTGTAGTCCCAGCTACTCGGGAGGCTGAGGCAGGAGAATGGCGTGAACC